>NC_047109.1:28867102-29180852 GCF_902500255.1 Thalassophryne amazonica
CATCAACTGAATGCATGGTTTCACACAGTCCAATCACAAGTTCCATCTTTAAACATTCAGTTTTCCAAGCCACTGTTCAATAGATTAGACTCATCAATTTAGTCTGAATTCTAAGGCTGACACGCTGGAGAAATGTAACAAAAACTACAGATAAAGGTAGAAAATGTGACAGTACAGAAGAAAGCTGCTTTTACAGCGATGCCGTCATGACTGTGAACACAGCAGTCTTTAAAGTCACGATTTATTCTTTGTGCTCACTGTTCTAACTTTGCATCTGGTATAGACACCAAAGTGCACTGTGATGTATGAGCTAATCCCTTGCATGATTGCCTTTGAGTCATGAGGATTCTGATGGAGGTGCGAAGGTGTTTCCTCTGCTCTCTCACACACACTGTCATGAAGATAAAAATAGACAACGGAAAGAGAATCCTGATAACTCGAGAGTTGAAATCACTGCTATCCAGATCCTAACACACCTGTAACATCCATGGCACATGGATTCCTTTCACAATCAAGAATATAGCTGTCCAACAGTCCAAACCAATAAACCATTGTCATGCTTAACAGTCGAAAAAATATACGTTTTCCAAGAGGTTTTTTTTTAAGAGCCTCAGTAAGGTTTAACCCCCTACCACCTGCATCATTTTGGCTTGTCAGTATCTCACAAATAATAAAAGTGAAATTTCCCAACGATGGGATATACAGGCTTAAAAGGGATTAATTAGGCAACAAGAGCACCATTCACATGAGTGGAGTATAAATTTTAAAACTGAATAAAACGCAAATTACTCCACTTGGTCTGAATCTACAAGTGACCTTTTGTGGAAGAAGGCTCCCATATGTATGACTAGCATGAGTGTAAATATAAACACTCAATTGCTCAAGGGCTCTAACACATTTATTTTCAGGACAACATTCACGGTTTATACTGTAAGCAGCAAGATTTAATTACCTCGACCATAAGAATCATGTTTTCACACCTATTTGCCTACTGGTTAGTTGTCACCTGGAGTAAAGATTTATCAATGATTTTCCTCAAAGACTTGGGAATGGGGCAGGGTGGGCGTCTATAGGAGGAAGTCAGTCAGGTGCAAACCCAGATCCAGGGCAGATCGAGAAATACTGGGGATTGATGCATAATAACAACAAAATCTCATGATACGATCATCTGTAACACCTCCACCATGCAGTATTATGCAAATAATGAATGTTTATGAGTTCAATGGTACGAATATTTCACCTCATAAAATGTTCATACCATTGAAAGAATATAAAAACATTCATTATTTTTTTTTATAATGGCTACAATAGATCAACTTTAAATCGGAGTCCAAAATTGTTTTCATTCAACTCTCATTCAAAAAAAAAGACTGTGTACTTCCTCAGTCCAGTGAAAAATCACACCAGAAATTGTCCAGCCTTTCATCCTAACTTCATCCTGTTTATCCTAACAGCTCTTCACGCCTCCAGATGGCTTACAGTGTAGTGGATTTGTTTTTTCTTTTCTCTCTGTTAGAAGAATTAGCATGTTCAATTAGCTCGTTCAAATCGTCATCCATCAGCAAAACAAACTCTGCCACCTTTAGCTAAACTCCGCCCCCACTACTGTGTGAGTGGGCGGGG
Organism: Thalassophryne amazonica; assembly: GCF_902500255.1. NCBI lineage: Eukaryota > Metazoa > Chordata > Actinopteri > Batrachoidiformes > Batrachoididae > Thalassophryne > Thalassophryne amazonica. The sequence goes on from NC_047109.1 coordinate 28,868,726, forward strand.
TTCGCAGTGTGCAATGGTACAAAATGTACGGAACCAAATTTGCATGCTAAATGCAACGCAACACAAAGGGATGAGGTAAACCATGTCACGTGTCATACAAAGCACCAATCAAATTACAATTATTGCTATAAAAAAGACAAATGAAGACTTGGAAAAAGTTCTGTTAAGTAACCCTCGGGGTCCACGGACACACTGTTGTGTCTAAGTGTATTTTTCATCATGTTTCTGTTAATAGATCAGAGAAAGAAGGTTAGAGAGACTTCATTCTACCACTTCCTGAAATTGCGAAGCTCAGCCACTGTGCCACCCTCTTGGAGATCATCTACCCTGTATGTTCCATGTCATCTGCTGTGTACCTCTGCAGTTGACAGTAGCTCTGTTGTAACAACGTATGGCAGTTTTTCTACAGTCAACATGTCAATGCAGCATCATAATATATGTATATTCTGGGTGGCTGTACATGGCGTTGCCAATCATCTGCATAGGTTTTATTATTATAATGTCATATATTGGCCACTGTTGGGACATTAAAATAAAGCAAACAAACAAGCCAACAATGGATGATGAGGAGGTAAAAAATAATTATTTTATGAACTCTCTCTGTGACAGGAGATATTTATTGCACAAACTACACACAAAAAACAAAGCAAATTATAAACAACAATTAAGCAAAAATCAGTCTGTGTGGGCATTTGCCCCCGTCCACTGCCTATAAAATGTTCCCGACCCTTTACACTCTCCTTAGCACAGTGGTGAGCCCACATGGAGGTGACACCATGTTGCTTTTTGAGCTGAGCCTGTTGGAGTGGCACGATTCTAGACCTGACCACCAGGCGCATGCCAGTGAGCACCCTCGACAGGCCGGACCCTGGTTTCCATAATTAGGCAATGATGCAAGCATCCGAAGTAAAAGTAGGATATTTCAAAATGCTGTGTTGAAAATTACTTGGTCTTAAAACAGCACTTGGGAATTTTTTTGAAGAAATCATTAAATTTCATAGGGGGCTAATAATTTTGTCCTCATCTATAATTTGCATCTCTTCACACCTGATTTCAGTTTGTTCAAATGGACAGTGTCTCTGAAATAATTTTTGCTTTTCATTTAGGTTTTCCTGCTTTGCAGAACTTTACTGCTCTTTAAATAGGAAAAATAAGTTGTTTTACTGTTTAAAAAATGCAAAACATGCAAAAGAACAGTGATAAGAATGTGATTATGCCTGAAAAAAGCATGTTACAATTATTTTTCCCATATCACCCACCTGTACTTTGGTGCTTTTTGAGAAAAGTCTTTTTCATGTTCCTCTCATTTTTTTCATAGTGCTATGTGTAATCCATCAAGTGTATTCTGGGTTTATCCTGGGGTCTCTTCCCAGTTAGACGTATCCCAAAATCCTCCCGAGGGAAGCGTTCAGATGACATCCTAATCAAATGCTTGAACCACCTCGACTTGCTCCTTTCTACAAGAGAGAGCATGACTGTACTCTGAGCGCCTTCTGGATGTTACAACTCCTCATCCTGTTCCTTAGGGTGAGTATCACCATGCTGAAAAAGATTTGACCATGATAAGAATTTCTGATGTGGCTCTGCAGTTATTTGAAATGGAATGAACCTCCCTCTCGTAACTCATGAACAAATGCAGATTTCAAGGCTGGAGAAATGATGAATAAAAAAAAGTAAATCTGACTTTGAGCATAGAAAATTAATGAAGCTGAACAGAGACATTAATAATTATTCATAAATTAAACATGACTTGACAATGATGTGTCATTACAATAACCTCTTTATCGTGTATGGATTTTGGATTCCACTGTAGTTTCTGCAATTTTTTTTTTGTAATGTTATTATTGTTATGAATATTTTTCAGGATTATAGAACATATACGTAGTATAGTAAGTAACTTATTATTATTACTCTAGGCCAAAATATGGCCATCGGGTATAGCAAAGACTATACCCGATGGCCAGACAGACAGTCCGTCCGTCCGTCTGTGCTCAGCATAGGTCCATTCCTATTATTGCCAAGGTCTTCAAATTTACAGGGCCCATTCTTGGGACACAGTTCATGGATAAATTCAAAGATGGCTCACCTTGACCTGCTTAAAACAGGTCAAAAGGTCACATTCTGTTCCTATTTTTATGCTCATGCAGCTGAGGGTATTTTAGCACCGGGTTACATTTATTATTGGCGTGATGCATTGGGAACATGTACACTCACTTCTCACTTATTGTTTCACTTATTGTTCCCCCCCCCCCCACACACACACACACACACAGATGACATACCAATGATCAGTGGTGGGCAAAGCTAACCAAAAAGTTAGCTTCGATAATCACTAGTCCAGTAACTGGAAAGTTGACTTTTATAACGTTAAACCGATAAACTCCTAAAAAAAAAAGCAGAAGTTACAGCTAACCGCTAAATTTCAGTATTGACTTGGCACACTGTCAGCGACCTTTAGTGCTGCAGCAGCATCACCCTGTCAGCTGATACAAAGACCTTTCACGGTGGCAGTGTAGATCAAAATCCAGTCACTTTCACTCATGGTTTCATTCATAAACAGACTAATTCTGAACAGTTCATCAACATATTAACAGCAACGCTCTCATTTTTACAAAATACAATTATAGACTTTTGATGGGTGAACCCCATCCTGACCAGGTCCGCATAATCATGGGTACACCGAAATCAAAAGTCTATAACTGCTTATTATATGGTAAACAAGAAAATTGGGAGTTTGTCAAACATACTAAAACTGAAAAATCAATCTCAAGTTTCAACTCTTTATTATTACTGTCATACTGCACCAACTGACATCCCATCGATCGACTGGAGATGCCTGTTAAGTCCGCGACAAAGAGTCATCAGGCTTGTTTTCTTATAAAGTTCGCCATTCGGCTGTTGAGCTTCCGCATAAAATCGACCGAGTACTTCTTCAAACATCCGTCTGTCATAAGTTTCAAAGTTGGGCGCATGTCCCTTTTCAGTGATGTACTTGCGAAACAGGCTGGCTGCTGACTGTGTATTTCTGTGGGTGTTCTTCGCATGTTTGTGTAAAATTTGTTTTAAGTCAGCGTCACTAACAGATGCAAACCAGTCTTCTGCCATCTTGTCAACAAACTGACAGCCAAAGTAAGCGTTGTATCGCATTATCTGATTGGTCGTTATCGATAGAAGGTGTCGCTCGATTAGCTAGCGCTACGCTGCATGCGAGGTGTACTCGTTTTGCACGCCCGGTCTACTCAGCTCCACCAGCGGTCAACTCGGCATGTGGTACAGCTCAGAAAGTGGTGAATGGGCCAATCAGAAGTTGGCAAAATCCCATCCATGTAATAAAGTGAAAATATCGTACTTTTAAAGTAATAAAGAAGAAAGAATAAAGAAGGTTTGAGCATTAAACTGACACAAGCGCCAAAAGGCATTTTGGGAATCAGACTTGTCTTATCACCTCCCCCCCATCAAAAAACACAGAACACTGACATCTACTGGATGGGAGTGTGAAAAGCAGCAAATATGTTGAGTCATACTTTACAGAGAGAATTTTCAGTTTTGCAAATGCTTTTTTATTTGTTTTTTGATAAATGGAAAAAATTACGTATTTACAAAATACAACCCCAATTCCAATCAAGTTGGGACGTTGTGCAAAATGTAAATAAAAACAATATGATTTGCAAATCTTCTTCAACCTATATTCAATTCAATACACCACAAAGAGAAGATATTTAAAGTTCAAACTGATAAACTTTATTGTTTTTGTGCAAATATTTGCTCATTTTGAAATAGATGCCTGCAACACATTTCAAAAAAGCTGGGACAGTGGTATGTTTACCAGTGTTAAATCACCTTTCATTCTAACAACACTCAGTAAGCGTTTGGGAACTGAGGACACTACTTGTCGAAGCTTTGCAGGTGGAATTCTTTCCCATTCTTGCTTGATGTATGACTTCAGTTGTTCAACAGTCCAGGGTCTCCATTGTCGTATTATGCACTTCATAATGCACCACACATTTTCAATGGGCGACAGGTCTGGAGTGAAGGCAGGCCAGTCTAGTACCCACCTCTTTTACTATGAAGCCACGCTGTTTTAACATGTGCAGAATGTGGCTTGGCATTGTCTTGCTAAAACAAGCAGGGACGTCCCTGAAAAAGATGTTGCTTGGATGGCAGCATGTGTTGCTCCAGAACCTGGATGTTCCTTTCAGCATTGATGGTGCCATCACAGATGTGCAAGCTGCCCATGCCATGGGCATTAACATACCCGTGATGGCAGCATGTGTTGCTCCAAAACCTGGATGTACCTTTCAGCATTGATGGTGCCATCACAGATGTGCAAGCTGCCCATGCCATGGGGCACTAACATACCACCACAGATGCTGGCTTTTGAACTATGCACTGGTAACAATCTGGATGGTCTTTTTCCTCTTTTGTCTGGAGGACACGATGTCCATGATTTCCAAAAACAATTTGAAATGTGGACTCATCAGACCACAGCACACTTTTCCACTTTGCGTCTGTCCATTTCAAATGAGCTCGGCCCAGAGATGGCGGCGGCATTTCTGGATGTTGTTGATGTATGGTAAATTATGCACAGTGCATAGATGAGAGCCACACATCTGGCTCTCTCAGTCTCCTCTTCCTCTCTGTGCCACTGCATGGCACAGAGCCAAACTAAGCATTCAAGTTCTGCTGTGGATTAATCTAGATTTTGAGGAGCAAACTGGAACGATCTGAATTGTTCAGCAGCTGATATAGGATGAATATGGGGGGGTGTGTGGAGACAATTCACCTCATTCACAACATGACAGAACTTAACGATGTGCTGTTACACACAATAGCGCGCAACAACGTGACACATTATTCTTGACTGTCCGTAATGGTTCCTGATAATTCTCCAGCAACACGTGCCATTAATCGTAATGCGTGGTAACAAGTTGCAGCAGTTCCTGAGGACACCTGACGCCTCTGCCTCAAATCATCACATTCGTGATCAGCAGCCAAGAATGTTTATTTCGTGGCATTCATGACTTGTCATCATTATGTGTAAACGCAGCATTATCGGGCAAGTCCAGACTGCTCTGTTCGGTAAATACAAGGGTTTGTTTTTTCCTAATGGGAATGCATTGTGGTCGGATAGTTCATTTTGTGGGCAAAAATCCATTATACAAAATATAAAGTGTTTATTACATGGGAAAACCATACAAAAGCACTGGGACTTTTGTTTTTGACCGGTGAGTGTGAATATCCAGTTTATACAATGATTGTTGATTTATACAATGATTGAGAGCAAGCTGGCATCACTTTGTGTGGGAAAACTTGAGGCATCACTAAAACACTTTGAAAATCTGCTTTAGATGGACAAGTGAATTAGAAAGTCAGTTTACCATTTTAGAACTGTGTGTGCATAATCAGAGGGATCAGAGAGCATACACAGTCAGCAGTGACGACATATGTACCACAGGAGAGACCACGTGAAAATGCAGGTTTGTGTTGGACAAATGTAAAAAAAAACTGCAAAATTTATTTCTACTCACGTGCAGAGAATTCCTGCTCGCTGGCTTGAAACTTATGGCACTATGGGGCAGGATTATGGCACTACAGGGGAGGGAACCAGGTCAGCACTGGCTCTGCTCTGATTGTCCATCTCTGGAGAGCGAGGTTTGATTAACAGCCCTCCTCTCTGATGCGGAAGTCAGTCAGGGACAACGGCATTAAGCGATTATCACCTCGTTTCTGCTTGAAACTTCACTCCAGTCATCATCTATCTCAGCGACAGATCTCTGAAGCTTCTGTACAACAATCATTTCCAAATACGAGGTCTGTTAAAAAAGTATCGGACCTTTTTATTTTTTTCAAAAACCTGATGGATTTGAATCAGGTGTGTTTGCCTGAGCAAACCTTGAACCTTCATGCACATGCATGAACTTTTTCACGGCTGTCGATTGCGTCATTTTCTTGGTAAGCAGCCTTTGTGTGGGACGTGTGCAGCGCGATCTGCAGATTTTCATTCCAAGGAAAAAGACGGAGCGACTGGAGCAGCACCGCATCAAATTTTGCCAGAAACTGGGCGACAGCCAGGTGGAAACCATTCAGATGATTCAGATGGCTTTCAGGTTACTTTTCAGTCGTGACTATCCGAGAAACTGTGGAAGAGGTGCGCATGTCACAACATGTCCTGTGAGACTTCAACACAAAGGCGCTTTTGCTCCGCCGTCGGCAGCTTCGTGCCGAAGCCATTGGCACGATTTTCACCGCCACTCTTTTCATGGCCAAATCTTCTGTCACAGTGGAATGTGCTGAAAAAGTGCTGATGTCCACCTCTTCTGCAATTTCTCGGACAGTCACACGACGGTCCCGCATCACCACAGCGTTCATTTTGGAAATGATCTGATCATTTCAGCGTGTTGATGGCCGCCCGGAGCGGACGTCTTTAAACCGGTTGTACCGCTCCTTAATCTGTGTGATGCCCCTAGGATCATCACCGAAAGCCGTCTGAATCATCCGAATGGTTTCCACCTGGCTGTCGCCCAGTTTCTGGCAAAATTTGATGCAGGGCTGCTCCAGTCGTTCCGTCTTTTTCCTTGGAATGAAAAAACGCCGCGCGCACAACACACACCTCACACAAAGGCTGCTTACCAGAAAATGATGCAATCAACAGGCGTGAAAGAGTTCACACATGCGCATGAAGGTTCAAGGTTTGCTCATGCAAGCAGACATGATTCAAGATTCTCGGTCAAGAAGATCAAAGCCAGCTGTCGCCATTAGCGCAGAGGCAACAGACAACCAAGAAGTCTTTGCAGGAGGTAAGTTTCAACAGTAGCTTATTTATTTATCAGTCTCGCTGAGGACATGATATAAATTCAAATGTAAAGTCTTATCTTACCTGTTTGCTTCAGTCGGATTCATCATCACAGCCTGATGAAAACTTATCCACAAAAGCATCCTGATTTTGGACATCTGAAAATAGTTCCTTGTCAGGCTGAAGAAATTTAGAATTTTAAAAAAAGTCACTGTTTTCAGTCTGAACCAGAGAAAGTGTGCGCTTTGTTCCACAGCAAAAAATTAACTTATTTTAAAAGTTGAAAGAGTCATAGCACCTCATTCATGAACGTCATGTCGGCATTTCTCACAGCCATCAGTCGACGCTTCCCACAATGAAAATGAATCACATGGTCAACCAAGACAAAAACTGGAAGCACTTGGAGAGCAAACCTCCGCCAAGGCCATAGGGTCACTGACGTCACATGGAATACCCTTTGGCAAAGAGACTTATTCCACATCGTTTCACGCATCTACCATCATGTTTCAGATTCAGTGGTTAACCCTCTGGGGTCCGAGGGCATTTTTTAGACAGTTCACTTGCCTGGCATAAATGTTTTATTATTGCTGTTAACAGCTCTCCCTGCATCCCACAATCAAGTTTTATGTCTCTTTCTTTCAGGACAACCTGTACTTTCAAAAAATATATGCTATACTTGTGTTTTATAAGTGTAATAAAGGTTTACAATCAAAAATAAGAAAGGAAAAAGTAAAGCAGAAAATCATTTTCCACACACATTTCTTCAAAACACACAGCAAACTATAATAAACTAGTAACACATCACTCCTAAAAACAATCTTTGGTGTGTCACGTGAGGTGAATCTGCCCTATGATTGGATTTTGGAAAACTATGTGATGGTGAACCAATTCCGATTGGACACTCACATTGCTCACGTCATCATACAGCTTCTATGAGAAGTACAAAGATGGTGGACGGTGGCTCGAATGTCCGCGGAGTTAACTTTTCAGTAAAAAAAAAAAAAAAAAAAGTACGTTTCTATCTCATATCATTAAAAAGTTATTTACAATTTAGTAAAGCTTGGTCTCAGCTGTTGTATACGACAGTGTCGGCCCCAGATGGTTAAACCCTTAGATCTTCAGCAAATGTATTTAGAAAGAGAAACTGCATGAACTACACAAGTTTTTTTTTCTAATAAGTTTATTCAGTGAGGAGAAAACAAATGCTAAATTATTGTTGTGTCATAACTTAATTTTTGTTCAGCCTTTGTGACTCGTCTTCATGAAGTTAGATGGAAAAATGTTGAAACTGGCCCTATCTTGCAATGATAAAGAATCCTTAAAAAAATTACTGGATCTGGATCGTGTTCCGGATCATTACCAAAATTTAAAGACTTCTAAGTTAGGACAAGATACACCCCTGGTAAAAATTTAACTGAAATCCATTTAGGATTTTTTTGAGTAATCCTGCTAACAAACCAACCAACCAACCAACAAACAAACAGACGCAACCGAAAACATAACCTCTTTGGTGGAGGTAATAAAATAAAACCTAAAAAAATGTTAAATTACTCTGTTTGACATTCGTGTAAGAAGTGAAATAGGTGCACAGTTTATGGCTTCCTGCTGTATTGTAAACACATTACTCCACACACTTACATCACAGTTCCTGCTTGAATGCAGCACCTCTAGTGGTGATTTATTTTTAGCAAAGTTGTTTGCCGCAATAATTATTAATAAAAAATGCAAATTTTGAAAACAACTGGAAAATGCGTTTTATTTAACACGTAGAATGACACTGTTACAAAAAAAAAATTACAAGCGGTCCCTTTTAAATGGTAAGTAAAACAAAATGGTAAGTGAAACAAAATATAACAGGTTAGATAGTAACAATTTAACACTTTTAAAGCTATTCTGCACAAGTGTTATTGATATGCTATATACAAGCCCAATTCCAGTGAAGTTGGGATGTTGTGTGAAATGTAAATAAAACAGAATACAATGATGTGCAAACCCTATTCAACCTATATTCAATTGAATACACCACAAAGACAAGATATTTAATGTTCAAACTGATAAACTTTGTTTTTGTGCCAGTATTTGCTCATTTTGAAATGGACGCCTACAACACGTTTCAAAAAAGTTGGGACAGTGGTATGTTTACCACTGTGTTACATCACCTTTCCTTCTAACAACACTCAATAAGCATTTGGGAACTGAGGACACTAATTGTGAGTGTTATGACTGGGTATAAAAGGAACCTCCCCAAAGGCTCAGCCGTTCACAAGGAAAGATGGGTGCGAGGATCACCACTTTGTGAACAACTGCATGAAAAAAAATAGTCCAACAGTTTAAGAACAATGTTTTTCAATGTTCAATTGCAAGGAATCTGGAGAACTTTCTATACATAAGCGGCAAGTCCGAAAAAAAAAACATTGAATGCCAATGACCGTCAATCCCTCAGGCAGCACTGCATTAAAAACTGACATCATTTTGTAAAGGATCTTACCGCGTGGGCTCAGGAACACTTCAGAAAACCATTGTCAGTTAACACACTTTGTCACGACATGTATAAGTGCAAGTTAAAACTCTACCATGCAAAGCAAAAGCCATACATCAACAACATCCAGAAATGCCGCTGCCTTCTCTGGGCTGAGCTCATTTGAAATAGACAGATGCAAAGTGAAAAAGTGTGCTGTGGCCTGATGAGGAAAGGTGATGTAACACAGTGGTAAACATACCACTGTCCCAGCTTTTTTGAAATGTGTTGCAGGCATCCATTTCAAAATGAGCAAATATTTGCACAAAAACAATAAAGTTGATCAGTTTTAACATTAAATATCTTGCCTTTTGGTGTATTCAACTGAATATAGGTTGAAGAGGATTTGCAAATCGTATTCTGTTTTTATTTACATTTTACACAATGTCCCAACTTCATTGGAATTGGGGTTGTACAAAGTTTTTTTGGGGCCACTAACTTCCCAAAATTGGTCAATATCATGCCCTTTGTCTGTGTCCTTTTACAAGACACTTTATCTGCACTGTCTTGGTCCACTCAGCTGTACACGGGTTTATCCTTGGCTGGGGAAGTGACCTGTGAAGACTGTAATACCATTCAGGGGGAGTCATAGACTCTCATTTGCTTCACGTTACAGCATCCTGGGATAAGCAATGGCACAAATAAGTCCACACACACATCACAGGATTAGTGAGAATCACAGAATAATTGTGAAGGTTCTCCTGTGAGAGGGAGAAACTGTGTGCTCAGTCTGCAGATCTGTGGATAAATTGTCTTCTTCATATCCAATAATTTATGTTTTTTTCTCTATATTATTTCGGAACGTTTATGAGTAAATAAAGTGTGTGGACCCTATCTTACACCCACTGCAAAGCAGCATGCAGCATCTATGTCACGGCTACGCTCCAACCAACATGATTCATTTTCACACAAGTGACCACTTGTTCAAACAGCAAGTGCACTTGTGCTCATCTGTCCCTCCAAGAGAATGCTGGTCTTAAAATGAGGTGTGGCCCAGGGCAGTGCTAATGCATTACTACTGTAATGCAGCAGAAAGAAACTGCACCATACACCAACAAAAATAAAAGTATCCACTCAACCTCAGGTTACTTTCAGACCTGGGACCTCAATCTGTCATCCATTCATACACACATATTTGTGTTTAAACTGTGCATATGAATATTTCTGTGCAAAGTATGGAATTTATCAACTTGGACTTGAACTTAGAAAAGTATCTAAATATACACACAGCTCTGACTGTGTGTATACACAGCATCTAGTGGTGGAATAAGAATACTGCAAAAGCATGCAACCTCACCCACAAATGTTCTTTAATTCTTTGATTAATAACTACACAATTAGTAATTATGTTGAGTTACAAACAGACATTTAGTCTCACAGGTGGCAAAGCCTACAAAAGACACTTGTTTGATGTAAACAACAGCTTTTGACTCATAATTTAAAGAAAAAAAAGACCTTTATGGATGGCATGGTGGAATAGTGGTTACCACTGTTGCCTCACAGTAAAAAGGTAATGGGTTCACTTCCCACATGGACCTTTCTGTGTGGAGTTTGCATGTTCTCAACATGTTTGTGTGGGTTCCTCCGGCTGCTCCGGCTTCCTCCAAGGACATGCAGGTTTAGGTGAACTGGTGAATCTATATTGGTGCATCTGAGTGTCAATGTGTTTGTCTGTTTATATGTCGCCCTGTAAGAGACTGGTACTCTGTCCAGGGTGTACTCCGCCTCACACCCTATGACTGCTGAGATTGGCTCCAGCCACCCGTGATCCTTGAATGTGCAAGCTGGTACAGAGAATGAATGAATGAAAAAGACCTTTACCATTAACAAACCCCTTGATCTCTGCCTGTTAGTACAAGCCATGAAACAATTAGGTTCCCTTTTGTAGTTTTATACCAGTAATATGCTCATGTTGTTTGATGTCTAAATTAAGAAACAACATAACACCATAGGTGAATGGTTGTTGCCTGTGGTGGGCTTCAAGCCTACCATGGGAAAGTCTGTTGCCACCTAGAGGTGCATTTATTTTATCTTTGTATTTTTCATCCCATTTCTGTGACCTCACACACACACCTTAATCTCAGTCTCACAAAAGTTAATTTTCTTCACTCCCTTAGTTGTTATTCTGGTGAAGAATACAAGCAACAAGCAACAAGCAAATGGTTTGTTACCATATATGGTTAATCAAGGGCATTTCTGAATATAAATGACCATGAGCGTGCACACTAGAGTGGCCGTTATTCTGCAAAGATTTTTTCTGTAATTTAATCCTCTGATTCCCCTGAATAGGTTCCAATTGCTGAGAAAACATGCTGTGTAAAATTCTGTTAATATAAATAATTTTTTGAGGTAGCTCACAGGCATTGAAATTTTGCTATTTTTGCCAGGAGAAATCCTGGCAAAAATAGCAAAACAAATAGCAAAAAAAATAGCAAAAAAAAAAGCAAAAAAAATAGCATGAGTACTGCACATGCTCACACTACCTGGGATGGCATTTAGCTAAACATGCAGAGTTTGTTTTGCTGACGGAGGATGATATGAAGGAGCTAACTGACTATGCTAATTCTTCCAACACACAAAAAAAAAACCCACACACACAAATCCACTCCGCTGTAAGCTGTCTGGAGGCATGAAGAGCTGTTAGGATGAAAAGGTAAACAGCTGGATAAATTTCTGATGTGATTTTTCGCTGGACTGAGGAATTACACAAAGTCTTTTTTTTGTTTTGGAAGTACACAAAGTCAGTGCACAGCATCACAGACTACACTGGCACAATTTTGGACTCCTATTTAAAGTTTGTGTTGGACTGTTAGTGGAACACCAAAATGTAAGTCCCTTTTCTGTTGTTTCTAAATTAATAAAATGTCAAATGACAAGGATCTATTTTAGGCATTATGTAAAACAATTTTTTTTCATTCTTTCAATGGAACAAATATTTAATTCGGTGAAAGCTGGAAGGTTCCAGCTTTCAACTCATGAAATAGTTGTACCATTGAACTCATAAATATTCACTATTTGCATATTAATTTATACAAACAAAATTTTACATTGCATGTTTTATCATCAATTGGAACCTACTCTGGGGGTCAGAATACTAAATTTCAAAACTTTGCAATATATGGACAACCCTAGTGCACAGGCATGTGCGTTGGAATGTGGGGGATTTACTAATGGCTGAAATGCTTATGAACCGTGTCCGCCTATATATATATATATATATATATATATATATATATATATATATATATATATATATATATATATATATATATATATATATATATATATATAAATTAGAGGTGCCGTAAAAAAAAAAAAAAACAATTTACATCCGAATCGCGATTCTTATTACGATTCTGAATAGATTCAAAATGTCCAAGAATCGATTTTTAAAAAACATTTTTTTAAAACATTATCTTGTTTAATCTCTGCATGTACTATTTGTCAGGCAACAGCTTCTGAAGTACAGCGTCCCCGCAAGGGGAGGGTCCGGCGTGCTTCAAACGTTCGTGAGCTGCAGCTTAGCATGGCGGATGAAGAGCTAACTCAGCCAGCACTGTCTTTGCTGAAGGCAAATGTTTGAGCGCATTTTGGATTTTATTATTTGCTGCGTAAGAAGGAGCTTGACATGACTTATGCAGTGTGCAAAATCTGCAAAATGAAAGTCAAGTACTTTGGAAACACTTCAAATCCGCAAGCCCACATGCTATGCCATGATCCAGAGCTAAAAGGAGCAGAGCAGCGGTATCTACCGACTACTGACCAGCGCTTCATTAAACTGCCAGCCAACTCTGAACGAGCAAAGCAGATACAGTATTGTTCATAATAATAGTAGTGCTATGTGACTAAAAAGATTAATCCAAGTTTTGAGTATATTTCTTATTGTTACATGGGAAACAAGGTACCAGTAGATTCAGTAGATTCTCACAAATCCAACAAGATCAAGCATTCATGATATGCACACTCTTAAGGCTATGAAATTGGGCTATTAGTAAAAAAAAAAGTACAAAAGGGGGTGTTCACAATAATAGTAGTGTGGCATTCAGTCAGTGAGTTCATCAATTTTGTGGAACAAACAGGTGTGAATCAGGTGTCCCCGTGTCCCCTATTTAAGGATGAAGCCAGCACCTGTTGAACATGCTTTTCTCTCTGAAAGCCTGAAGAAAATGGGATGTTCAAGACACTGTTCAGAAGAACAGCGTAGTTTGATTAAAAAGTTGATTGGAGAGGGGAAAACTTATACACAGGTGCAAAAAATTATAGGCTGTTCATCTACAATGATCTCCAATGCTTTAAAATGGACAAAAAAAAAAAAGAGACGCATGGAAGAAAATGGAAAACAACCATCAAAATGGATAGAAGAATAACCACAATGGAAAAGGCTCACCCATTGATCAGCTCCAGGATGATCAAAGACAGTCTGGAGTTACCTGTAAGTGCTGTGACAGTTAGAAGATGCCTGTGTGAAGCTAATTTATTTGCAAGAATCCCCCGCAAAGTCCCTCTGTTAAATAAAATCATGTGCAGAAGAGGTTACAATTTGCCAAAGAACACATCAACTGGCCTAAAGAGAAATGGAGAATTTTTGGGGACTGATGAGAGTAAAATTGTTCTTTTTGGGTCCAAGGGCCACAGACAGTTTGTGAGACGACCCCCAAACTCTGAATTCAAGTCACAGTTCACAGTGAAGACAGTGAAGCATGGTGGTGCAAGCATCATGATATGGTCATGTTTCTCCTACTATGGTGTTGGGCCTATATATCATATACCAGGTATCATGGATCAGTTTGGATATGTCAAAATACTTGAAAAGGCCATGTTGCCTTATGCTGAAGAGGACATGCCCTTGAAATGGGTGTTTCAACAAGACAATGACAAGAAATCATGAAAAACTGTGGTTATACAACTAAATACTAGTTTAGTGATTCACAGGATTGCTAAAAAAGCAGTTTGAACATAATACTTTTGAGTTTGTAGCATCAACAGCAGATGCTACTATTATTGTGAACACCCCCTTTTCTACTTTTTTTTACTAATAGCCCAATTTCATAGCCTTAAGAGTGTGCATATCATGAATGCTTGGTCTTGTTGGATTTGTGAGAATCTACTGAATCGACTGATACCTTGTTTCCCATGTAACAATAAGAAATATACTCAAAACCTGGATTAATCTTTTTAGTCACATAGCACTACTATTATTCTGAACACTACTGTAAGTAAATTTACAAGTAGAATCACTTGAGTAACCTTGTAAAGCTGCATTTTCTTAAACATAAACATTTTTAAGTAATATAACTATTTCTCAGAGCTCTTTCAATTGAAAATCGATTCTGAATCGAATCGTCACCCCAAGAATCGGAATCGAATTGAACTGTGAGTTGTTGTACGATTCACATCCCTAATATAATGCAGATTTTTTTTTTTTTTTTTTTTACTTATACACATACCAAATATTGTTCCCAGTATTTACAAGCTTTTCTATGCATAGTTTCATAAATGAGGGCCCAGGTGTCTATTTGGAGAAATTACCTTAGCAATTGTATAATAAAAATGTTATTGTGCTGTTTTGCACCTGTCTTAAAGTAACCCTGAGAATGTACTTGTTATTCAACTTTGTTTTAGCATGCTGGGGTCAGTCTGAACTGGGAGTGAAGAGCTGGATGTACTTGTTATTATTCACAACTTTGTTTTTGTTGCTATTGACGACTGCGCTGAAGAGATGTTTTTGCAAGAGGAAATACCTTTTTGATGCCTGTTGATTAAAGAAATTATGTGCGCCAGGGAGTTTGAAATGGCCACTCACCCTCCCTTTGCGCACACACTAGAAAAGAGGAGGCAGAGCCATGCTCCGATAGAGTCTGCTGCGGGTTAACGTACGAACGCCCAGCCGGTTGACAAGCGCACTTTACCGAAGGTGTTGGCTCTCCACCTTAAAGGCGTCACGGTAAGAGAAGAAGAGATATTTCATGCGCTGCAACCACTTGTGTTTGATGGAACTACTTTTGTGGGGAATAAATATACGCCTTTTTATTCTAGCAAAATGCAGTCTGTGTGATCATTTCTGTGTGCCGATCTGACCGAACCTTGTTTCAAACAGCAATGGTTTGATTCAGATAGGTATACTACTGATCTATTTTGGCTTTCAATATTTGGACCTAGGAAGAGCGCTCATCTCTATTGCACACTGAAAGAAGCTGCCTGAATACAGAGCTGCCACTGAGACAAGTGTAAACTACAAAAAAAAGCAATAACATTTAAGCCACACAAATGACCAAAACCGTTTTCGCTTCTGAGCTTTTTCTGTGTTTTCTTGTACTTTATGCAACACTGCCCCCAGTGACAAGGTACAGCTCTAAATGCAAACAAGCATACAAACATCAGCAGAAACATCACCGATATACAGCATTAATTGGCAAAATCGACTTTTTTTCTAAAAAGAAAAAAAAAACTAACTGGACTGATGGCTGGTGTGTGTATTAAAGAAGCCATTGGTAACTGACACTGAAATATGGCAGAGAAAGCAAAATGCATATAACTGAGTTATCTGGAAAACGACACCGTAAATGAAGAGCAACATAAAAGAGATTTAACAGCTTTATTCCAACTCTGGAATAAACTCATATTTGCATCAGACATGAGTTGCATCTGAGAAATAAACCAACAGTCAATAAAACAAACTGTCACTAAGCAACTATTTAGAATAGAGCCAGGGACCCTGAGGTGAGTCTGTAAGCCCGGAGGCTCCTGACGGTAAAAGCTTTGCGGCTGGTACATGGTCATGAGCTCAGTTCCTGTCTCACTTCGCACATTGGCCAAGCCTCATTAAGCACTCTTCCCAAGCTACTCATTTAGTCCCTAATTAGAGAAGTCAATAGTTTTTCAGGATCTGGTCAACCTACAAGCAAAGACATTCCCCATCCAGTACTGTTTGATAGGCCATTAAGAACTTAGTTCAGGGAATGTTGGCACGTTTCACCTTTTTGTGGCAGTGCGTGTGACAATTTGTGCAAACTGACTGCTGCGTATTCACTGCAAGGCATGATGGGCATCACATACAAAGACATCTAAGTAGTTCCAATGCAGGGAAACACCACTGTCAGTCCGTGTCACACAGCTCCCAGTCGAAAATCCCTTTCTATCTCAGTTTTAATCCGTCTTCTCGTCTGGCTGACTGTCCCCTCATCACCCATCTATCACTCTCTTCTCCCTCAATGACTCCCTCTGTTTGGCTCCTTACGATCTCTCTGATATCACAAAGACACATTTGAGGTTCTTCCATGGCACACAGCCATGTGTGAAGGGATCAGGAGGGATGGTCAGTCCACAGCAGAGAAGGCAGCAACGATACAGAAATAAAGGACACCGAGGTTTAAAATATTGCATGGATGCCATTGAAACAGCCCGTGTTACAGGCTCTTCTCATTCCTGTGGCTGTGCACCACCTTCATCTGTCGCTGCTGGCTTCATCTCTGTTATCTGCTCTCATCTGGGGGAGAAAACAAATACCTGACAGTGGGCACTTTGCACTTGCCCAAAAATACATCACAGAATTCAGTTTTTGTCTGTGGTCATACCGAATTACTGACATCAGATCAACAGCATGGATACTCTGTTTTTTTGTTTGTTTGTTTTTTTGGCTCATTGAGCTTATATGCATTGCTGCAAATCAAAAAGGAGTTCAAACAACCAGCCCATAAACATGACAGGGTTTGAAAAGATGACAGTGCATCACCATAGCATCAATGACATAGGTCAAAAGGTCGATTTGCAAGTCTTGCATGCTGGGAAATATGAGCTGTGCCATCCAGCACACATGTAAACTGTATTTTGAGATGTATGCATGTAAAACATAACCAGTGCATCAGCATAAGAGAAAATTCAGTGACTCAGAGGAAATGTGCTTTCTTTCTTTGTTTGTTCTAGAACTGGACATTTAAATGCCAACCGTAGCCTTACTGAATGAACAGTTGGATCGGCTTTGGTTTGCAGACCCAAAATAAAATGTCATTAATGTAGGAACCACTGAGGTGTATGAACAGTGTTATCTTATTTCAAATCTTCTGATGCACTTGACTTCCAATAATACTGGCACTGGCCTTTAAAGGAACCCGTCAGTCACATCAACGGCCGGTCGTAAGGTTGGAAATAAAGCAGATATTACAAATCACATGCTTCAGTGTGACAACAACATGAACACTTGCAGGTTTTTCTTTGTCAAGAGATGAACTTGTGTGACTGTGATGAAAGAGAAGCGACACGTCAAGTGACAGGTCACTGTAAACTTTCCCCGCATAGGCTAATAATGACATGTAAACCTATCCCAGCAACTTCTATGTCTCTACAGCGCCCCCACCAGCAGGTATCGGGGGATTTTAAAATGTCGGGAGGTTGGGATAAATTGAATAGGGCATGCTCACTGTGATGACACTGTAACGCACAACTCAAACAATACCTCCATAAAACCACTCCAAGCACTTTTAAAGTATCTTTGACCTCTGAGCAACAGCAGCCAACCATCTTCCTCACTTGCTTTCAGCTTTCAGTGTGCGTGCACATGCACGGGGAGTGACACACAATGGACATTATTGAGTCTTGCTGCAGCACAAGGAGAGATGAGGGAGGCTCCTTGCACCAGTAGAGAACAAGGGAGTGATCGCAGCCTCCCAATGTTCGCCTGCCTCTTCCACAGCTCGGATACTGTGGGCATCATCTCACACCACACTGTGCAATGTCACCATGGACAAAGTAAAAAAGATGCTGTGCAAATTTGGAAAAGTCACATTGTGATTGCAAAGACTGAATAAAGGTTACAATAAGACGTCTTACAAGACAATATATTAAGGGTTCAGATGAAAAACCCAGTAAGTCAATTTTTAAATGGAGAAAAAAGCAGGTTAAAATGGGAATTTCAAGAAAATTAAGAGAAAGTGCACAAATTCCCATTTCTTATACTGATAGTTGCCTTGGTTATGATGACCTCAACTAAAAATTTGTGGCTTTGAATTTAGTGGGTTATAAGGATTATTGTGAAAAGGCCTTTGTGGTGTAAATCTCTGTGGAATTAGAATGTCAGCACCTAACGAGTGACCAGAGATCTGACAGACATGCGGAATTTATTCATGTGGGTAATCTAAAGAACTCTGAGAAGACAGGTGATTGTCACTTTAATCAAAACTGAAATGATGAGCAAAACCTCTTTAAAACACCTATATTTTCTAAATTCAGATAACCTCTAAAAAGGTTGACTAGGTGGATAATAATAAATAGCAAGTTACGAAAACACACACACACACATATATATATATATATATATATATATATATATATATATATATATATATATATTCATTCATTCTAATTCTACAGCCTCTGTTGATCATCACAGACTCATTCAGTCGGATGATTTTTTTTTTTAATCAAGTTTAGTCACACTCTGAGGCTTCAGTGTCCAAACTAGTGACTAAACCGACCAGCAGCAGAGTCCTTTGAAAAAAACGCAGCAGACGATCAAAATATTTCTATCTGCCGACAGACAACTCCCCAGACAATTTAACTTGATGAGTCCGCTGAAGAGAAAATAAAATAAAACGCTCCAAGCGTTCAGTGTGACAGGGGAGACTGTGCATGTGAAAGAATATTTGTGCGTTCTTTATTACCTTGAGTAAGTTAGCGGTCCCTTTGATGCATGCCGCCGTCAGTGGTCAAAGCTCTGCGCGCGGGGACAGTCCACACAAAAGCATCGCTACAAATACCTCTTAAAAAATAAAAAACAAAACACAAATTAGCCTCACTCAGGCAAAACTCGGACAAGAGTTCTGACCGCCCCCTTTATAGTTCCGACTGTCAGCGAATAAAACAGGTAGAGAAAATCCTGAATGGATTCACTCAGTTTTCACATTTTTCCAACGTCAAACGATCCGCCGCTCCTCTTTGATCTCTTTAGGGAATTCCTCTGTCAACAACAGTTGTGTTTCTCATTCCAGAATTTCTCAGCTTTGTCCCAAAAGTTGTTTTCCCAAATCCAAACGGTCTCGCGCTCGGCTCCCAGTCTGCAGGTGACCGGAGCGGCAAATCAAAGACAGCTCTCGCGTGCGTCTCGCGCGGAGCTGCGTCTATCTGTGTCCGCGCGCAGCAGCAGCCACTTTCCTTATTTGGAAGCTCGGGGATCACGCGACTGTCAAGACAGTCCGATTACACCAAAATGACTTCCAGCCACAGCTTTCAAAATAAAAACCCCTAATTGAGCACGGGGGAGAACGGGGCCGTTTGTAACAACATTTTGCTTTTTCAACACAGTTTTTCCAGGGACGAATTTATCACATGCATTCAACTTCAAACCTTCATGGAAATATATCCTTTGGTGTCCCTGACAGCAAGCCTGCAGTACAAGTTTTAATTCCTCCTGATGCCATCATGTGTGGCAGATATTTAACATTAGCTGTTTGAATAATTTGATCTAAAACTGATTCCACTCCATTTTTTTCACTGTCACAATTTGCTTAATCATATATATATATATATATATATATATATATATATATATATATATATATATATATATATATATATATATATATATATATATAATTTCACAATAAACGATTGCTCTTTTTTGCCTACAATAACACATGCACAACAAAAGAACAATTACTGCAACATTCATTTGACAAAGTTCCAGTCTCAATGGTGGCCCATTAACTGGGCATTAATATTGTTTTGACCTAAAATTTAAGTGCTGAAAGACCAGAAAAAGAAAAAAAAAACTGAATGAAAAAAAGATCTTTTTAATGTCAATGTCCAGCTTAACTTTTATTGTCTGCTCTGATTACTGCATACAGCAACAATTCTCCCTACTGCACAGTCACCTCTGAGCCACCATACAGGGTGCACTGTTGTTGCCTTATTTTGAAGAGATTGACAATCAGCCATACTTTAAGTTGCACTCTAATTGGCACAGCCAGCTAAATATACATCAAACTGGAGCACCATCATAGAGCTCAATCTCCGCCAACACTAGTTTTTCAATTCCACAAAATTTTACCTTGGAAAAAATTTTCAAGGTCAAAGTCTTGTTAGAAGTGGCTTTTCATAAGCAAAATGAGATGTGATCAAATGTCAGGAGTATGTATTGATTTCATGCACTTGAATCAGTGTTTTCTTGTTGTTGTTGGTGTTGCCAGGTTTTTGTTTCTGAATTTTTTTGAGGTAATTTTCAAAGAACATTAGCTATCTCTGCTGTGGACAATTTGTCATTGTTTTTTGGCACTTGGTTTCCGACTGATAACTGCAAGATAGACAAACAGGTGCAAAATTTGAACCTCCATCCAATTTTGGTGTAGGTAAATCCATTACAGAAAAATGAGAGTGACTGCAGCATTTTTGATTGAGATATAATGCAAAATGTACACCAAATGGGCTTTTCATTATTACATTCAAATGGCCACAAAATCCACAATCCAGATCAGATCCAGATTAAACTTTGTCAGGTGATAGTGAGTGTGAGTCTGCACCTCACATTAAAATATGAGAGTGATTGGGGCACGTTTGTTTAAGACATAATGTAAAATATACCTTAAACCAGGGGTGGCCAAGTTCGGTCCTCGAGAGCTACCTTCCTGACACTCTTAGTTGTCTCCCTGCTCCAACACACCTGAATCCAATGAAAGACTCGTTAGCAGACTTTTAATGAGCCTTTCATTGGATTCAGGTGTGTTGGAGCAGGGAGACAACTAAGAGTGTCAGGAAGGTAGCTCTCGAGGACCGAACTTGGCCACCAGGGGCGTAGGTTTGCATATGGACCATAGGGACAAGTCACAACCAATATTTTGGGATGGCAAAATAGTCCCTACCAATATTTAGAATTTTTTTTATATAACAAAATCATTCACTATTTTTTTGCGAACTCGATACTATAATTTTAGTCGTCACGTTTTGTGTTTTCGACGTGCCAGAGTGACAGGGTTACCCATGTTGCAATTTCATTAGCTCACGTTCTTCTCACATGGACGTAAACAAAGCGCATCTCGTGGCAGGCAGTGCTTAATTTGTAAAGTGGGAGGTCCCAGAGCGCAGAGGATGGGTGGCTCCGGTGCAGTGTTGCCAGATGTACGATAATTATCGTATTTGTACGATAGTTTTGCCCTCTGTACGATGTACGATCAATAAATGTACGATCAATAAATGTACGATCAATAATGGGAAAAAATCCAATATGTACGATAATTTCAGTTGGTTGCCCAAACACGCATCTCTCTCTGACACCCAAGAATCATTTTGCAGGTGTTGCACTCAGGCGGCATCAAATGCTGGCTTTGGGCGACCGGGACAGTCATTTGAAAGCCCGCCCCCTCTCTATACAAAGTAATAAACAATGGATGTTGTGCTGCAAGTTCAGGGTTTTGAGGATTTAAATGTTATTGTGGTTTATGTTATTTTAACTGTGTTTTACCTATGTTAGTGCTATTGATTTTTTTTTTTTTTTGGTAGTTCAGTTGGTTTAGTCAGTTTAGATAAGTCTCATGTTACTCTTACCATGAGTGATTAAGTTTCATGTTGGTGCCATACGTGAAATTTTTAGTGGTTTTAATGTCTTCAGCCACTGTCTTTGTTTGTCAAATTAAATCTGCCTGCTTACAGCACCTGTGCATGTGTGTCTACTGCTAACTACTTTACTCATGTCATTCTAACAGTGAATGGCATGAGTAAGTTATATTTACATTAAAAGTACGAGTGATTTTTAGTTCAATGTAAGTACATAATATTGTAAATATGTTTAAAACAAAATACATGGATGACAACAGAAAGTGAAAACACTTAATTCCGTTTTAAAAATCAAATGACCAAATAGAAGTAGAAATAAATATTAATTGTGTATATGATAACAAGAACCTAAACAATTTATAAATACATTAAGACAGTAAATGAACATTAAAAATGTACCTCATTACCAGGAAAAAAGGATTGAGGTCTTCTAAAAATTGTGGAGGTTAAGGTTCCAAAACATTCCGGACTCACACACCAATCTAACTCATGATAGAAACTTTGCTTAATTTATTACCACCCTTACCACAAAAATATCAACTACCTATTTTGTAAAAACTACCAATCTAGAACGCAATAGTTTCTTTTTAATTATGTAATTTTTTAATGTTAATTTACTGTTTTTATGTATTTATAAATTGTTTAGATTCTTGTTATCATATATACACTATGATTATTATAATATCCACCAAGGACGTACTAAAATCATCAGTGTTTATTTATTTATTTATTTGTCTGTCTATCTGTTAGCAGGACAATGTCAAAACTACTGCACGGATTTTGACGAAATTTTCAAGACAGATAGATATTAACTGATTAACTGATTCCACCTACTCAAAGTGATGTTAATCAGTCTAATCACCTGGTGGAGTGGGTGGTTGCAAAGAAAACTTGCACCCTCTTGGCCCTTTCTGGAATCAGTTTGAGACCTCTGCTCTGAGGTCTGTTTCCTTGTGTTCTTCTAGTTTTCATGTGTCTCCGTTGTTCTGTTACTTACTGATCTTTGTACCTGTTGTTAATCAGTGCATTTGCTTTTAAGATGCACCTCTCCATCATCTGGTCATGTGACACTGCTCACTTAATCTGTCTTGCTTTACAGGTTCCTTAGTCTCAGCTGCTGCCATTGTTTGCAACCAATCTATTGTGTCTGTGTTGCCTGCATACAGGGGTTCCGATTTGACTTTGCTGTTGCTCTGAACGTAACAAAGGTCCCTGTTTCAAAACCACCTGTGCCCCATTCTCCATGTACATCTGGAGTCGCAATAATAGTACAATACATTCAACATTAAACTTGTACCAACTCAACATGCACATGAACTGTGGTGACCCATAACAAACAAGTAACAGCTGATATATAAAATGCTTTTTACTTTACTTTAATACTTGCCTTTAATACCTGTTCCTATGAGGCCTGCCTCGTATTCTGTATCTGTTTGGTGCATCAGTTTTCTGCACATTGCAATAGACACATGATCAGTAGGGGCAGTAATAAACATTGGTGGAAAGTTTCTAAGAAACATTATGTGACCAAGTCTACAATTTACCATAGTACCATAGTGTGCCCTCTGGTGAAATCATCTGGTAACACATGTAGTCTACAGGTCAGTCATCTTCACATACACTTAAGTTTTTGTCCGTCAGTGTGACACTGTGAATTCAAGAATTTTATGGCACAAAAATTCACATTTTTGCAGAACCAAAGAGATATAACATCTCCAAAACTATGTGCTCTGAAAGAAAATGTAATAAATGTATTATCGTGAATAAATAATCTTTGTACATAAATGAACATTACCACACCTTCATATTAACTGTGGTGTGGTTGACAGAATATTTAAACTTAAAAAAAAACAAAGATTCAGATCATAATAAAGGCAATGTGTGACACAAGCAATCTGGAAAGTCAATGATAGGCATATCCATTCCTAAAGTGTCCAATAGTTGCCAGTGTTCAGCAGGTGGCAGCATAGCATGCAATATCCCCCATGTAAAACAGAATCAATATTAAAGGTTCTGAAACATGGACATTGCATAGGTTTAAAATTATTGTGGCACATTTATTTATTTATTTTTTGATAGGACTAATTTTCAGTGTAGAGAAAAAGTTTTAGTATCATTACTAGCCATACATTACATCTATTGTAGAGAAGCTTGAATCTTCAACTGGACTGGGTTGCTTGCCACAAGGACGTCGAAGATTCGAGATTATCTACTATGGAAACCACCTGGACAGCTGAGAGCCTTCACAGAAACATTACATCTGTTGTTTAAATCTGATTTTTATTTGTCCATTCTGTTTTATATTTTATCCTGTATTTGCCCATGTAATGGACATCACCCCCTGTGGTTATGACCATAATTTTTCAGCTGACATTCAAGTCAAGGTGGGTGACACATCCACCAGGTGGCAGACAAGCGCAAGGCAAGACAAAGTTGTCTTTTTGGCTATTTTTCTGCACAAAAATGAATAATCATGTAATTAATGAAATCAACATTATTTGTTCTTTTAGTTTGGTGAGTTGCAAACTTTATTGTATTTGAGTTGTAGGTTACACAAAGGTGGCTGGGATGGACGAAATTGAAAAATTGCTCCCAACTGTTGTAGTGACCTTTGTTTATGCCAACCCTCTATCACTGTAATATATCTATAATCATTTCCAGCGTGTTTCTATAACTGTTTCTCTGACCAGTTATGCATCACACATCGCCATCATCACTTGTCAGAAGCAGACACATAAGGTTGTGTGCATGCATTCCACACTCCCCAACATTGGTGCATTTACACATAGGCAAGATGTGTTACGAATGTCATATTTGCATAATTCTTGGCACATTCCTGACATTCTTAACGTGACTTAACGCATCTGAATTGGTTTCTTAATATTGCGTGTTGGTGCGTGATATTTGTGATTTTTGTGGAGCATGTTTTTGGCTGTCAAAAAATCTTCCACGAATGTCATGCACCACCCTCATTTTGCCTCATGTCGTGGAGGTCGCAACTGAGCGTATTGATCCATCTTGATTAGTGGTGACCCTTAATAGTGTGTGACAGCATTATTCTCTGATGTGTGCACAATTAAACCCTGCTGCACTGCATTCAGTTTCATTGCTGCAGTATGCTGAAGAAGGACAGTGACGCCAAGTCGACAAAATGTCTTGTTTCAATGCTTCTCAGCATGCTCCTGCAGGTGTTCCACCTGCTGCATGTGCCTGATGTTTGGGAAAACGGGTAAGACGAGAACCATGTGGAGCCACACATCTGGCTCTATCAGTCTCCTCCTCCTGTCTGTGCCACTCCACGGCACAGAGCCCAGCTAAGCATACAGTCACAAAGTTCTTCTGGTGTGGATTTTGAGAAGCAAACTGGAGCGATCTGAATTGTTCAGCAATTGACAGTTGGACGAATATGTGGTGTGTGTGTAGACAATTCGCCTCATTCACAACGTGACAGAACTTGACAATGCGCTGTTACGTGCAACAGTGCGGAACATTATTCTTCACCATGCGTAAAGTTTCCTGATAATTCTCCAGCAACACATGCCATTAATCGTAACGTGGTAACAGGTTGCAGCAATTCCTGAGGACACCTGACGCCTCTGCCCCAAATCATCACATTCGTGATCAGCGGCCAAGAAAGTATACTTCTTGGCATTTGTGACTTGTCATCATTATGTGTAAATGCAGCTTTAGGCAAGAGATGATGAATGGTGACAAGTGAAGAATTACCTTTTTTTCTCCAAGTGAAACTAACAAATAAAAGTAAATAAAGAAAAGTATGTACTTTACAATTTGTCCAAATGAGCCTTGTAGTCACATGGCATTCATTATAATGAGCAAACATTTGTTTTTGTTCTTGGGGTCTCGTGTGATATCACTGGGAATGTACGTCATTTACATTTTGAGTCAAAATTACTCGATCAGGTTAGGACTGATAGCATGTCCTGATGCCGCATCCTTGCATCATAGATGGCAACCACTCTGGCAGACAACCCATGTCTTGAAAATGTGACAAAAATGTTGTTGCAATGCAAGTGATACGCCTCATCTAAGTCTTGCTAAGTAACCCTTCATCTGACACAAAGTCATTTCAGCAGGACCCCAGCATCCTTAGAAGATACAGAATACAAAATACATCAAGTCTTCACATTAGGTCACTGGTTAGCATCCAAGTCTCAAAACCACACAGTAAGACAGGAAGCACCATGAGTCTAAAGATTTGGACCTTCATTCTCCTCTAACACCTCTATCTATTGACCTCATGATTCCATGTGCTCTTCCTAGCCATCTCTCAAGTCTCAAAGTCCGAGAGTGATGTGATTGTCACTGCTGAAATATTACCAGGACACACTGTGCGTTTGTGCCATAAAGTAGACATGTTTTCAGTCTTCTAGCTACGTAAGATTCATTACCATCACATTACATCACCATATTTGTTTTTGTTGTTGGGCTTTCCGAATGACATATTTGGGGATTCCCCAAGGATTTCCTTACTCCATTTACTGGGATCAGTTGGGATAATCCTACATTTGAATTCATTCAGTATCATCAACAAAACAGTGCAGCAAGATCCCTGAACCAGCCAGCAATGTCACTCATGAGCTCCTCATCATTGCGGATAATGATGAGGAGCTCAGCTGCAGGTGACGGGGAATGATACGAGTGTTCCCACTGTCCTGTCCCACTGGCCAGCTCGAGGATCCCAGCGGCCGGACACTCGAGCACAGCCACCGGGCAAATGGGAGCGCCGGCAGCCACACATCCCGCACAGCCGCCCCCCAGCAGACGGTGGACATGGCTAGCTGGAAGCTGCAATCCGGCACAGGGGGAGCGAGTCTTTGCCTTGGTTCTGGCTTACCACCTGTTTTGCCTCTTCCGCACATGATTTCATTCTAATCCTTCGCTGTCAAAGCACAGAGAAAAAACAGAAAGAGGAATCAGCCAGAGAGTTGACTGATGACATTTTTATATTTTATTTTTATATTTTATAGTTTACTATTGACAGGAGCCCCACTTTACGCTCTATTCACAGCCTTATAGGGACAAAGGATCAACCGTTATGATAAATCTGACTTTCTAAATTGAATCTATGTATCTGAATTGACCTAAGCACAGGTTTTCATGACTTAAATGTAAATAACGGCGGAGAAGTCGGACAGAAAATCGACAGTGATTACAAGCTCAGAGCATGAATTTCCACTGACAGAGGCAGGACCGTTGCAGCGCTTCAACCTTCCAAGATGGGCGGCTCAGTGCTCCAGGTCACGTGACCAAAATGCCTGTCTATTATGGGATGTCTGTGGAGCGTCCACTGTAAACTTGTGCCAAACCGTAATGCAGTTCTCTACTGGATCTGTTGTGACCCGAGCAGCCAGAGGCAGCTGAAGGCAAAAAAAAAAAAGACAAAACCAGGTGTACACTCAAACACATGTTGTGCTCTATTTCATGATAACATAGTTTTAAAAAATCTGAGAATTCTATAGCAACAAATGTATGACCTTCTGAGGTGAGGTTCAGTGAATACAATTTTATGACAACATGCAAAATACATCCTCAAATCAGAAAAGTTAGGATGTTATGGAAAAATTGCATTCTGTTTAGTCTGACTGTCATTGCAGATCGTATGAGATATTTCTATGTCTTATGTGGCCGACACATTCCCAAAAAATTGGGACCCGGCTCATGGGTTTAGGTCTTCATTCTTTGCGTTATTTCCTCCTTGATTTTCTGGTTTACCTTTCATTATTTTGTACTTTATCATGTTAGTCTGTTTGGTTCTGTTTTATTGCTTTGCTTTGTTTACTTTTAGTCACTGGTTTCATTCTTTACCTTATCATTTAGTTAGCAGTCAATTCAGTTATTCATTGCTTTCTTTGTGTTACACTTTTGTCAATGATTCATCTTTGGTTATCATTTATTCTGTAGCTTGTTTATTGTATTCCTTCACTCTTGGTCCTTTAAGTTTAGTTCTGTTTATCATATTTCTTATATTATGCTTTAGTCACAGGTTTTGGTTATTATTCACCTTCAGTGTTTCTTTTCATGTAATGTTCCATTTGTTATTTATTGTATTATTCTGTAGTCACTGGGTTTGTTTATTCTCTGTTTATCATCTCATTTGTGTTATCAGTTATGCGGTAGTGTCGGGTTTAGTTTTTCTGTTCATTATAGTCTTTGTTTGTTTTGTCATCGGTTTTATGTAATTTATTCTATGTTATTATCTGATGGTCGCTTTTTGTTCTCATGGTCATGCTTAGTTCAGGTCTGTTCATGTAGTATTTTATTTTATCAGCAGTTTCTGTTCATGCTCTGTTCAAGTCCTCTGTTTCTGTTTTGACCTTTGTTCTCCGTTTCCCTCACGCCCAACTGATTATGTTCTCACTCCCCTGCACCAGCTCGGTGTCTCTGTCTCTCACTTTGATTCTGTCTGCTTTGGGTTTTCCTTCAATCACACTCTCTGGCACCGTTCACATATCTTTGTCTTTTCTTCACTCCACCTTGTGTTGCCCTCCGCACACTCTGCCTTTCTTTCCCCTCTTCTTTGTTTCACTAAACCACACCTCTTTCCAGAACCGTCACACACCTGCCTTACATCACCTGGATTAGTTTGCTCCTTATTTAAGCCCTCACAGTCTCACTGCTCACTGCCAGATTGTTGATTTTGTGTCACTTTCCAGCCTTGTTCCTTGCTCCATTTTTGCCTGCCTGTATTTTGACTCTGCCTCATTTTTGACCTTGTTTCTGCCTTGCTTCTGATAGCCCATACACCGTGTTTTTGACCTGTGCCTGTTACTGAACTACGTCTCAGCCTCTTGCCATTCTGATACCTTTGATTCGCTGCTGGATTCCTCGTGTACCGACCTCCCGCCTGTTTTTATTATTAAACCTCTTGAACTCTATCAGTCGTGTGAGAATGCATTTGTGTCCACCCGGTTTGTGCCATGCCTGATACTAAAGTATTTAGCACTTTGTAATGTTGCCATTAATGCTCACACCATTGTCAAATGTGTCAGGTGTAATCTTGTCCCATTTTTCCTGCAAAACATCTTCAGGTGTGCAACAGTACATGGTCATTGTTGCATGTTTTTTGTTTCAAAATTCTACACACATTCTCTATTGGGGACAGGTCAGGACTGCAGGCAATTTATAAATCTCACTGCTGGCCAATATGAGTTGACTTTTGTGCATTGACGTTGCTGTCACAGAAGTAAAAACGACCTTTGCCAAGAGCACTGACACAACACCATACTGTGACAGAGCCTGGCTTTTGGATTTGTTGCTATTAACAGTCTGAAGCACATGGCAGTTCTTTCTTCCAAAAAATATCGGGAATACTGATTTATCTGACCACAGTACATGTTTCCACTGTGTAATGGTCCAACCTAGATGCCTCCGAGCCCAGAGACTCTTATGGACAAGCTAAATGTTAGGCTTCTTTTATGCAGTTAATTTTTAGTGGCATTTATGAATGTAACTATTGAAATGTCTGTCTGCTAAGATAAGACAGTCGACACTGTTCCTTTAAACGTAGACTGAAAACACCTCTATTGTCTCTTACTTATAATTAGCTTGTACTCAGCTGTATTACATCACTGGCTTGTCTCTTGCTTCAATTACTCTCTGTGCCCAGGAGAAAGATTCAGTTCATCAAACTCTAATTTGGGGTAATGGTAGTGAAGTAAAGGAATCTTCTAACAGCATGTTAAATGGTCAATGTAATTAAACTAAATGTATCTGTCAAGGCAGATTGTCTTTCTCATTCATTCTGTGATGCTCTTTGTCCAAGGTGGCCACTGGCTAAGAAGGTCTTCTGGAAAAGCTGCCTGGGCCCTAGTGGACACCTCCAGGGTATGAGTGAGGTGTTGGTGTGGATTGATTTTTCGAAAGGTTCCTTGTCTGGGTAGTTAAAATTCTACATGTGAACTGTTTTGAAACTGAGGGATCAGTTTGTCGACTGTATCGTATCTGTGCATATATGCAAGGTTTTGCGGCGTGTAGTGATCACCTGGATGAATCTTATCTGAATGATGGTGGCTGGGCACAGGAGATATGTAGGATAATATTAGAACCTTCTGGAACTATAGTGAGCAATTTAAAGGATTGTCAGAATGACTTCACAACAATTGTACGTTGAATACCTGTGCAAAGAGCTCCGGTCTAGCTCGTGGAATGTGGTATCAACACCAATCACTGTCTCACTGGTGTGGTCACTGTTGTCTCCACAATTATCCTCTCCATTGTGAACAATTGAGTTATATATTAGGGTCTCCAGCCCTGCTCCTGGAGGGCACCTTCCCTGCATGTTTTCCATGTCTGCCTGCTCTATTCACACCTGATTAACTCTGGTGTTTCCAAATTTGATTGACTGAGCACACTTGACTGAAAAAAAAAAAAAAAATAACTGTGGGAAAAGTAGGAAAGAATTGGAAACCATGCACGGCAGGTGCTCTCCAGGAGCATGGCTGGAAGTCCTGTCTTATATATGACTAGCGTGTTGCCTGTGGGAATGTACGGGCTCTAGATTGTTTATAAAATTGGTAGCTGATATTTTTCAAGGGTGGTAATAAATTAGCAATGTTTCTAATGAGTTGGAATGGGCATGTGAGGCCAGAATGCTTTTACAACCTTAGACCTCAACAATTTTTAGAAGCGGAACTCGACCCTTTTATTTCCTGTTAATTATGTAATTGTGTCATGTTCATTTACTGTCTTAATGTATTTATACATTTTTTAGTTTGGTGTTATCATGTACATACATTATTCATCATCATCATCATCATCATCATTATTATCAGTATTATTATTATTGCTTGTATTTTTAAATTGACCACAATGGAAATAAGTGCCTTTTGGTTCTCTTGTCTGATGGGCCAGTGCAGATGGATGGAGTCAGTGCTCTGGTGGGATATAGGTTCTTTACCACAAATAACATCATTCACCACACACTGCTTGAAGCCATCTCCAAGAACAAAATATATTGAAATAAATCAATTGAATTTATTATGACTGTAGTAACAGGTGTTCATAATAAAGTTGAAAATATAAAATTTACTTCTAGAGCATGTCCTGAACTTGATAACTTCAAGTTATCATCATGTTTTAGTGCACATCATTCTGGGCACACCAGGTGACAGTTGTCAACACTGTTTCTGATGGGACCAGGCATTTAATGTATATTTGTTGCTGGGATTCAACTTGTGACATTCCTGAGATATAGTTATTCATGTATTTCAGATAAGGATATTTGATTTGAGCTTAAACTTATACCAGTGACCTGTACCTGAGTTGAATTGTGTAAGGACAGTCCACTGAGTTTATTCACCAAGCTTCACTGGAATTGCGTTTTGGACTTTTGAAGCTATCACAGTAGAAAGACAGACAGACAGACATTACAATTGGCCTCTTCCCAGTTCATGGTAAGGTTAATCAGAAGTCTCATTTACATAGAATGAAGATGATAGTATTGGAAAGTGACAGAATTTACATAATTTTGCATTTGTACACCACCACAATGGAATTGCAATGAATTATCATATGTGCTTGCAGTGTGGACCTTTTGTTGGGAAGGTGTCGTAGCACGGACCCACAACAGGAGGCGCAAATGAACGGACAATGAATAGCCAAAAAGTAACAATTTATGTTGTGACAATACACAACTAAATACACAAAATTTGCAAAGTCAATTAACCACCAGGTGACGTGTGGGCAGGCTCGAAGATAGAAGACCACCGACGAGAGAGAAGCCATGTCCCACACGGCTTCCACCACCAACGGCCTGAAGAACACCGGAGCCGCCAAGTCCCGAGTCCCCCAGGTTGGCCTCTGTCTTCGCTTTTCGACCCTGGTACTGCTGGCAGAAAGCAAAGACAAGATGAATGAGTGTGAGTCCGCACACTCAGTAATCCACAGTCTGCACACAGTTAGGAGGGAGCACCCTCCACCTCAAGTCACACACTCGTGCAGCTCCTGTTTAATCATTTATCTGGTTTTTGGGGTGTGAGGCGAAGCCGTCCGTGTCACACCACGCCAATCCCACGATAAGGAAAGCACCAGGAAAACGGCTGCACAGAAGTTCAGATTATTACTCAACATATTGAGTCAGCAGAGAAAGATACCTCTTCGGTAGTCGATTCTCGGCCAGGAGGTGGAGTTGCAGTCCCGGCCTTTATGGTGATGATGAATGATGATGATGGAACGCGTGACAGCCTGGTGCAGAGGATGAATGACAGCTGTCCACTTCTTCTGGGTCTGGCGCCCTCTCCGTGCTTGGAGCCCGCACTCCTCAGAAGGGCGCCCTCTGTGGTGGTGGGCCAGCAGTACCTCCTCTTCAGCGGCCCACATAACACCTTTAGCTTTAATGCAAGGATTTAACAAAACTATTGCATTAATCATTTTGGAGGTATGTCCCATTTGTATACATTGTCCCTCCATTTGCGGATATAATAAAAATGTATAACTTTAGACAAGTCAGAGAATGGACACATGAACATTCCCAAGTGTGGGTTGGACTTACATCAATGATTATGAAATACAAAAAGTATGGTGCTGTATGGTAAGTCTGTCTGGAGTTCTCAATGTGTGAGTGACCATGCAAGAAGAACACTAGTAAGGAAGCCACCAAGACACACATAATACTCAAAGAGTTATTGGCTTATGTGGTTGTGACTGAAGAATCTATGAACATGCTTTTATTTTGAAGGAAATCCCAATTTCTGGCCTCTTTCTGTTCTGTTCTGTTCCTCTCAAGGGGATCCTCAGAAATGTTTCCCATCAGCCCCCCCTTCTGGACTCAAATAGAGAAATGTGATCACTTCTAAAATACAAGTACTGTATTAGCATATTATCAGAAATAAAGTGTGATAGATACAGTGTCATTTTACATGTTATAGACCGAAAAGTTCAACTGATCAATAAAGTCTTACTGGTGGGGGAGCAGGAACTGTAAGCTGTTCAAGGATGCATCAGTTCTTACATCAACGCAGCACACTGAAGGCTTCTGTTCGGGTGTTTTATTTCAGTGACTCAGACTTCACAAGGTCTGTTTTTGATATTCTGCTGATGCATCATGCAACTGTTTGAGTATTTATTGTGTATGTGTTACACTGTGGTTTTTTTTTTTTTTTTGCTTTGTTTCTGTGCAGTTCTGGAAGAGGATTAACGCAAAGTAGAACTCTACTCCGCCAGGGGTTCACCTACTTTGAACAATATACACAGGTACTACATATTTTAAACCACAAACCGTGGATCTCCATCAGACCACAAAGGTCAATATAAGAACTAGAGTCCACAGTCGCATTGAGCCGTATCCCAGCAAGGAGGTGTGGTCACCATTTGGGATCTGGGCAACTCAGTAGGGCGGTGCGCATAGACACTCAATTAGTCTCGTCAAGAAATAGGTGGAATATGTCAGAAAGCTGCGCATGTTGGCAAAGCCACAAATGGAGAAAGAAGGGAGACAACATTTCCTTCAGTAAGTGGTTTTGGTTATTCTTGTCACTTTGTCTGTGACATTTGCTCGATAAATGTGTATGTTGCCGGCCATGCCTGTCCGAGGACACGGACCATTAACTTTTATGTCTCGTTGATATTTTCCCCTGCTAGATCGATGTCTAGTTAAAATACTTGTCATTACTGAATAAAATTGTTCGACAAGACCAGCCATTTTTTTTAAATTTTGTGTCTTAACAACTGAGCTGCTGCTTGCAAATTATAATGACCCATGCTGTGCCACTCATATTCACAGCCTCACACAGAGATGCGCACCCACACCACTGACTTCATGAATGAAAATCAGTAAGGGATAATTGTGTAAAAATATAATACGAGGGAAGGCTATCACCTCATCATCACTCTAATATTGCTTCCCCACTAAGTTTTTTTCAGGTTGGAAATGGATGGAAGTCCGAGGTGCAGAGCCAGGGGAGTATCGTGGGTGATCTACCATTTCGAAGCCACACTTGTGCACAGTAGCCATGGCCACCACTGACTTGTGAGCTGGGGGCATTGTCTTGATGGAAGAACACTCCTTTCCTCAGTTTTCCTCGACGTTTCTTTTTTATAGCCTGGTGTAACTGTCTCAGTAGGTTAGAATAGTACTCTCCGTTGATTGTTTGTCCCTTTTTAAGGTAGTCCACGAACACAATGCCCTTGGCATCCCAGAAAAACTGAGGCCATGACCTTCCCAGCAGATGAAACAACCTTGGCTTTCTTTGGAGGTGGTGACCCTGTGTGTTTCCACTGCAGTGATTGTCTTTTTGTCTCTGGTTCAAAGTGGTGAACCTAACAATCATCCTGGGTAAGAAAACGTTCCATGTAATCAGCTGGATCCTCTCAAAATGGTTCCATGTTTGTCTTTGACATGACCAGTCTGGTGTGTTTTTTGATCACACGTCAGAAGACGTGGCACCCACCGAGCAGAAATCTTTGACATGCCAAGTTCTTCATGCAGAATGTGCTCAACAGGCCGTCCAGACCTTGGGTCATCTTCAAGACTCTCTCTACCCTCTTTAATTTCAGACTGCCACCTTCAGCACGTAGACATGGAGGGAACATTATTCCCCTAATGTCGCAACCGTATCGCATGAATGTCCTTGGGCGTTAACCCCTTCTTCTGCAGGTACTTAATGACACCACAATGCCAGATTTTGTCCATTTTCGCTGCAACCCGCTACCAAGAACTTTCAACTTAGCTGTGAAGTAAAGCTGTAAAGTAGTATATAACCTGCAAACAAACAACACAGTTAGTCCATCAGAAGAATTTAACTTGATGCATGCCCAAGTTTCACTGAACTGACATACTCCTTCATGGTGAGCCTTAAACACTTTCAGCCTACCCTCGTATATATAACATATATTGTAACGGATTGGTGAGCTGTGATGCGCTGAACACAGCAGCAGCAGGGCGCTGCTGATTTATTGCAGCTGGAACAGATCAGATCTGTGTAACTTTCAACACTAATATTTTAGAATGTGTGGATGTCAGAGTAAGTTTAATACTTTCCTTATATCATTTATTGTAAATTAATTTTACTGGCTGGATATCCAGATCAGAAGGCCTTTAACGTGTAGTTTGCAAGTGTTTTTCTAAGTGTGTTCAGTCGCGTATCTGCGATTGACATCCGGTCAATATTTTTGCCTGGTTAGGAGGTATCATGTTGCTGTCCATGAAGGGACATTCATGTTTCGTAGGCAGCATTGGGACTGTGGACTCTAGTACTCATTATTAACCTCTGTGATCAAGACACAACCCAAATTCATTTGGGATAATCAATTATGCCATTATGTAAGGGCCTCATCCTACAGTTTTATTTATTTATTTATTTATTTATTTTAAAGAAAGATGTAACATTTTGGGTAAATCACAAAAGAAGGTCAAACAAGTAATCTTTTGTAAATTTGTCTTTGTACAGCACCACAGTAGAAATGAAATAGGATGTGGTTGTGTTATTGGCTTTTAGCTTTAATTCAAGGGGTTAACAAACAAACATCACATTTTCCATTGAGGAATCAGCTGTGCTGTGCTTTGTGAACTGTCTGAACAGCGTGCTGGACATTAGACCAGGGTTTTGCTGGTCTAAGGTGCAAAAGCTTTCTGGTGATGAAAGCTATCATTGTGCCAGCTGTACACCTGTCTAGATGAAAACACCCACAGGATGCCCACTGGCATCATGATTTACAGGACGTGTCAACTGCATTCTCTGAAAACTAGCAATGACTTGTAGCAGGCTGAATGCTGCTTTACGTTGGACAGACAATTGCGGCCTTAAATTTATTGACATCATCATAGAAAATACAAATAACTCAGCCACATGGGGTGTGCAGCCAGTACATTCTGAGTGCCGGTCCAAAGCCCGGATAAATGAGGAGGGTTGCGTCAGGAAGGGCATCCGGCGTAAAACAAGCCAACCCAACTATGCAGACTCAGAATCGAATTCCCATACCGGATCGGTCGCGGCCCGGGTTAACAACGTCCGCCACCGGTGCTATTGCCCAACAGGGTGCTGGTGGAAATTGGGCTACTGCTGGGCGAAGACGACGAAGAAGAGGAGGAAAACGTTGCCACGAACAGCGGGAGAAGAAGAAAACTAGAAGGGTGGAAATGAGAGTGGGGACTTTGAATGTTGGTAGTATGACTGGTAAAGGGAGAGAGCTGGCTGATATGATGGAGAGGAGAAAGGTAGACATATTGTGTGTGCAAGAGATTAAGTGGAAGGGAAGTAAGAGCAGGAGCATCGGCGGTGGGTACAAGTTGTTGTACCATCGTGAGGACAGGAAGAGAAATGGTGTTGGGGTCATTTTAAAGGAAGAGTATGTTAAAAGTGTGTTGGAGGTTAAGCGAGTGTCTGACAGGGTGATGAGTGTGAAGTTGGAAATTGAAGGGGTGATGATGAATATCATCAGTGCATATGCCCCACAGGTAGGTTGTGAGATGGAGAAAGAAGATTTCTAGAGTGTGTTAGATGAGGTGGTGGAGAGTGTGCCCAAGCATGAAAGAGTGGTGATAGGAGCAGACTTCAATGGGCATGTTGGTGAAGGGAACAGAGGTGATGAGGAAGTAATGGGTAGATATGGTATCAAGGATAGGAATGGGGAAAGACAGATGGTAGTTGATTTTGCAAAAAGGATGGAAATGGCTGTGGTGAATACCTACTTTAAGAAAAGGGAGGAGCACAGGGTAACATATAAGAGTGGAGGAAGGTGCACACAGGTGGACTACATTCGTTATAGGAGATGCAAGCTAAAAGAAATCACAGACTGTAAGGTGGTAGCAGGAGAGAGTGTCACTAGACAGCATAGGATGGTTGTTTGTAGGATGACTTTAGAGGTAAAGAAGAAGAAGAGAGTGAGAGCTCAACAAAGGATCAGATGGTGGAAGCTGAAGGAGGAAGACTGTTGTGTGAAATTTAGCGAGCAAGTGAGAGAAGCACTAGTTGGAGGGGAAGCAATTTTGGACAACTGGAAAAGTACTGCAGATATGGTGAGGGAGACAGCTAGGGCAGTACTGGGTATGACATCTGGACAGTGGAAGGAAGACAAGGAGACTTGGTGATGGAATGAAGAGGTCCAGGAAAGCATAAGGAGAAAGAGGTTGGCGAAAAAGTTTTGGGATAGTCGGAGAGATGAAGAAAGTAGACAGGAGTACAAGGAGATGCGGCGTAAGGCGAGAAGAGAAGTGGCAAAAGCAAAGGAAAAGGCCATATTGCGAGCTGTACAAGAAGTTGTAATAGTAAGGAAGGAGAAAAGGACTTGTACCAATTGGCCAGACAAAGGGACAGAGCTGGAAAGGATGGGCAGCAGGTTAGGGTGGTAAAAGATGCACATGGTAATGTGCTGACAAGTGAGGAGTGTGTGCTGAGAAGGTGGAGGGAATATTTCGAAGAGTTGATGAATAAAGAAAATGAGCTAGAGAAAAGGCTGGATGATGTGGTGAGAGTAAATCAGGAAGTAAAAGAGATTAGCAAGGAAGAAGTGAGGGCTGCTATGAAGAGGATGAAGAGTGGAAAGGCAGTTGGTCCAGATGACATTCCAATGGAGGCATGGAAATGTCTAGGAGAGATGGCAGTAGAGTTTCTAACCAGATTGTTTAATAAAATCTTGGAAAGTGAGAGGATGCCTGAGGAGTGGAGACGAAGTGTGCTGGTTCCTATTTTCAAGAACAAGGGTGATGTGCAGAGCTGCAGTAACTACAGAGGCATAAAGCTGATCAGCCACAGCATGAAGTTATGGGAAAGAGTAGTAGAAGCTAGGCTTAGAAAACAGGTGAAGATCTGTGAGCAGCAATATGGTTTCATGCCGAGAAAGAGCACTACAGATGCAATGTTTTCTCTGAGAATACTGTTGGAAAAGTACAGAGAAGGACAGAAAGAGTTACATTGTGTGTTTGTGGACTTAGAAAAAGCTTATGATAGGGTGCCAAGAGAAGAGTTGTGGCATTGTATGAGGAAGTCTGAAATGGGAGAGAAGTACGTTAGGGTAGTGCAGGACATGTACAAGAATAGTGTGACAGCGGTGAGATGCGTAGTCAGAATGACAGACTCATTCAAGGTGGAGGTGGGATTACACCAAGGATCAGCTCTGAGTCCTTTCTTGTTTGCAGTGGTGATGGACAGGTTGACAGATGAGATCAGACAGGAGTCCCCATGGACTATGATGTTTGCAGATGACATTGTGATCTGTAGTGAGAGTAGAGAGCAAGTTGAGTCTAGTCTGGAGAAGTGTTGTGTGGGCCGCTGAAGAGGAGGTACTGCTGGCCCACCACCACCAGAGGGCACCCTGCCTGGAGTGCGGGCTCCAGGCACCAGAGGGCGCTGCCACCTCACAGGAGCAGCCGGGGTGACAGCTGTCACCTACAACAGCTGTTACCAATCAGCTGATCTGCAGCGGTATATCTGCAAGACGTCATCTCCACTTCTTTGCCGAGATATCGCTCTACCAAGGAGGTAACATTCTCAGCTGACTGTGTTTATAACAGAAATATCTGTTGCTTGTGTGTGTTTGGACAGCAGATACTCTGTTTCTTTTTTCGACGAGAGGTGGAGGTGGTCTTCCCACCGTACATGTTGCCGGGTGCACGCGCACCCACATCTAACTGTTTTGTTCCTCGCCAGCAGTACCAGATCCGACAAGCGGAGGCAGTGGCCACCTGGGTGTTTGGGACTTGGCAGCTCCAGTATTCCCGGGGTTCGGTGGCGGAGGAAATCGTGTGGTTCCGGTTCTGCTTTAGACGGACGTCTCTTATCTTCGAGCCGGCCCACATGACACATTTTTTGTGAATTGACTATTTATCCATAATTGTAATTCGCCGTGTTGGTTGTGCTTCTTCACAACAGTAAAGTGTTATTATTTGACTTCCTCCATTGTCCGTTCATTTGCGCCCCTGTTGTGGGTCCGTGTTCCTACACTTTCACAACAGGATATCTCGGCCAACGTCATGGACCCCGAGGGGCGTCAACCGGCTGTTGAACGGCCAATGGAAGAACAGGGCGCACAGGCGTCTACAGGAGGAATGGTAGGTGAGTTGCAGCGAGTCCTCACCGCCTTTACGGCTTGGTTGGATCTAATGACCGAGCAGAACGTCCTCCTTAACCGCAGGGTGGAGGCTCTCGCCGCTCAGGTGGAAGCGCGCCCTCAGGGCGCTGCTGCGGCTCTCCCTCCTGTCGATCCTGTGCGCAACGTTGACATTCCACAGGTCGTTCAACGACCCCTCCCACCTTCCCCTGAAGCATACATAAGCCCTCCAGAGCCGTACGGGGGTTGTGTGGAGACGTGCGTGGACTTTCTTATGCAGTGTTCGCTCGTCTTCGCACAACGTCATGTACGCGACTGATGCTAGTAAGATAGCTTATGTGATTAATCTGCTTCGCGGTAAGGCACGCGCTTGGGCTACAGCACTCTGGGAGCAAAATTCACGGCTCCTTCAGGCATATGATGGGTTTGTGAGGGAGTTCAGAACAGTGTTCGATCACCCAAATAGAGGAGAGACCGCTTCAGCCGTGCTGCTGTCAATGAGACAGGGGCGCCGGAGCGCAGCTGCTTATGCAGTCGACTTACGCATCGCGGCGGCGAGGTCCGGCTGGAATAGCACTGCCCTCCGTGCCGCCTTCGTAAACGGACTGTCGTTGGTCCTGAAGGAGCACCTGGTGGCTAAGGACGAACCGCGGGATTTAGACGGGCTTATTGATCTCGTTATACGATTAGACAATCGGTTAGAAGAACGCCGTCGGGAACGAGACGAAGGGCGTGGCCGGGCACGCGCCGTCCCTCTCCCTTCCGGTTCCAACTGAGCTCCGCCCTCCCCATGCTCCACGGCCTCTACGCTCCGTGTGGTTACAGCTCCCCCTGCTGATGAAGCTATGGACACGAGCAGGGCCACATTTAGACCACCGGATAGACAGAGGAGGCTGGTCCGCGGAGCGTGCTTTGTTTGTGGCTCGATAGAGCATCAAGTGAGGGACTGCCCCGAGCGGTTAAAACACCAACGCCCGCCCCTAGAAACTGGGCTAGGGGTGGGCCAAGACATTCACGTGGGACACACCCATATTGCCACATGACTCGCAGTTACAATCCTTTATAAGGATTTAACCCTTCAGGCCCCAGCACTGGTGGACACGGGCTCTGAAGGGAATTTGCTAGACAGCAGATGGGCCAGGGAGGCAGGGCTCCCTCTGGTGGCACTTACTTCACCTGTGCAAGTACGGGCACTAGATGGCTCCCTACTCCCTTTAATCACACATAAGACACCTCCAGTAACTCTGATGGTGTCAGGGAACCACCGGGAGGAGATCGAGTTTTTTGTGACTCCTGCCACCTCCCGCGTGATTCTAGCGTTCCCCTGGATGTTAAAACACAATCCCCGGATCGATTGGCCATCCGGGGTAGTGGTTCAGTGGAGCGAGACCTGCCATCGGGTATGTTTAGGTTCCTCGGTTCCTCCCGGTTCCCAGGCTAAGGAGGAGGTCAGAGTCCCGCCCAATCTCGGGACAGTGCCGGTGGAGTACCATGACCTTGTGGACGTGTTCAGCAAGGATCTGGCGCTCACCCTTCTCCCGCACCGCCCGTACGATTGTGCCATTGATTTGGTTCCAGGCGTTGAGTTCCCGTCCAGCAGGCTGTACAACCTCTCACGACCTGAGCGCGAATCAATGGAGACCTACATCCGGGACTCTCTAGCTGCCGGGTTGATCCGGAATTCCACCTCCCCGATGGGTGCAGGTTTCTTTTTTGTGGGGAAAAAGGATGGCGGACTACGTCCATGCATTGATTACAGGGGACTGAACGAAATCACGGTTCGTAACCGATACCCATTGCCCTTGTTGGATTCAGTGTTCACGCCCCTGCATGGAGCCCAAATGTTCACTAAGCTAGATCTTAGAAATGCGTATCACCTGGTTCGGATCCGGAAGGGAGACGAGTGGAAGACGGCATTCAAACACCCTCTTAGGTCATTTTGAGTACCTGGTCATGCCGTTCGGTCTTACAAACGCCCCCGTGACGTTTCAAGCTTGGTTAATGATGTCTTGCGGGATTTCCTGCACCGATTCGTCTTCGTATATCTGGACGATATCTCATCTTTTCTCCGGATCCTGAGACTCATGTCCGGCATGTACGTCAGGTCCTGCAGCGGTTGTTGGAGAACCGGCTGTTTGTGAAGGGCGAGAAGTGCGAGTTCCACCGCACTTCTTTGTCCTTCCTGGGGTTCATCATCTCCCCTAACTCCGTCGCTCCTGATCTGGCCAAGGTCGCGGCGGTGAGAGACTGGCCCCAACCCACCAGCCGTAGGAAGCTGCAACAGTTCCTCGGCTTTGCTAATTTCTACAGGAGGTTCATTAAGGGCTACAGTCAGGTAGTTAGCCCCCTGACACCCCTGACCTCACCAAAAGTCCCCTTCACCTGGTCGGATCGTTGCGATGCCGCGTTCAAGGAGTTGAAACGGCGCTTCTCGTCTGCACCCGTTCTGTGCAGCCCGATCCTAGTCGCCAGTTAGTGGTTGAAGTGGACGCCTCGGACTCAGGGATAGGAGCTTGTCTTTCCCAGAGCGGGAGGACCGATAAGGTCCTTCACCCGTGTGCCTATTTTTCCCGCAGGTTGTCCCCGGCCGAACGGAACTATGACGTCGGCAATCGAGAACTCCTTGCGGTGAAAGAGGCTCTTGAAGAGTGGAGACATCTGTTGGAGGGAACGTCCGTGCCATTCACGGTTTTTCACTGACCACCGGAACCTGGAGTATATCAGTACCGCCAAGCGGCTGAACCCAGGCAAGCCCGCTGGTCACTGTTCTTCGGCCGTTTTGACTTCCGGATCACCTACCGTCCCGGGACCAAAAACCAGAGATCGGATGCCTTGTCCCGGGTACATGAAGATGAAGTCAAAGCGGAGTTGTCGGATCCACCGGAACCCATCAATCCCGGAGTCCACTATCGTGGCCACCCTCACCTGGGACGTAGAGGAGAACCGTCCGGGAGGCCCTGGCATGAAGCCCGGACCCGGAACTAGGGCCGAAGAACAGACTCTACGGCCCACCAGAGGCTAGGGCTGCAGTCCTGGACTTGCTGTCACGGCTCCAAGCTCTCCTGTCATCCAGGGGTGCGAAGAACCGTGGCAGTGTCCGGCAGCGTTTCTGGTGGGCGTCCCTAGAGGGCCGACGTCCGGGATTATATCCAGGCCTGCACCACCTGCGCCAGGGGCAAGGCTGATCATCGCAGGGCTTCAGGACTGCTCCAGCCGCTACCCGTGCCTCATCGCCCCTGGTCCCACATCGGCCTGGATTTTGTCACGGGCCTCCCACCGTCCCAGGGCAACACCATCATCCTCACGATAGTGGACCGATTCTCCAAGGCGGCCCACTTCGTGGCCCTCCCGAAGCTCCCGACTGCCCAGGAGACAGCGGACCTCCTGGTCCACCACGTCATCCGGCTGCATGGGATTCCAACAGACATCGTCTCCGATCGCGGTCCCCAGTTCTCCTCGCAAGTCTGGAGGAGCTTCTGCCGGGAACTGGGGGCCACGGTAAGTCTCCTCATCCGGGTATCATCCTCAGGACCAACGGGCAAGCAGAACGGGCCAATCAGGAGGTGGAACAGGCCCTGCGTTGCGTGACGGCCGCGCACACCGGCGGCCCTGGAGTACCCATTTGGCCTGGATCGAGTATGCCCATAACAGCCAGGTGTCGTCAGCCACCGGCCTCTCCCCTTTTGAGGTGTGTCTGGGGTACCAGCCT
The DNA here is from genome assembly GCF_902500255.1 of Thalassophryne amazonica. Taxonomy (NCBI): domain Eukaryota; kingdom Metazoa; phylum Chordata; class Actinopteri; order Batrachoidiformes; family Batrachoididae; genus Thalassophryne; species Thalassophryne amazonica. Next base: position 28,911,290 of record NC_047109.1, read on the forward strand.
CCTTTGTTTCCGGTGGTTGCGGGAGAGGTCGGTGTGCCCTCGGTACAGGCCCACCTGCGGAAGTGCCGTCGGGTGTGGCGTGCCGCGCGTTCTGCTTTTCTCAGGGCCCGAATGAGGACGAAAGCCCATGCAGACCGTCGGCGGACCCCGGCCCCTACGTATCGGCCAGGGCAGGAAGTGTGGTTGTCAAAAAAGGACATTCCCCTCCAAGTGGTCTCCCCTAAACTGCAGGATCGGTACATTGGTCCATTCAAAATCCTCAAGGTCATCAGTCCAGCCGCGGTGAGGCTTCAGCTTCCGGCCTCACTGCGGATCCATCCCGTTTTCCATGTGTCCAGAATTAAGCCACATCACACCTCCCCCTCTGTACTCCGGGTCCGGCACCTCCTCCTGCCCGGATCATCGATGGCGAGCCGGTTTGGACTGTGCGCCAGCTCTTGGATGTCCGAAGGATGGGCCGGGGCTTCCAGTATTTGGTGGACTGGGAGGGGTACGGCCCCGAAGAACGCTCCTGGGTGAAGAGGAGCTTCATCCTGGACCCGGCCCTCATGGCTCGATTTCTACCGCCGCCACCCAGACAAGCCTGGTCGGGCGCCAGGAGACGCCCGTTGAGGGGGGGGTCCTGTTGTGTGGGCCGCTGAAGAGGAGGTACTGCTGGCCCACCACCACCAGAGGGCACCCTGCCTGGAGTGCGGGCTCCAGGCCCCAGAGGGCGCTGCCACCTCACAGGAGCAGCCGGGGTGACAGCTGTCACCTACGACAGCTGTTACCAATCAGCTGATCCGCAGCGGTATATCTGCAAGACGTCATCTCCACTTCTTTGCCGAGATATCGCTCTACCAAGGAGGTAACATTCTCAGCTGACTGTGTTTATAACAGAAATATCTGTTGCTTGTGTGTGTTTGGACAGCAGATACTCTGTTTCTTTTTTCGACGAGAGGTGGAGGTGGTCTTCCCACCGTACGTGTTGCCGGGTGCACGCGCACCCACATCTAACTGTTTTTGTTCCTCGCCAGCAGTACCAGATCCGACAAGCGGAGGCAGAGGCCACCTGGGTGTTCGGGACTTGGCGGCTCCAGTATTCCCGGGGGTTCGGTGGCGGAGGAAATCGTGTGGTTCCGGTTCTGCTTTAGACGGACGTCTCTTATCTTCGAGCCGGCCCACATGACACATTTTTTGTGAATTGACTATTTATCCATAATTGTAATTCGCCGTGTTGGTTGTGCTTCTTCACAACAGTAAAGTGTTATTATTTGACTTCCTCCATTGTCTGTTCATTTGCGCCCCTGTTGTGGGTCCGTGTTCCTACACTTTCACAACAAGAAGTGGAGATATGCTTTGGAGAGAAGGGGAATGAAAGTCGGTAGAAGCAAGACTGAGTACATGTGTGTGAATGAGAGGGAGCCCAGTGGAATAGTGCAGTTACAAGGAGTAGAAGTGGTGAAAGTAGATGAGTTTAAATATTTGGGGTCAACTGTTCAAAGTAATGGAGAGTGTGGTAGAGAGGTGAAGAAGAGAGTGCAGGCAGGGTGGAGTGGGTGGAGAAAGGTGGCAGGAGTGATTTGTGACCGAAGAATATCAGCAAGAGTGAATAGGAAAGTTTACAAAACAGTAGTGAGACCAGCTATGTTGTATGGTTTAGAGACAGTGGCACTAACAAAAAGACAGGAGGCAGAGCTGGAGGTGGCAGAGCTGAAGATGTTGAGATTCTCTTTGGGAGTGACAAGAATGGACAAGATTAGGAATGAACATATCAGAGGGACAGCTCAGGTGGGACAGTTTGGAGACAAAGTCAGAGAGGCGAGATTGAGATGGTTTGGACATGTGCAGAGGACGGGACCCAGGGTATATAGGGAGAAGGATGCTGAGGAAGGAGCCACCAGGCAGGAGGAGAAGAGGGAGACCAAAGAGGAGGTTCATGGATGTGCTGAGAGAGGACATGCAGGTGGTTGGTGTGACAGAGGAAGATACAGAGGACAGGGTGAGATGGAAACGATTGATCTGCTGTGGCGACCCCTAACGGGAACAGCCGAAAGACAAAGAAGAAGATTAGAAAATACAAATGCATGGTTCTACACAGAACAAAAATATAAATGCAACACTTTTGTTTTTGCTCCCATTTTTCATGAGCTGAACTCAAAGATCTACACCAATGGGCTTTTCAATATTAAATTCAAATGTCCACAAAATCAACAGTCTGGATCAGATCCAGATCAAACTTTGTCAGGTGATAATGAGTGCCAGTCTGCCAGTCCTCACTTTCAAATATGAGCGTGATTGGGGCATGTTTGGTTAAGATATAATGTAAAATATACATTAAAAGGTGTTTTCAATGTTAATTAAAATGGCCACGAAATCTGGATCAAATCCAGATCAAACTTTGTCAGTCAATGAAAGACATTTGATCTTTTCTGACAGTTATGATTTTTTTGAAAATTCAATCAATGTTAAATCTTGTGATTTTCCCAATTTCCAAGATTTTCCCTGACTTAGACCTATGACTTTGAAAATTGAATCAGTTTTTGCCTATCAGAACATGAATCTTCAGTCAAATTTCATAAGAATATAGGAAAAATTGCGGGCTCCACAATCAAACAGACAAACAAACAGATAAACAAACAAGGGAGAAAACACAACCTCCTCCAGCTTCATTGGCAGAGGTAAAAATTAAATAATAGCATTCAATTCAGATTGACTGTCATAGTGACTTGATTTTTCAGTAATAACGGCATAAATCTCAATACAGAGTTGCAGTGAAATCAATGCAGGTGTGTGTTCAAAAATTAAGGAAAAAGCAACTTGAATAGAGCATTTTAAAAGCAGATGGGGTCTGCATCTTTGAGCTCGAATGGAAGGCAGCCTGGTGTGGGCTTGATGCATGTTGGGGTTCAAGCACTAAAGAATCACTCTGAAATATCAAGAGTAGAGGACAGAGTGTGTGCACCGTGTTTTCCCCATGCCCTCCTGAGTCGAACGTGGGTGAGTCTGCTGAGCTCAAGAAAAAAAAAGGCTTTTTCTGACTTCAGAGTGGTGTGCCTGCTGAGGAGGATTTTGCTTTGCCAAGGTGAAGCTGCATGAGGCAGTGAGGTGTAAGGAGCTCTGTCTGGCACTTCAGTACCAAGTAAGAGAGTGTTCTATTTTATTTTAAGCACTGGCTACATTGTTTTCACTGCTTTTTAAAGTTTTTTCATAAATGGACAGTAATATATATATATATATATATATATATATATATATATATATATATGAGGGCTGTCAATAAAGTATAGGTCCTTTTAATTTTTTCAAAAACTATATGGATTTCATTCATATGTTTTACGTCAGACATGCTTGAACCCTCGTGCGCATGCGTGAGTTTTTCCACGCCTGTCGGTGACGTCATTCGCCTGTGAGCACTCCTTGTAGGAGGAGTCGCCCAGCCCCTCGTCGGAATTCCTTTGTCTGAGAAGTTGCTGAGAGACTGGCGCTTTGTTTGATCAAAATTTTTTCTAAACCTGTAAGGCACTTCGAAGTGGACACGGTTCGAAAAATTAAGCTGGTTTTCGGTGAAAATTTTAACGGCTGATGAGAGATTTTGAGGTGATACTGTCGCTTTAAGGACTTCCCACGGTGCGAGACGTCGCGCAGCGCTCTCAGGCGCCATCGTCAGCCTGTTTCAAGCTGAAAACCTCCACATTTCATGCTCTATTGATCCAGGACGTCGTGAGAGAACAGAGAAGTTTCAGAAGAAGTCGGTTTCAGCATTTTATCCGGATATTCCACTGTTAAAGGAGATTTTTTTAATGAAAGACGTGCGGACGGGTCCGCGCGTCGGGACGCAGCCGGCGCGGTGCGGCGGCACAGGAAAAAAGACCTCCGTGTTGATAACCATTTGTAAAATCCAGGCGGCTTTTGATGGCTTTCAGTGGAGTGAGTATATGATAAATTGTTTAACAGCTGGACATGTTCCAACTTGTCCTTAAGGCTTCCAACAGAGGTGTTTTTCCTGTGGCAGAGCATCGCGGCGGCTGCGAGCCGATGCTGCAATCCGCCTGCACGTCTTTCATTAAAAAAAATCTCCTTTAACAGTGGAATATCCGGATAAAATGCTGAAACCGACTTCTTCTGAAACGTCTCTGTTCTCTCACGACGTCCTGGATCAATAGAGCCTGAAATGTGGAGGTTTTCAGCTTGAAACAGGCTGACGACGGCGCCTGAGAGCGCTGCGCGATGTCTCGCTCCATGGGAAGTCCTTAAAGCGACAGTATCACCTCAAAATCTCTCATCAGCCGTTAAAATTTCACCGAAAACCAGCTTAACTTTTCGAACCATGTCCACTTCGATGTGTCTCACAGGTTTAGAAAAAATTTTGATCAAACAAAGCGCCAGTCTCTCAGCAACTTCTCAGACAAAGGAATTCCGACGAGGGGCTGGACGACTCCTCCCACAAGGAGTGCTCACAGGTGAATGACGTCACCGACAGGCGTGGAAAAACTCACGCATGCGCACGAGGGTTCAAGCATGTCTGACGTAAAAACATATGAATGAAATCCATATAGTTTTTGAAAAAAATAAAAAGGACCTATACTTTATGGACAGACCTCATATTCATGAGAGTTTTAGGCACAATATAAAAATAGTTTTATGTTGCGATATTAATGTGTTGTCCGTGTGCAGCGGTCAAAGTGCAGCCCGGTCAGAGCATCTCAATGCAGTTCTCAATGTTACTGAGATCTCGCAGCGCGGCGACCTCTCCGAGGTTTTGTGGGATTTGAAACCTGAAAAGGGTGGATTAGCAGCAGCTGTAATCCGTCCGCAGGTCTTTCATTAAAAAAATCTCCTTCTGGAAAAATGTATCCATGATCTCATTTGTGTTCCATTGAACAAGGACTTTTTCTGGACCATCTTACAATAAACATGTGACTGGTATAGCAACCTTCAGCACTTCCAGAGATTTACAACTGTACATAATACCATTTCATCATGGCTGATTTAACATAACTCCAATGCAGAGGTGGAAAACTCTGGCTTCAGAAAGTAAAATTCCAATGACATATTTGTTCCATCTTCCTAATAAACCATCTGATTGTAATTAGTTCAACTCTTCAGGTAGATGGATGAGCTAATTATTGAGCTCACCTGTTTTAGATGCACAGGTACATGGCTTTTACTTTCTGAAACCGGAGTTTTCCACCTCTGCTCCAAGGGATATTCATTGGCATGAAAATGTTCTGTCATTCCCTCACTTGGGCTATTCAGTTACATTTTCACAGAGTCTTCTTCATGGTGTCTTGGCCACAAAACTGACTTTTTACAAACTGGACCATCAGGATGTAAGTCCAATCAGTCAAAAGTCTTTAACTTAACAGAGTTCTATCTCAGTTAGCTGTAAAAGTGACTATTTAATAGTTTTACTAAAGGGGGATGGGGCAATTACATGTACATTCCATTTTGTTCTGTTGCGGCACCGCGAAAGGAGAGTACGCGCATTGTGTTCTGTTTATAAGAATCTTCTCGCCTGGAAGAAAAAAGAGCGCCAACAACTACCCATAACTGTGTTCTTCACTCGGAAAAAGACACCTGCAGCGAGGTGTGAGTACGAAGAGGCGCGATCAGAGGAACTGTGAAATACTGGTCAGTACTATTAATAATTTCTTATGTGTCCAACCTCGTAGGTTGATCGTTAAAATTAAATTAGTTAGTTCTAAAAGCCATCACAATTATTTATAGGAAAACGTTCTGTTTTTATTTCTCAAACAAATGTTTGCACCTGAAAACAGGTTGGTCTTGTTTTTCTACTAAGGTTTGAACTTTGAGAGTGTTTACACACGAGAGAAAAGTGAGAAAATGTTAATGCCTGTTTGAGAAAAGTGTATAAAATGTGTAGTGAGGGGTTTTACAGCCTTAAAACATCTATAATAATTGTAAAAAATAACGCTGTCTACTTTGCGGATTTCGCCTATTGTGGGCTATTTTTAGAACGTAACTCCTGCGATAAACGAGGGACCACTGTATATCTACATGAAAGGTTTATCTTTGACCCGTTGTGTGACTGTCATGCCCAATTGCGCTGTGTTTGTGCTTGTGATGGAGGGCTGTATGTGGGGTTAATCTACTGTCTCGTGTCGTTTCTCAGATCAGTTTAGTTTGGTTTTGTGGTATGCAGGAGATCACTTTAAAAAATACTGTCATCACTCTTTACTCTTAGTCAGGCTCTTACAACGGTGTAGCCTAAATACACAAGCTTTCTAGGAGCACACCCAATTCATTATGCACGCTCAGAGGCACGTACCCTCCTCCCTTTTGGGGGGGGCGACCCCGTCCCCTGTAATAAACTCATCGCCCCCTTAATATTTTTTTCTGGCGCTGGGCCTGTGTGCACCCCAGCCATTGGAAAAGACCAAGGGTACCACATTTCACATGGGTGTGACAGATAGGTAGCTCATTTTGGGAGTGGTGAACGCATGCCCCCAGATCTGACTGGACCTCATGCCACAATATGAACACAACAACAAAATGTAGAGTTGTTGAGATGGACGTTACAGAAGTGACCTTGTAACCGAAGGATCCTTTGTTCAATTCCCCAACCTCTCTCTCTCTCTCTCTCTCTCTCTCTCTCTCTCTCTATCTCACACACACACACACACACACACACACACACACACACACACACACACCACACACACACACACACACACACACACACACACACACACACACACACACACAGACATTGTGAAATGTACATTTACCATGAAAAGATGAGAGTTCGTACTTTTGATAAACACTCATGTATTGCTAATTAGGTGTTAAATAAAATACACAAAGTGTCATAATTAGGAATGTCCCAATCAGACTGAGGTAATCAGAAATAGGCGTGATCAAGGTTTTTTGGCTGGGTAAATTATCAGACCAGTTCTGCCTTGCTGCAGTGCTGTGCTGAAGGAAACACCCAGCACTGGTGGCTCTGATGCTGATGGCTCCAGCAGCATTGCGGTGCATGTTTTCAAAAATATTTATGCTCTCCTTCACTTTAAATAGGCATCAAGTCCATTTTACTCACACAAATCAGTCTCCGTTCGGTCTTACTCCGCTTCATAAGTGTTGTGCTGACAAAGCAGACAGTTGATCTTAGGGCTTTACACTGATGAACCAGCAGTCTACTTTGTAAAAACATATTTACACTGTGCTTTGCTTCAAATATTCACTAAATCAGTTTCTGATGGATGCCACATACAATACGCTTCTTACCACCCATGTTTTTTCTTGTCATTGTATCTGTTTTCCTCATGCTAACAGGCATGAGGAAAACAGATACAATGTAGCCAGAAAGGAAAAGGGTCATAATAATAATAATAATAATAATAATAATAATAATAATAATGAAGATGAATGTGTTTTATAACAGAGTGTCAGTCCATTTGCCTCTGTTCACTGCTCATAACAAAGTGTGCCAGACCATTTACCCTTGTGGGTGGTGAGCTCACATGGAAGTGACACCAGTTTTTCAGGCTTAGCCAGACTGAGTCCCATGGTTGTAGGTCTGAGTTCCACTAATCCGGGTGAGGTGACTGTCCTTTTTCTGTGTCCATCATAAAGAGTCCATTTGGACTCTCCTCAAACCCAGGAAACACTGGAGGCATTATATTTCCCAGCTGGCAAGGGAATCCCCTGGGATCCCCTGAGAAGAGCTACAGGACTTGGCAGAGAACAGGGAAGTGTGGGATGAGCTTCTTGGTCTGCTGCCACTGCACCCTGGATCTGGATAAATGGCAGAAAATGAAAGCATGAATGAATGTTTTCATAACCATTAAAACAGTTACCAGTGTTTCATCAATGTAGTTCAATCAATATTACTCTGAATGTTCCAGTTTCAAGACACTCAGTATACGAGGTCTATTAGATAATAAACCGACCCTTTACTTTTTTTTTTAACTATATGGATTTGAATGACGTGCGATTACACCAATCATGCTTGAACCCTCGTGCGCATGCGTGAGTTTTTTCACGCGTGTCGGTGACGTCATTTGGTGACGTGAAATGTGGTCCCGCCCTCTCGGCTGAATTCCTTTGTTTCACACGCTGCTCGAGACGGCGCGTGTTGCTTTATCAAATTTTTTTCTGGAGCTGTGAGGAATATCCGAGTGGACACTATTCGAGAAATTAAGCTGGTTTTCGGTGAAAAGTTTAACGGCTGATGAGAGATTATGGGGTGTTTCTGTCCGTGTAAGGACTTCCCACAGAGCGGGACGTCGTGCAGATTCGTTTCCGTGACGACTCTGCGAATCTGTCTGCGCCACGACAGGAAAAACACATCCGTGTTGAAAACCATTTGTAAAATTCAGGCGGCTTCTGATGGCTTTCAACAAGTGAGTAACTGAGAAATTATTTAACAGCTTGGGCATGTTCCAACTTGCCCGTTAAGGTTTCCAACGGAGGTGTTTTTCCTGTCGCGACCCCTCGCGGTCGGGTGCGGCCCAACATGCGACTCTGCCCGCACGTTCTTTCATTACAAAATTACCTTTAACAGTGGAATGTCCGAATAAACTTCTTCTGAAAGTTCTCTGTTCTCTGACGACTTCCTGGGTCAACAGAGCCTGAAATGTGGAAGTTTTCAACTTGAAATGGCGAGACGCCGCCGCCTCAAAGCGCCATCAGGCACCGTGGGCCGTCCTTACGGCGACACTACCAGACCAAAATCTCTCATCAGCCGTTAAAATTTTTACCGAAAACCAGCTGAATTTATCGAATGGTGTCCACTCAGTTGTGCCTTACAGTTTTGAAAAAGTTTTGATCAAACAAAGCAGCAGTCTCTGAGCCATTCCTAAACAATGAAAAACTCGACGAGAGGGTGGGCGACTCCTCACTCAAAGACTGCCCATAGGCGAATGACGTAACCGACAGGCGTGAAAAAACTCTCACATGCCCACGAGGGTTCAAGCATGTCTGATGTAATCACACGTGATTCAAATCCATATGGTTTTTGAAAAAAATAATAAGGTCGGATACTTTTCTAATAGACCTCGTATATATTTTTTATACTATGGTCAGTGAGAATTCCATGTCTAACTGGCGTGCATCATTTTCATGCATACGCACACGTAGTTCGGCGAGTTAAGTCACTGTTATTAATCACTCTGCTCTGGTCGTCACCATAGCAACGCACAAATCACTTGGCACAGATCAGCTGTGTTTTGATGGGTGAATTACAGAAACATGATAAAACATGGATTTCCAAGTGAATTTTAATATTTTTGACCAAAATAAACATTTGAGGAATGGAAAGAGGAGGAGAGCAAACGAGAACAGCAAAAGCAACAGCGTAAAGATTTAACATCGGACAAACTGGACAAGATTGAAGACGGGAAAGAAGAAGAGAACGGTTCTATAATTGCGGGCTGCCAGAGCGCTCTGCATCAAAACAGCGAGCGTAGTTTCTGGACCTGTTGCCAGAGTTGGCCGCAGCTCTACAAAGCAAAGAGCGGAGCGGTGTGAGTGGCCCGCTATGCCGCTTACCGAGCCCGCGGACACGATAAGCGCATCGGCGGCAAAATGTCTTGAGACTTGCATAAAATAGTCCCAAATACTTACGCATTTTTATCAAGTTCTGTTAACTTAAATAAATATTTGTGTGTTAGCTCACTGTGTGGGACCATGGTATAAGCGGATTAACAACGAGAAGCCGTGCATTATACGGTTTATATGGTTTTTTTTATACTCCGCTTCGCGTCGTGGTGTTTTAGACTCCACGTCGTGCATTCAAAACGTATAATGCACGGCTTCTCGTTGTTTAATCCTTACTTAATTTGTATACAGTAGTGTTCAGAATAATAGTAGTGCTATGTGACTAAAAAGATTAATCCAGGTTTGAGTATATTTTTTATTGTTACATGGGAAACAAGGTACCAGTAAATTCAGTAGATTCTCACAAATCCAACAAGACCAAACATTCATGATATGCACACTCTTAAGGCTATGAAATTGGTCTATTAGTAAAAAAGTAGAAAAGGGGGTGTTCACAATAATAGTAGTGTGGCATTCAGTCAGTGAGTCCGTCAATTTTGTGGAACAAACAGGTGTGAATCAGGTGTCCCCTATTTAAGGACGAAGCCAGCACCTGTTGAACATGCTTTTCTCTTTGAAAGCCTGAGGAAAATGGGACGTTCAAGACATTGTTCAGAAGAATTGCGTAGTTTGATTAAAAAGTTGATTGGAGAGGGGAAAACTTATACGCAGGTGCAAAAAATTATAGGCTGTCATCCAGGGCTTTTTTTAAGGATTTTTTACAACTGCACATTTATGGAAATTTGGCACCAAATGAGAATTTTCCAGGGTGATGGGGCCTTTGCCTACAGTGATAGTGAGGTGTGAGGACACTGGTGACTGGTCACTGTCATGGGGCCGGGGCTGTACACCTTCAGCCTTCCCTCCCGGCTTCCCCTACTGGCCTACTGACCCTACTCTGCCAGAGAGATAAATCATAATTGGATATCATTGCTGGTTTTATAATGTAAATATCAGAACCCTTTTACAAGGGATACATGTTTATTAGGAAAAGACCACCAAGAAACACCTACACTAAGGCATATAGCTTTAGTTGCTAATTTACCACCAGGGGTAGCTAGAGGTAGCAGGGTCTCCTGCAGGGGGCAGTTTCTTTTCCTCAACTTCCTTTCTTCATCTCAGGCAGCAAGACACAATGATAACATACTGAATTACCTCATTCACACGAAACTGTCCTCAATGCCATAAGAATTCAGCCTTCACTGCCCTTCAGGACATGACTGACTGTTTCATACACCTGCCTTGAAGGCTCTATATGTAAGTAGTACTACATGAATAACATTAAACATGAATATTATAGCTAGACTATTATACCATAGGCCTGTAATATCTGCCAGGCTATTGAGGCTAAGATCATCAGTAAGATGTTTTGGCTTATGCTAGTTAGTTGTGCAACCTGCACACAAAAGCAAGCTTAACTGCTTAAGTGTGAGTCTGCACAAATTAAATTTAAACAGAGGATTTTAAATGGACTTCCACATGATTGGAAATTGTAAGGAAAAAAAAAACCTCTCCATTTCTCTCACCTTGCAGATTTGCCCACTGATGTAATTTGTACCCAAATCATGGCCAGGTGGCAGAATCAAGTAACAGACAGCAACAAAGATGCAGAAAATGAGCTACAAAAGAGTGAAAGGGCTTTAACAGAAGCTGCAGAACCAGAGCATGATGAAAGCAGCAAAACCCAACAGTCTCCAAATTCATCCAGTGAGATGAATGAGAACATTCTTGTTGTCGTACTGGAGCCCAAAGAAAAAGAAAGTATGACTACCTCAAAACAAGACACAATAAAGGAAAACTCACACTGGAATAAGCTGACACACATGCATAGAAATGGCAGACATTTTGTGAGATGTAATGTGTGTCATGATGATTTGGACACAGTAAAGAAACACACCTGGAAAGGCAAACTGCCTAATATTGTTTTGGAGGAGGGTGCTGTGTACAGAGAAGCAACAGTCACTAACCACTTTGAATCTGATCTCCATCAAACTGTTGTAAGCCAAAAAAGACATTGCAGTTTATCGAAAACAGAGATACTAGAACAAACGCCAATGGGAATGGCAGTTTCAAAAGCTAATGAAGAATTAGCCAACAAAATAGGAGGCTTGTTGACACATGTTTATGCTGATGCCAAGCGACTTACCCTATCAGCATACTCATTCCCAATGCGGATAGTTGTGAGCAAAAAAGCACAAGCCTTCAGATTCAATGATAAGTCGCACGATCTGACAGGAAGCAAATTGAGTGAAGACCTTCAATATGTCTCACCTGCATCCCATCATGAGTTCTTGGAAGAAATTGTCAAAGTTGACAGAGCTCACCTCTTGGAAAGAATCGAGAAGTCACTGGCAGTGTCACTGCGCTGTGATGGATCTGTCGACCGAACACAAATTGACAAAATCTACGTTTGGCAAAACTTGTTGGTGAAGATGGTGAAGTAGACTTAGTATTTCTTGGTGCTGAAGAGCCTACTGCCAGAGGGGCCAGTGGAGTGTATGATGCTGTAGTAAGAGCTTGCCAAAAAACTATTGGTGATGATGCAATGCCTCTGCTGAGAAGTGTTTCTTCATTTGTAACTGATGGAGCCAGTGTCAACACTGGCGAAAAGAATGGCTTATGGGCACAATTTGATGAGGCAGTACAGTCCAATATTCCAACCATGAAGATTTGGTGTGCAGTGCATAGGTCCCAGCTGGCATGGAAATCTGTAACTGACAGTATTGAAGAGGTTAGCCTCCTCCTGCAAAAGCTTGCAGGCATGTCCTCCTATTTCCATACATCAGGGCTGCGTACAAGGGAACTGAAAGATATTGCATCTGAAAATAACCTTGAATACCTATCTCTGCCTCGTATGTTTGAGGTTAGATGGACTCAGTTCACCAATTCCATGCTCCAGTCCGTTTTGGTCTCATGGAACGCACTTGTCTTGTACTTCAAGAGTGCTCCAGCAAGAGATGTACAAGCTAAAGGTTTTCTGGCTTTCTTAACAAGCAAGCAAAACCTGGAACTCTTGGCATATATTGCTGATATACTGTCAGTTTTCTCCCGATTTCAACAAAGAATTCAAGCTGATGATGTAACAGTAATAAATCTACATGAACAAATTCAACTTGTGAAAACTAACTTAACAAACTTGGAAGCCAATGATCTGCTTGGTGGTTGGGTGGCAGCCCTGAAAGGCCAAATGATTAGTGATGAAAATGGATTCTCTCTGAAAGGGATTGGGCTGACTGACCACATCAGGCGAAGAAGAGGCCATCACTTGTATGTCACAGACCAGCGGGATACCGCTACTGTACGGCATGAAGTCATAGAGGCTGTCACAAACTTTTTGGACCAACGGTTTGATGCTGATGGAGATCTAATGCCGCTTATCAAACCATTTGTCACACTCTCACCAGATGCTGATCTCCAGGCAATCCACACACAGATCTGCCCAGACCTTGACCTCATGGAATTGGATTTGGAATATCGGGATGCAGTGAATTCAGATTTGACCAGTGGCACGTTGGCTTCTTTAAGCTTGTCTGAGTTGGTTAAGAAACTTGCTGGATCTGAAGGAAGTTTCCATAATCTGTTGGTGGCTTTAGCCCGTATACTTGCAGCCAAGCCTCACTCTGCAGATGTTGAACGTATCATTAGCTCCAGTAATGTGCTGAAATCAGATGACAGAATGAGTATGTCTGTTCAAACCGAGAATTTATACCTTTATGTGCATCACAATATGGTGGACATAGAAGAGTGGGATCCAAGACCAGCCGTTTCATCATGGCTTCAGACAAAGTCACGCCGCCACAGAGACAGACCAAAAGTTCGTCTTCAGCCTTACTTCTCTGGGGTGTTTGCAGAAGCAAGCAAGGCCAATAAACGGGAAGGTTCTAACCCTGAAATGGCTGGCCCCTCAAAAAAACGTGCCTTTTGACGTTCAAGATATATTATCTCTTGTATTTTGCATTTCTTAATGAGAGATTTTCTTGCGCATGGTGAACATACTCACCGTGAGTAACCCCTTTCAGCTACTCGTTCTCTTCATGTGTAGTGGTTAAGGACAGGATTGTATGACTTGCTCACCATGCGCAGGATATCTAGCAGTGCTAGATTTTCCATGCACGGTGACCATACTCACAGTCCGTGTGTAGTGACTAACGAATCGCAGGGACCTGACTTACTTATGACCAACAGGATATAGGGAATTTGACCTGTCCTACATTCCAGCCATGTGGCCTGGTTTAGTATCAGTGTCAGGGCCTAATGGGGCCATGGGGTTGACAAGTAGCAGGAAAATGTTCAGTGTGTTGCGACTTACTACTGGGTAGCAGAAAGGGGTTGCATACATGGTGAGCATGCTACTGGTGCGCAAGGAAACCATCATGTGCAATGGGCTTTAGAGTACTTTCTGATTTTGTAGGCCTACTGTATGCACTACATTGATTGTAATAGTTTTCTTTCTTGGAATAAAGATAAATTTTGCAGCCCTGATTTTCAAGTTTGTCAGAGAGCTATACATTTTACTGCAAAAAAGCATAAATTCAATACTACACAAAATCCTTTTTACAACTGCACACTTTTCTTTTAAACTGCAGGTTCAGGGGGTCTAGTGCACGTTTAAAAAAGCCCTGCTGTCATCTACAATGATCTCCAATGCTTTAAAATGGACAAAAAAAAAAACAAAAAACAGAGACACGTGGAAGAAAATGGAAAACAACCATCAAAATGGATAGAAGAATAACCAGAATGGCAAAGGCTCACCCACTGATCAGCTCTAGGATGATCAAAGACAGTCTGGAGTTACCTGTAAGTGCTGTGACAGTTAAAAGATGCCTGTGTGAAGCTAATTTATTTGCAAGAATCCCCCGCAAAGTCCCTCTGTTAAATAAAAGACATGTGCAGAAGAGGTTACAATTTGCCAAAGAACACATCAACTGGCCTAAAGAGAAATGGGGGAATATTTTGTGGACTGATGAGAGAAAAATTGTTCTTTTTGGGTCCAAGGAATCTTCTGAATCTACTGGTACCTTGTTTCCCATGTAACAATAAGAAATATACTCAAAACCTGGATTAATCTTTTTAGTCACATAGCACTACTATTATTCTGAACACTACTGTACTTTGTTATGTTATAAAAGTAAATATGAACATTATGGATCAGCTTGCATTGCTTTTCTGAATGCATTGCAGAGCTGTTCAACTGTCAAGCTGATACATCGGGATTAGCTTTAATTTGTTTGCATATGCAGCTTTGTGCACATGTAATATTGAGAAAAACATAAGTATTGGGCTGAGACGCGTCAGCAGATAACCAATATCAAATGACTCACGTCAGTGTCAGAGGTGGTAACCACAATACCCATCTTCATCCAGACCATCACTAATATTATAAATAAATCAACTAATGAGTCACATTTCAACGAAAACAATAACCTTAGCCCCCTTCACCTTAGCCTTAAAAAAATAATATCTATTGTGGCCATTGTTATAGTGATGCTGGTTTGTTCATTGTAATACGTCCAAACAGAGACAAATATAAAACCTGGGATGAAATCATGCTGTCTGTCTCTTGTGATAAAATCAGACTCCCATACTTGTTCTGAATCCACATTTCTCATGTTAGGGGTAATATTCCTTAATGCTCAATGCAGGAGTCTGACCTTGACCTGTCACAGTCAGAGTGTTTGAATGTCAGTCTGCATCTCTGCCTGTGCGGTCAGTCTTCTTCTGTGGCTCTCACTCTTTACTGTGAAGATAATACTCAGCATTTGTTGAAGGAAAACTGTCAGCAAAAAAAACAGACTGTATGCACACCTTTAGTTTTGCCATCGGGCATAAACACACAGCCGGGGAACCCTTCTGATGTGAAACCCAGAGAGATGTGAGAGGCTCCCAGACATGAGAATACAAACAAATACTCCCTCCTTGCTTGGAGTTCATTCACACAGAAACAAACGTGAACACATTCGCATTCACACACACATACACACGCGCATCTACAGACGTTTCAAACAGTGCTGTCAGGGGTACGTATGAGGAACCTGTTTCCTATATGAATATTTCATGTTGTGGTTGAACTGGTTGACTGAAGCTCCAAATTGTTTCTTTACAGTTGTATTGAAAACTAAAATGTCCCAACTAACAGGCATGGAAAAACTCCTGCCCCGACAACTGTCTGTTCTTATTTGGTAACATATCTGGGTTAATATTTTCTCTTCAAGCTGCATATACATCAATGTGTCCTTAAAGGCACACCTGCAGCACGATTTTCACTGCAGCCATGAAGCAATCACTTTTCTGGCACAATCAGTCTTATGCAGCCTCGTCATGAATTGCATTTACAGGAGGCTGAGGGTGCATTTTCTGAGGCCCTTTGTGTTGGAATTATGTTAAGCGAGACTCTGCAGCTCTGAATCACACAGGGAAGTGTGAGGGGAAAGCAGCTGTGTTTGCAGCTCTACCAACATTTAAAAAAAGACAACCTATTTCTGACTGTCTCACACTGACAGAGGAATTAAAGACTTTGCAATTCCAGGACTTGCTTTATGCCTACAATAAATAAATATTGCTGTTCAAAATTACTGTATTTATAATGGTACAAGAGCAAATTTCCTTTTTTTTGTTGAAGAAAATAAAGCTGTAATCTTGGGCACAGTGGTGTTTATTGCCAACATGCTTCATGCTATGACATGATGTTATGTCTTTATTGTGGTGGCATAGTCATCTTTTTTAATGTGGGAGCAGATTTGGTCCCACATGTTGTTGCATCATTCTTAATTTTAGCCCACCGACATCCATCCAAACAGGTACAATGCCACAGCGGTGAGTTCTATTTTCCAGTTTGCAGTTGATAAAACATTTTAACCCAAACCTTAAATGACTGGACTCTGTAAGTCTGCTATGACAGACTCCTGCCTCCGTCAGAGAGGATGACAAGACGAGGGCCGACTCCTATAATCTGGACGCCATTTTGATTTGGACTAAATGGTAAATGGACTGCATTTATATAGTGCTTTTCCTTTTGAATCAGAAACTCAAAGTGCTTTACAATAATGCATTGCATTCACCCATTCACACACGATGTGAGAGTGCTGCCATGCAAGGCACCCACTACACACTGGGAGCAATATGGGGATTATGGACCTTGTCCAAGGCAACAGCGATTTTCCAGCATAACAAGGGATTGAACCAAGGATACTCTGGTCTCAAGTTCACCGCTTAACCATGAGACCATCACATCCCCAAACTAATTATTGTTATTTGGTGAAATATTTGGTGTCTAACTGCACAGCTTGGCACTGCCTGTACATGTTGAGCGTTGGGGGGGTTTGGCTGGATTTTTGGTACTGCCTTTACTTTTTGTTTGCTCCCCAGGTGGTTAGTGGCTCTACTCTGAGTATAACATGTTGAGCTGAAGCGTCCCTCACCCTCATCAAGCCAACTCCCTGCAAAGGACTTCCAGCTGAAGTGAATATCCTGATGATTAAGCTCACGTGCAAATCCACAGGACTCTCAGCTGAAGTGAATATTCTGATGAAACTCTGCATTTAAGCCATGAATGCTCAGGACAGAATTGCCGGAGACTCAACCTTGTGACGACCGTATGTGTATCATTATGACACTGAGGACCACTCCAGGTTTGACACACCGTGTCTGTTAAGGAGGATGGGTGAGGGTCTTGATCCGTCAGCATACTTCAGAGGTAACTGTGGCTTTGAATGACTTTTAGTAATTAACAACAGTAATTTGGCGTTTTTCCACACAGCTCTATTTGAACTGTTGTAACAATTGTTTGATTAGCTCCTCACCGCCGTGGCATGTGGATTGTTGGTCCTTCACCTGCTGTGAGGAGCTGCCCCCTTAATTTAAGCCTGAAATTAAGCCTGAATGTGTTGGCTGATGGTGTGCACCTCTGAGTAGCATTTTGTGTAAAATAGTGTGGACTTACCTCACCTTCTCGTCCTTCACAGGCTCAGTTCTTGTCACGACCACCTGGGGGGTGTCGGCGGGGTTCCTGAGTCCAGAACTGCCGGGGCTCCGGTCCGTTTGGCGCTGTTGAGAGCGCGCCATCCTCCACCTCGCCAGGCCGCTAAAATTATGTTGTTTTATTGCACTGGATATAATAAATCTGTTTTCTGGAACCTCTCTCTGTTCTTTTAACGCTGGGTCCTGTCAGACACTGGTTCGGTTCCTCTAACCCGCGTCCAAACACATAACAGTACACTGGTAACACATACGTAAAATGTAGCCATAGTTGCATAGAAAAATTCATTACATTAATAATGAAAACATTGTATAGGCTCATTATTTATGAATTTGAATGCAGCAGATATTGTATAAAATGTACAGTAGGTACAGTGGCACTGAGGCACACATATGTAATCTTAAATGTATCTTTATACACCTTTATTACTTACACTTCCCGTTATTTACCGACAAAATGCACCAGATGTGTTTTATAAAAATCACAGATAAGGCAGGGATCAGGAATATCAGGAGAGGCAACACATTAGTGTTCCTCTAGGCTGTAGCCCTCCCACATTAGGAGTTGATGGCTAGACTTGACAGGTTCCATCCGTGACTTGTGAAAAGTGGGATGAATGCGGTGTGACCGGGGCACTGCCATATGGACAGCAGATGTGACTAATAATTTCAGAAATGGGAAGGAACTGAGAAGGCAATTTTGTGCATGGAATGCAAAGCTTGACATCCTGCATAGACCGCCAGATGCACTGCCCTTCAGCATAGCTAAAACAAAGTTTTACAGAGTTGTATCACTCTGTCTCGCCATTATACTAGGAGTGTTACCCCAAAATGAGACTGATCAAGGTATCACTCTGCCTTTAGAGCTCCCTCTAGAACCCGGAAATACACTGGGACCTTTATCTAAGATGATGTATGAAAGAAGACCATGCAGACAGAATACATGATAGAGACTTGCCCCAATTATCTGTTTGGTGGTGCAAAGCTTGCACTGGGAAATAAACCATGCCATTTTTGAGAATCCATCAACTGCTACTAGACTGAGCAAGTGTCCCATCGAAAGAGGAAAACTAATGACAAAATCAGTGAAAATGGGTAACCAGGCAAGGAATCAAGAGTAAATGAGGAGACCCTGATATTTTATTTTGAGCATAAACCCAACACATACAAGACATGCATCTTTGGACAAGTTGGGCGACCAGAAATATTGCTGAATAAATTTACATATGCAACTCACCCTGGTTTGGCATGTTAAAGTGGACATGTGCCCCACTGAAAAACCTGACAGCATAGCCCCTCTAGAGTGAACAACCTTTGAGGTGAGTAGCCATTAGGGGCCACAGTCCCAACCAGCACTCAATTAACAAGCTGTTCAGTCTCCCAGGATATGACAGCAACCACATGGGTAGGGGCAGGATGGTTCATTTCATTTTGGGTTCATTAGTGTGACAAGGCATCAGGTGTGGCATTACAAGTACCAGGACAATAGGAGAGAATGAATTTGAAACAAAACAAAACAAAAAAACAACATAACCCACTTTGTGTGATGGGAGTTCAGCTGCCTTGCAGACCTAATGCATTTCACATTCCTTGTGATTCGTTCAAACAGTAAAGAGCTGAATGACATGAAACGTATATTAAAACATCTCAACAACTGTATCTTTTATATTGTGGGATGAATAATTCCTACCGGTATACTGATAATGATACTATGTGGCCCATCCCTGCTGCTGAGATGGATCAATGAGTCAGTGTCTCATTCATTCTCGACCTACGGTTTGATGTCATCCATGTAGACAAGATTTCTAATGGTGAGTCCCAAATTCCCAAACCTCTATCCATGTCCATTCATCCACAATTACTTCTAGTGATCTTGTCCCTCCACAGGATCCATGTTGTGCCTTTGAACAATAACGACAAGTATCACATGCATTATAATTTAAAATCAGCTGACATTTTTGGCCATGTGGTACACTTTTCTGGACATTACTCAGCACACAGGTGTCTCAGTGTTTAGGACGTCAGTGACTGGAGACAGCCAACAATATGTTCAGGTTTCACCTGGATGCAGCAAATCGATGGAGAAATAGGGATGACCCTTTGTCTGCTTGGGTGGTTAACATCCACCACCCAAACAATTCTTTGGTGTAAATACAGTGATGTGCAGCACTAGTACATGCTCCCAAACAATGTAGTTTTGTCTCCAATATCAACTATTTTCTCAGGGTTATAAAGGTAAGAATCAGGCAAACTCCCAGAAGATTGACAGTTTTATTTGAAAAAAAAAATATATAAAGTAAAAATAAAAAATAAATGTGGCATATACTTTGTACAAAGAAGAACTGTCTGTTACTGGCTTGTTACATTGAAGTTTGAGGCTAAGAGAAAAATGTATAAGATTCTTTTACTGTTTTTACAGTGAAAGAATCTTAATATGATACTGTTGCTCTTTTACTAAAAAACAAACAGTGACACTAGGATATAATTTACATCTCATAGAAGTTGGAATAATTTTCTTATTTTCCATAACGAATTTGTAAACTGTAATAATGTCATCAGAATATGTCATTTGTGTTTAAAAGATACATATACCTGAGACTCAAGGAGCCTCCCAGACCCCCGCCTTTTGAAGCATTTTTCTTTCTTTTCTTTCAGCTTCTGGGGGGGGGTCACCCTCACCCGTCACCCCGTCCCCCGTCACCCCGTCACCCCACAGATCTCCCTAATTACAGCCCTCTTAACCCCCTGACACTTTAAGCATTTTTTTTTTAAATGTAGATGTAAATTAATATTCAAAGTTTTCAGTTGACAGTAGGGCTGTACAATATGGCCAAATTATTGTATCTTAATATTTTCATATCAATATCATATACAATATGACTATGATTTCACACAAAGCACAGCAACAGTGAAAATTAAACATTCTTAAACAAAACAGTAATAATACCACACTAATTTTGCACTCATCTTAAGGTTAGTATACAGTGCCCTCCAAAAGTATTGGAACATTTGGTGTTTCACTAATTTGAATTTGTTTATGCCATTTCAAATACAAGAAATACAACAAATATGAAGAAAAAATTCTAAAATTATCTTCCTCAATCTCAAACTGAAAGCAAATCTCTAAAACTTGATAATACCTGTACATAATCATTTTTATTGTGCATTTTAATTTTAATTTTTATTAAGTTTTATTGCCAGTTTTCTTCATACAAGTCAGGGGATGGAACCATGAACATTTCCAAGTCACTGAATATGTCTTGGACTTTATTTACATCAATTTTGAAGGAATACAAAAGTTTCTTTCACCAAAACATTAAATCTAGGGTTTCATCTCAAATGTACTTTCTGGCAAGTTGCAGCTGAATGTCCAGAGCTTCTTTTTAAGAAAATCCTCCTCTACACCACTTCATCAGGAAGCTGGATTTTATGTTTCTAATTAATTTATATCAAGTTGTAGACATTTGCTTTCAGTTTGAGTTTAAGGAAGATAATTTTAGATGTATTTATTCATTTGTATTTGAAATGACATATACTGTCAAGATTCTTGAACGAGTGGCACAAAAGGTGGAGGACACAAATGCAGACCCACAGGCAGAGATGAGGGAATTATCAAAAGGCTTTATCTGGAGGCAAAGCAGTGCTTCGGTACACGTGTAGGCAGGCAGCGATACAGAGGTAACAGGCAGACATTGGGATGAGGCGTAGTCAAAAACAAGCAATGTTCAAAAAACACGTTGAGACAGAGGATGCAGGCAGAGACAAGAGTCCATAAAAGACAAGCAGCTTAAGCTTAATATTGACTCCAATATAATTTATCATCCAATAACACTGAATCCAATCACCAACATTTCTCATTGCACCCATTGACTTTACACATTCTCGAGAAAAGGAGAACCACACCCTACTTTTTCTGGGTCAGGCTCAAAACCTTTCAATCACCCCTCGTATGTAATTTTCTAAGATGTAATAGTCACAAAGTCTTTGTCATGGTAGATATTGAGATGACTTATGAGTACCTCAGTGGGTACAGGACACAGTCAAATTGAAAAATGTCCCTGTGTTTCACACTGGCCATTTTTTCCAGTCTCAGTTTACACAGTAAGCTAATGGACCCCAGGCACACATTAAGGATTAGTCTTTCAGATACATCAGTCACCTTCTCTATGGCCCACTGTAGTTTCCTAGTGTCAAAAATGCAATCCAGATAAGTTGGCAGCATCTTCCCCATTTGGATGAAGGTTGTCTGGACCTCATTACTGGTTTCTTGTGGCTTGCAGATATGTTACAAATATAACTTTCAGGTGAGGTCGGGCAGCTGGTGCAACATTTTGTGTATCTACCACACCATGGAGCTGCCATTGCTCCTGCATGGCAACCACCCATGCAGACAACTGGTTCATTCCCACCCCTCTAAAGTAAAAATTCTATCTTCCACAGTCAGGTAAAAGTTGGGGATCCTCTTCATCTACTTGAGCTGCTGGGGCCTTCAACAGTGAGGCATCTGCATGCTGGACACTGCCCAGATATCCACATGGCCAAAAGCTCTCTAACCATGCTGACGACACTCCTCATCTGAGTTTCCAAAAGTAACCATTTGTTTGACACAAAGCTATTCCAGTGATAACAAGGATACTCCAGAGACCTCATACCATAGGCATCTCATTGTTGTCTTCTGACTCTGATGAACATCTCAGTCTCTCAATCCTACAATAAGACAGGAAGCGCCAGGACTTGATTGACTTGGACCTTTGTTCTCCTACAAAGATATCTGCATTGCCAAACACTTCTGTTGAGTGATTTCAGGAGTCCATAATCTCTTTCCATGTTGGAGTTCATTTATCAGCCCCTTTGTGTTTTTGAGTTAGATTTGCTATTGGGGTTTGTCATCTGTCATTATTTTCAATTCTAATGGGTGGGTGTGTCTCCTCATGTTCCTCAGGTGTGTAGGTGTGTCCTGTCATTGTCATTCATTTTTGATTACTGTTTTTGCTGTGGTTCTGATTTGTTCTGCTGCACGCACCCTTAGTATTCTTGTCCATGTGGGTATTTCCCATATGTCGGTTAGTTGTGAAGACTTCACAGCACGTGTGGGCAGGACCATGCCACAAAATAGAGGGATCAAGACCACCCAGATGAAAGACAACACCCAAGATTAGCAGAAAGATGTTGTAGTAGCTTAGGTTATAAATACAAAAGCCAGCCACTGTTTGGGGTTCCTGCTTGCCTGTCAGCTTGCTGGGACACCAGATTGCTGGTTGGAAGCTTGCAGCTCCTGGGATCCTCAGAACTTCTGGGTATGTTTTTTGTGTATCTCACTCATTCTGTAAAACTTAAATTCTGTCAAAATTTGTGACATTTAATTTCTGTTTAAT
The DNA here is from genome assembly GCF_902500255.1 of Thalassophryne amazonica. Classification (NCBI taxonomy): domain Eukaryota; kingdom Metazoa; phylum Chordata; class Actinopteri; order Batrachoidiformes; family Batrachoididae; genus Thalassophryne; species Thalassophryne amazonica. The sequence continues at coordinate 28,934,182 of NC_047109.1, forward strand.
AAATCTGAGTGGTGGTCTAGCCCTCAGAGTAATTGTGTTCAAATTTAAATGACTGGTTAATACCTTCTTTCAAATCAAGGGACGCACGGGATAAGAGGCAGGGGGAGGAGACCCCTGAATTATCCCAATAATTGATAGTCATTATTTCTTCACTTACCCTTTTTTAGTCCATTATGGGTTTGCCACCTGCCGTGATGTAATTGTCTGCTTCCCATGCACACAGTTTATTCTTTAGTCCACATCACATTTAGTCACCTTATGGTCTCTTTATATTTTGCATTTTTTTTTTTTTTTTTTGGCACTTACATATTTTATTTCTGGGTTTTATTTTCTGTTTGCTGTTTATTGCATTTAAATGTCTGGCTTACATTTTTGTTGTCCACATTATTATTTTTATGAGGATGATTATTTAGTCTTGCACCGGTTATTATTTCTGAACAGTTTGTCTCCCTGTGTTACGTTCTTTCACGTGCCTCTTCAGTTCCACCCCTTGATTGTGGCACAGCTGTGGTCACTTTATGCATTGATATTTACTCATGTCCTTGTGGCTGTGGCGTTTGCCAGTTCACTGTGTAACTTTGCTGGTCTCTGCGCTTCAAATCTGTGAGTACTTTACCATTCCTGTGTTATCCGGTTCCCCGCATTTTTTGTGTTCGTGTGCATTTTTGATGATGCCTGTTGCTCAGGATGTGTGGGCTTCTGCTTTTTTTTGTACTGTATAGGTGGATTATCACATTGGATACTTATGTAAATAAAACACAGAGTTCCTCACATACTCCTTGTGTTTTGCTGCCTGTATTTTTGGGCTATCTCTGACTATCAGTAGAGTATAACATAACATTCCAGGAATCTCTCAATGTCAAAGGCCATGCACCCAACCACATGAATGTCAGTGTCGAGGTAAGTGAATATTTTTTTAAATTTTATTTATCCTTTATTTATACAGGCAGTCCTTTGAGACTCAACACCTCATTTGCAAGAGACACCTGTCTCCACTAGTTCAACAGTTTTGCTGAATAAATATAGACTTCTGATGGTTAAGTCCAGGAAGCCTGGATCTTTTTCTTGATTCAGGATAGTCACAAATCCAGACACTCCTTATCCTCACTCAGCTTATTAAGTGCTGTGATCGGGGCACTGCTTGAGTTTAAAAAGGTCAGAGCATTGTCCATAAACTCAAGGTTTGTGAAGATTTTCTTGCCAACACACTCACCACAGCTGATTGCAGAAATCTCAGACGGCAAGTGATGTTGGATGCTCTGGCCACAGGGAAATATTTAACATAAACAGGTGACTCCAATCAGTGTTGCCAACTCCTCAGTAAGAAAAGTAGCTATTGGCTGTCCTAAAAGTCGCTAAATGACGTCATCGGCTAATGTGCATATTATGACATCACAACAGATGTAGGGAAAAAAAAAATGTGGGATAGATCATTGAATACATTATCAACCTTTTAATATTGTGTGGTAAATTCCATATTCATAAATGCAGAGTACTATAAAGGAATTTACACAGACTTCTGGGTGAATGTGAACATCCCATAAGCAGTATTAAGCTTAGAGCTTCTCCCTAATGTCATAAAACTCACGTGCTATAAGGATTTTTTAAAGAGAATTAATGTTAAAGAAACCCTTTACTTTTCTTGTTGTACAATTAATTTTATTTGATTTTTTCTATCTCTTTCTATGTATAATGATAATACTGTGAAAGATACTGTGGCCTTGTCCTTTGTTCATTTACTGTTAATGTATTTGTTGAAATACAGTTTTAAGGAAAAAAAAAACATTATGGGAGAGACAAAAAAGTGATTCTTGGTTTATTTTCCAATTACAATTGGCTATCACTCCTCAAAATAAAATAACTTCTCAAGGCCAGGGCTTCTCAAAATCTGGAGACTAATTAGTTACAGTGCAGCAAAAGGTAAGTAGGCTGACTGAGTCTGAGTCAAGTTTGCCATTCAGTGTGGGAACAGCATGGAGGCATTGTACCTGCGTGTTTGAAGTATGCTCAGTGGCGACAGGATGCACCTGAGCTCAATTTTATGCCTCAAGGTAAAAACTGTGAATATGTATGTACATGTGATGTCTTAGTTCTAAAATTTTAATTTGAAAAAAAAAAAAAATCTCTTTTTCCACATTGTCATTATGGGGTACTTTGTGTCAAATTTTGAGGACAAAATGAATTTTACGCATATGGATTCAGACTAACATAAAAAATGTGGATAAAGTGAAGCACTCAGAATACTTTCCGGATCCACTGGTGACCTCAGTTCAAAATTTATTCTTGCCAATGAACCTAATCTAATGATAATGGCTGCGCTAGCCAGTCTAGGACTAATACTGGCATGCCAGTAATGTCTAACTCTGCTGCTATTGCCTGCTCTAACTTTCCAACATGATAGCATTCTGAAAACACTGAAAAAAAAAAAATGATACTTTGGATCAGCTTAAAAAAATTTATGTAATTTGTTCATGCTAACTTTTTAGTTTTTCACAATGTGTATTTATGTTTTTGGTAAAGTGATTCCAGCAGATTTAAAATGGAAACCACAATTTTCCATTAGACCTTTAGACCTTCCATTAGACATTAGTAAATTTCTTAAGCAAACAAGAAAATGTGCAAAAATTTGCTTCAGCAACTACTACACACTAACACTGGCTAATCCACCCTTTTCAGGTTTCAAATCCCACAAAACCTCGGAGAGGTCGCCGCGCTGCGAGATCTCAGTAACATTGAGAACTGCATTGAGATGCTCTGACCGGGCTGCACTTTGACCGCTGCACACGGACAACACATTAATATCGCAACATAAAACAATTTTTATATTGTGCCTAAAACTCTCATGAATATGAGGTCTGTCCATAAAGTATAGGTCCTTTTTATTTTTTCAAAAACTATATGGATTTCATTCATATGTTTTTACGTCAGACATGCTTGAACCCTCGTGCGCATGCGTGAGTTTTTCCACGCCTGTTGGTGACGTCATTCACCTGTGAGCACTCCTTGTGGGAGGAGTCGTCCAGCCCCTCGTCGGAATTCCTTTGTCTGAGAAGTTGCTGAGAGACTGGCGCTTTGTTTGATCAAAATTTTTTCTAAACCTGTGAGACACATCGAAGTGGACATGGTTCGAAAAGTTAAGCTGGTTTTCAGTGAAAATTTTAACGGCTGATGAGAGATGATGAGTGATACTGTCGCTTTAAGGACTTCCCATGGAGCGAGACATCGCGCAGCGCTCTCAGGCACCGTCGTCAGCCTGTTTCAAGCTGAAAACCTCCACATTTCAGGCTCTATTGATCCAGGACGTCGTAAGAGAACAGAGACGTTTCAGAAGAAGTCGGTTTCAGCATTTTATCCGGATATTCCACTGTTAAAGGAGATTTTTTTTAATGAAAGACGTGCGGGCGGATTGCAGCATCGGCTCGCAGCCGCCGCGATGCTCTGCCACAGGAAAAACACCTCCGTTGGAAGCCTTAAGGACAAGTTGGAACATGTCCAGCTGTTAAACAATTTATCATATACTCACTCCACTGAAAGCCATCAAAAGCCACCTGGATTTTACAAATGGTTATCAACACGGAGGTGTTTTTCCTGTGCCGCCGCACCGCGCCGGCTGCGTCCCGACGCGCGGACCCGTCCGCACGTCTTTCATTAAAAAATCTCCTTTAACAGTGGAATATCCGGATAAAATGCTGAAACCGACTTCTTCTGAAACTTCTCTGTTCTCTCACGACGTCCTGGATCAGTAGAGCCTGAAATGTGGAGGTTTTCAGCTTGAAACAGGCTGATGACGGCGCCTGAGAGCGCTGCACGACGTCTCGCACTGTGGGAAGTCCTTAAAGCAACAGTATCACCTCAAAATCTCTCATCAGCCGTTAAAATTTTCACCGAAAACCAGCTTAATTTTTCGAACCGTGCCCACTTCGATGTGTCTCACAGGTTTAGAAAAAATTTTGATCAAACAAAGTGCTAGTCTCTCAGCAACTTCTCAGACAAAGGAATTCCGATGAGGGGCTGGACGACTCCTCCCACAAGGAGTGCTCACAGGCGAATGACGTCACCGACAGGCGTGGAAAAACTCACGCATGCGCACGAGGGTTCAAGCATGTCTGACGTAAAAACATGAATGAAATCCATATAGTTTTTGAAAAAAATAAAAAGGACCTATACTTTATTGACAGCCCTCGTATATTCTCTGGGATTATAGACGTTGTTATTGCGTCTGTTTTATGTAAACATGCGAGAATCACAGGTTGTCTCTCTGTTATTATCAACGGGAGCTGCTGTGAGCTACACTTGCTTCCTGATCATGTCGTTCTGGGGAAAGGTCTTGATTATTGTTCTTTACAACACTGTTTGTCCTCTTTGTACCAGACTAATATATATAATATGTCTGAAATTCGGTTTCAGTTTATTAAATTCCAAGCAGATTAAACGTAGCAGACAGATTATTTGTTATAATTGTTTTAGCAAGTTTCAGGTATCATGCAGCAGTCTCTTATTAATGTGACAAAAAACATAAAAAAATTGCATTTTTGTAGTATAATATTCATTTACAATTGTCATCATGTGGATTCTCTATGTTGTTTTGACTGCAGCGACTCTCTGGTGCGCAAGGGATTATGGGATACATGAAAACCCTGGATAGGCAAAAAAAAAAAAAAAAAAAGCATTGTTGAGGTTTTGCAGGATTTGAAACCTGAAAAGGGCAGATAACCAAACAGGATAATTGAGGTAAATAATAAAGAGAGTGTTAGACTGTTCTGGAGAGTCATTAATGTCAAATTGTTCCAAGAATGGGCTTTTTTCTGTGATCTTTTTGCTTTCAACTAAAACACAAAATACTTTCCCCTGGGATGACTGAGAATCTTATTGGCATATCTGCATAGATCCATCCATTGTCCACCACTTCAGACTATACTTCTCCATCTGGTAGTTTTCTTTTTGAGAAAATGACCACAAAGAAAGGATCTTTTCCACTGATAAAAGCAGGTTGGCTTCAAGGCTCTGGAGGCTGCACAGTACCGTCATCAGCACCACAACATTATCAGACATGACTAATTCAGCACGTGGCCTAAAGACTCTAAAATGTGTCATTAAATATTTATAAAGGCCACACACTACCCATTCACCTCACAGAAGCCTTTATAAAGAAAAGCAGTGAAAGCATGGCACTAATTCCTTACCTTAACACATTGTAACTCTCAGTTCTTGTTCTTATATCAAGACGTGCCCCATCCCCCAGTCAGAGGTGGTTAATGTGGCCCAGGAAGGGGAAGTTTGGGGTCCCCTGCTGGAGCTGTTCCCCCCGCGACCCGGTCTCAGATAAGCGGTTGAAGACTAGTGAGTGAGTGAGTGATTTATTTAAACACTCACTTTATACAGATAAATATGCGAAATATTGGGGCCATCCTGTTTCCGTGTGTTTGCTTAGTTCTCTTTTTTGGGCCTAATTGTTTGTTTTTAAAGCCCTGCTTCTATCTGAAGTCTTGATGTTCTCACATGTCATTTGGCTTGAGAATGCTGTCGGTAATACTAAACCTCAATCTGAACGTGACCTTTTTAGCTACTTTTATCTCAAGGACTCAGGGCAAGCAGCTCCTCTCATTGTCAGGATTTTTCACGAGTCTGCTCGGTAGCTATTCATAACACAAGCTTTTGTCTCAGCCTATATGCCAAATTGTCCAACCCGCGCATAAGCCTAATAACCTTTTACATTTGGATTCAGCGACATTCTCATTGTCTTTAACTACACGTTATGCTATTTTAAACAGCTGACTTTGTACAAAGCTTATTTTAAGTGATACATCGATCTTCTGTGCCTAGATACATTCAGGCCTTGTCAAATTGAATCAGTAGATCTGGCCCAGGTCCAGCTCTCATGTGGCCAGGGTGATAACTGTGGGGGAGGCTGGGATCATCCAAGCCAGAGAAATCGTTGCTGCTCACAGCTCATCACACGGTCATGTTTCCGCTGAGAGAGGAAGAAAGCCTGTCACAAATATGAATATTTGTCAGCTTATGGAGCGTACAGTCAATAATGTGATTGTACAAGTGCACGCGAGTGTGGAAAGATTGTGATTGTGTGTACCAACAGTAATACAGTGAATGAGTACATGGCTGTACACACAATACACCTGCTATGACGTTTGGCAGCGCCACTTAATAACAACCTCTGATATTGTGCACAGAATGTGCTGTTTCATAGGTCACACTTTCACATCAGTTGTTTCTTTGGTCTCAGATGAAAACTCAAAATGTTGCAATCAAAGCTCAATATTAACACCCGTCCGATTATATGGAACAAGTCAAAACACTGTTTTGACAAGGGTACTCTAGTGCAGTATATTACTGAGTCAGAAAATCTGTAGTTTATTGGTGTATTTGAACATTTTCCCTGTGAACTGCACGGAATGCATAGGATTAATGAAGCCAGTGATGGAGTAAAAAAGTGCCATTTATTCAGTTCTGAAATTTTTGGATTCAAATAGATACAGGTGAGAAGCAGTGAACCTCCTATTTTGGGCCATGTTGGCATATTTTAATCATGTTGGCATATTCTACCCGGTTCTTTTATGTAAGATTCTGCCCCTTACCAAAAACCAAACCATTGTATTCCTCATTTTGAGTTTATTCAAAGTGATGTTAGAAACCAGGCCTGGGACCCTGACAGACAGTGTTCATCTTGTGAAAGGCCTCTAAAATGAGTCATACAACACTTTTTATACCTTGTGGGTGTTAACTTGGGTGTGGTTTAGTCTCACGTTTCTAATGTTACTGGCTCTCACCAACAGGGGGAGTAACAACCAACATGATGAAGTAAAACTTAACTTATATTTCTCAGAACGTCCAAACAGATACAACAAAAATACTTGATAGCTAACATAAAATAAAGAATTAACACAGATATTATCTAACACTTGTGAAGCCTGATCACGGCTTCACAAGTGTAATCACGGGGTCCTGGTGTCTCCTGTTGCCACTGTTCATTGTAGGCAGGATGGTGTTTTGCAAATAATGACACAAAGTTGTCAGGATCAACTGATTTTGGGGTGTGTAAAGAGCTGAAAGCATTTCATAGACTGGCAGCCTATCCAGGGTGTACCCAGCCTCTTGCCCAATGAGTGCTTAGATAGGCTCCAGTCCATCTCGTGACCTTTAACTGCAGTAATGGGGCTATTCCGCAGACTGCCTTTCCTTCTTGTTTAATCCTGAATAGCAAATCAGGGCATGTTTGAAGCATTGTACTAATGTCTTTATCCATCTTTGTCAATCTTGAACAAACTTGGTATACAAAGTAGTTACATATGGCCATCATCTGCACCAGTTTTGGACTCAGCGTCATATTTTTAACAGTTCAAAACTTTCATCCCAATTCACAATATCGTCACAAATGCATGGTTACTTCTGGGTGTTCACAGTCTTAACAGCTTCAGTCATGTTTGAACATTTTTAAATGGAGTATTCCTGGAGAGTACAACTTAAAACCTGTTTGATCATTCTCCACTGTGGTAAAAATTGGAAGAAGAAGCAACGTTTGTTGCGGTTCTGGCCAGGTCTTACTTTCATGTTCGGGCGGGATGCCAGGTCTGCACTTTATAAGCCAGCCTGTTTGCAGCTAAGCTGGAGTAAGCCATTTCATCGCATTTTTGCACTTTTGTTGGATCGTGCGAACATAATAGAACATCGCCCTGTGGAATACGGGTGCAAGCGGTTATAGAAATTAAATGAATGAATTAATACATTAATCTCTCTGAAAGCAAAACCCTGTTCACCTACATACTTCCAGCACATTCAGAGTAACATATGTCAATGTTTAAACTTTCACATAAGAAGCCTGTATTAAAGTGCTGATTAAAATAATTGCAAATCTTCTTTATGTCATTGACAGATGAAGACCATGACAGTTTCTCTAGCCTTCCATTGTTTTTATTTTCCCCCAGAACTTCATTTTATTCGTGAAATAAGAACATGTGCTGCCTATCTTCTTTAACATCACGTTTGTTGAGTAGCTGCTGAAATATAAGCCAGTCAGATGAATCATCAGAGTGCCGAGTTTTATTCCAAGCAGCATCACGCTCCGGATTAAACCACAGAAAGATATTCTTTATTGTTTCATCGCATATTTTGTGAAATGGGAGTGCTTATTAAGCTGCATAAAACCATCATGAAAATACTATGATGCCACATCAACATCTACTATTAGGTCAATTCTGTGGCAGTGAAAATAATGCAAATCATTCTAAAAACCTTCTTCCACACATCATCTCGGAGCTCATTTCACAATTCATCTGGGCTCAACCCAAGTAATTTGTGTGTTGCTGTGGCAACAATGCAGTGGTTTCTAAAATCATGTGCAAAAAGTGAAGTCTTCGAGTATTTACATATCTGGAGCATTTGTGAGGATTTCACCAGTAAGAGGTGATTTATCAGGGCAGTTGTGGTTGTGTCTGGTTCTACTTTCTGCAATTTGGAAAAGGTTAAAAGAATCAAAAAGTGTTTTATGGACAATTAATTGGCTCTGCCCAATTCAGGGTAAAAAAAATAAACAAAAAACAAAAAAAACAAAAAATATAATTTTCTTTATAATTAATACACGGTAAAACTTGTAGAGTGAAGTGGAGTATTGTCTACTGATGATATTCAGGAGCAATCTACAGCACAACCATTAGATATAAATAATCAGAAACCTCCAGCTCCAGTGCAAATCATATTTTTTGCTTTCCGATCTTGACAATGGCAATTTCACATTAACACTGTCCTTCACATACTGTATTGGAAAACTGCTGCTTTGCCTTTCAGATGACCACATCTAGTCATTGCAGCCATTCATTTTGACATCCTCATCTGACACACACTTTATGAGTCACAGCTCTGAAAGAATAAATGCAATGTGCAATCCTGCTCCGCTCTATATTATACAAGAGGGAGACAGCAGTCTTTGTTTTATAGTTCAGCCCAGCAATCGATCCATTTACAGTCAATAGACAAGCAATCAGGCTCACAAGGAGTCACTCCATTTTACCATCTATCAATAAATAAATAAAATAAATAAATATGGAGTAATTGAACTTTTATAGCTCAGTTTGTTAAGAAACACCATTTTCAGATTCTGTTCAACATGGAGTCTGCAGGTTGCATCTGGGGCTGCAGATCACCCACAGATATCACTGGACTGCCAGGTAATTACTGTAACCAATGACTCAGTGGTCGAGCACGTGCAGTCAACACAAGTTGTTTCAAAAGGGTTAAAGAAATTTAAAACTTGGGAGCAACCAAAGAGGTTATATATGAGTACTAGAGTCCGCACTCGCACTGAGCTGTGTCTCGGCAAGGAGGCATGGTCGCCATTTTATTTCCAAGCAAGTCAGGAGGCAGTGCGCATAGAAGTTCAATTAGTCTCGTCAAGGAATATGCTGGAAAGCTGCACATGTAGGCAATCCCACAAACGGAGGAAGAAGGGAGACAACATTTCCTTCCTTAAGCGAGTGTTTTTGGTTATTCTTGTCACTTTGTCTGTGACATTTGGTTGATAAACAGGTGTATATGTAACATTCATAGGCTTCAAGATCCGCAATCACTGAGAATGGAGGAATGACGATGTCCTGCTCCAACTTATTTGCCACCACAACAGGAACCTACTAGCGAGAAGGTAGATCAACCAAACAGCTGCTTACACACAAGCCACCCGGCAGGCCTGAATCTGGGTGCTGAATGATTGCAGACTGGCTGGTTGTTGGAGCAGACACCTTCACCAAGCCTTTGCCCACAACAGTGCGACCTGGTGTCTGGGGTCACTGGGGTCTTACTGCGGAGTGTGACAAATCCCACATGATCTTCAGAGTTATTCTGATGTGTCGACCTCAGTGTCTTCAAAACTACTCTATAGCCATGTGAACTGGACTGAAAGGTGGAAGAACACCTGGAACTGACTAATCCTTTTGGTAACCTTTTCTTTGGTTTGAGCTTGGACTGCATTTCTGCATACTGGACAGGTTTTGTCCCTCAGCAGGAGCTGAGACTAGTTTAAATGTCTAGAGGGGTTTGTTTTCTGCCACTTTTGCCATTTACTGTTGAATTGTTTTCTTTTGGTGCTTACTAAAGGTGGATTTGGGTTGTTCTCACATTGAGGTTTTATGTGACCATCTTCTCCACATCAGAAACAAACCCAGGCTTCGGGAGAGCAGATTTTTGGTTACTAGGCTTTTGCTTCTCGACTGTCTTCATGGCAGTGGTTGTTGATGTTCTGCCCTGACTTGCCTTTAGACAAGCTAGTTAATTCTAGATGGCAGACATTTGATCAGTCAGCTGTTTAGTCAGCATCGTCCGAGCGGCACACAAGTTGGTCTCTTACTCTGGGTGTACATGCTGTGCATGACTCACAACTTTCTGCTTTGTTGCTCCCAGGTGCTGTTTCATCCGAACTGCCTTTGCTGCGTCCTGGTCCTCCTCTGTCCAGAGCAGCAGTAGGAGTTACGCAAATGAAGGTGGATTGTGTTTCTTATGCTTTAATTGCAGCTCTACAATGATATTTGTCCACATCCCTCACTGGCGTACATCCTCTCTTCACAGCATGTTGCAGTGTGACTTGGAGATGCTGCAAGTAGATGGCTTCTCTTCAGCATCTTGGTAAGTATCTAAAAACTTAGCATAGAGTTCATCATCATCCTGCATAGCACCATAGGCTATGTCAAGCTGTTTTAAGTAGATCTCTGGTACTGTGTCGGTGCTCACATGTTTCACAATATCGGCTGCAGGAGCCAATAGACTATCGCGGATCAGCCTGGTGCGCTGAAGGTCAGATATTTATGGATCTTTCAATAGTAGTTCAACATCAGACTGCCATGTGTCATAATCCATCTCATGCGCCGGCCTTTGTTGTGGGCTGCCTGTTCCTGCTGCCTCTGCTGCTTCTCTCTCTCTCCTCTGCACAGGTGGCATGCCTCAAGTCGATCGACACACCTGCTTCTCAATTCATCAGTCTCTGCATATAAACCCCGGCTCTTCACGTCATCGTCACCAGAAACTCAGTGTGTCTTTCATGGTAACCGACCTATCTTTACGCGTTCCTACGTGGTGATTTTTCTGAACTCCTACGCTCTCTGTTTTGTGCGCTACAACTTTTCCTACAGCTTTTCTGAGTTTCCAGGCTCAGCATTTATTGTCTGCTGTTTTTCTAGCTGCAGCTCGGTTCAACATTTGGGACTCTGCTAAGATATAGACTGTCTCTGAGATCTGACTGTGACTGTGTATTTAAGTTACTTCTGGAACTATGAATTACTTCTGGAAATGAAATTGGTTCATGTGCTCTGCAAATCACTCACCTGTGTGTCCTTTCCAGATTACACGTCGACAGCTTGCAGGCGGCCACCTGGCTCCCAGATTGCATCATCTACTCAACGCTTGGTTCCAACCCGGACTGCGGTTCCCTGTTTCCACTGCTGTGCGGGCCCTGTCTCCCCTCTGCAAGGCTGCCTACTCATCCACCTCCTTCATAATCAATCTGTTGTCAATAAACCAGTGTTTTGATGCACTCCACTCTCGTTTCTGCTCCCAGCTTTTGAGTTCTCCGTTCCACTCCAGTTCAAACCGTAACAGCCTTGGCACTTTTCCAGAGAAGGTTCTTAGGCGATGAGATGGATAATGCATGGAACCGTCTCCACTCCTGACCACATGCTCCACCACATCATGTTGGACCTCTGAGGGATTCAGATCACTTGGAGCCATATGAATCGTGGATCTTCTCTCACTCTCCTGTGCATTCCCCTGTGTCTCTGCACTAGTGGCAGACCCGGGTGGAGAAAGGCCTGAAATTGGAGGGGAGTCATACTGCTTTACTGTCACAGACGTTGGCTGGGTTTGTGGCAGCACTGGGAGCAATAAGACAATGTATTTCAGGTACAGCATGACCAATATGCGCCATCATCTCTTGAAGAATCTCTACATATTGTTTTCCAGACAATTTGGCTTTGAACCACAAATCTCAGATGCATAAATTTCAGACAGCCTTTCAATGCAAATTTTGTTACCTGCATTGGAAGTGTATGTGTAGGGTAACAGTGGTGATAACTTTACCAAAGCTGACCCAGAAAGAAACTCAACCACAATGCAATCATTAAATTCAGTTTCAGTATTTTCAGTTACAACCCCAATTCCAATGAAGATGGGACATTGTGTAAAATGTAAATAAAAACAGAATGATTTGCAAATCCTCTTCAACCTATATTCAATTGAATACACCACAAACAGAAGATATTTAATGTTCAAACTGATAAACTTTATTGTTTTTGTGCAAATATTTGCTCATTTTGAAATGGATGCCTGCAACACGTTTCAAAAAAGCTGGGACTGTGGTATGTTTACCACTGTGTTACATCACCTTTCCTTCTAACAACACTCAGTAAGCATTTGGGAACTGAGGACACTAATTGTTGAAGCTTTGTAGGTGGAACTCTTTCCCATTCTTGCTTGATGTATGACTTCAGTTGTTCCAACAATCCGAGGTCTCCGTTGTCGTATTTTGCGCTTCATAATGCGCCACATATTTTCGATGGGCGAAAGGTCTGAACTGCAGGCAGGCAAGTCTAGTACTCGCACTCTTTTACTACAATGCAAAAACTAGGGAAAGGTAACAGGTCTTTTCAGCTCTCTCTACTGTTGGCCAAGCCTCTTGATGAAAAGATCTCAGGGATGTCTTGTCTGGTCAAAATTTTGTTTTGTGGATCTCTAACATTAACTGGGCATATAAAAGGCATGAAAAGAGCAATGAACATGTGAGCCCATGTGCCACTGAGAGGACACTGGTGACCTGGTGGAAAGACCAGCAGCCACCACTGAAATGTACCACTTGTTTTCCTGATCCATTGACAAACAGACTTGTGAGGGACCTCGATGAGGGATATTGGTAACATATCACTCACCACTGGAAGTGTCCCTGGTGCTATTAAAATTGTTCTTAAGTTTAGACTTGGTGTTGCTGGCAAATTATATATCTAGTACCTATTTCAATTATTTTCCTACCAAAATCTTAGATAAATTGTTTCTGTGGTAGCATCACGCATATTTGAAATAAAAAAAAATGTTAGAAATCCTGGCACTTTCATGGCTGAAATCTGATTTGTTAGGTTGATTACAGTATTGTTTGGGAGAAAAAAAATATTCCCTCTGGATTTACATCACTGAAGTATGGTGTACCTCAATGCTCTATTGTAGGTCCAGTGATATTCTCTCTTTATGTAGCACCTCTTGGTGAGATTATACTGAGCCATGTGATTGACTTTCATTGTTACACTGATGAGACACAGATGTCATGCCTGATTGTATTGGTAATGTCTTTGATATTGCAAAACTGGAGGCTTGTTTGACTGCAATGAAACATTTGATGTCTTCTAATTTTCTGCTTTAGAATTCAGAGAAGACTGAGATGACTAAATTGGCCCTGCTAGACAGCTTTATGATAATTAACCTTGTCACTGGATGACTGTGTGATTCATCAGAGTGGAAATTTCAGTGTAATTTGTGATGTTATAATGTTGTCTTGTTTGACCAATGAAAATTTACAGTGGTTCGAACATTCCCATCTGTAGTTGGTGCTGAAACATTAATTTATTTTTGGACGTGGCTGTCCATACGTAGCTGTATTAATAATACACAATTTGCTTCTGATTGATCAATCTAGGTCATGTGAATATTATGTTACACATCTAGAACCATTTTATATCAAAATTACCTTTTGAAGTGACAATCTTAAACTAGTCCAATGCCCTGCCACAAGGTCAACTTGACTCCTAACAGCGATGCACTATGTTGTTGTTTGCCTTTCAGATGCCCCCATTTTTCGCTCAGGGTTGCACCAGATCCAGTACTGATCTGCAGTGGGATTTGGCTCAATGTTTAGATCAGATGCTCTTCCTGATGCAACTCCAATGATACCTGGAGAAATAAACACAGCCCCTCGACTTCCAAGGCGAATTCTCTTCCAAGTCCTTATCCTGTGCTCAAACGGCCAATGGCGGAGCAAAGCTGAGCACTCAACAGCCAATCATCTCAGTGTCTCGTCCTCAGGAAGACCAATCCTGAGACGCAGCTCTAACAGCCAACGTGTTCCCATTCTAGTAGACCAATCGTAAAAGGCGTTATATTCAGCAGCAGTCACCAACGTGAGTTTCGTCTGTCAGATGAGAGAATACACACATTTCCTGAAGTAAGTAATTTCTCCTTCATGATCTCTCGCTGTTAGCAAAACAGGAATTTTGGCATGTATTAAAGCCATACGACAAATGCTATGCATGTGCTAATTTTGACTGGAAACTGTCGACTAGCTGCTCTGTAATAAGCTGCCTGGGCTAGTTAGCATAGGGATCGGTGAAAATGAGATGAAAACACACATCAGAAAATTAAACGCTGTAGCTGGTGTTATAATTGTTATCCCGTCGTTATGATCAAAAACGCATCTGTCTCTGACTGCTTAGGTGTGTATCATCTTGAAATCACAAATTAGAAACAGTATTTGTGTGTTGGTGCCTATGGTGTAGATGAATTGTCAGTGTTATGTTTAGGCTGTCTGAAGTTTATGTCAAAGCAATTTTTAAAACCCTGGTATTGTCATTTCTGACAAAAAAATTTGCTCTGTCTTGTATATCATTCTATGGTGTGTGTGTAATCATGTGTACATGTATGCATTTGTTAGGGGAGAGGATGGCTATCTGCTTCACTCCAATGACTCATATGTTTTGTTGTACCAGATAAAAAACATTAATTTTCAGTATGGACCACAAGACCTTTCAATGAAATGTGTGCAATAAAAAGTTCACTAAGAAGTCAAACCTCACTCTCCACATGAAGATCCATGATCCAAAGGAGCATGACTGTGACATCTGTGGGAAGAGTTTCACCACCAAACCCCAACTGCACTTACATCAAAAGCAGCACCAGTATCCGACTTAACTCTGTACCAGACTCTGCTGTACGAGGCCCACACAGCTGGATCTTTTGCATTGTCAACTTCGATATCTCAGAGGGGCATCCTGTCCATGGTAAAACCTGCTGGCACCTACACTCCACCCATTTCCCAGTCTCCCCTTCCTTCTGCTCGCATGCTGAGGCATGCTCACCTAATCCTGGAGATGGAAATGATGCCTGTCCACCGCAACCAAATCCTCAGTGTGACCGGTGAAATCCTGAGCATTGATGGCACAAGAAAGGCATGTATACAATTATCACATTGTACATCACAGAAAAAAAATATTGTTAATTATGACCACCTAATGAATTTTGATTTTCTAATGACATTTTTATTTTGTCTTTCACTAAAGCTTCTCAAGAAGATCTACGGTGATGGCCAGGGCACCATGCAGTACATCATGGAGAGAACCAGCAGCGGTGACAAAGGTGTGGTGAGACGTGGAGGTAAGCTGTTTAAGCACTTCACTTGTGTTTTGTGTGGAGAGCAAAGGTTTAATGCACCCACATATATACTAATCTCCTGTGTGTTTTATACATTTGTAGGTTGAACTTTGAAGAGCCAGGACCTTTGCACCGGCCCATCCAGCCGAAGCCAGCTGCTGCCACTGCTGCCTCCCATGTGCCACCCACCATTTCAGCAGCACCAATTCTCCTGGTGGTTCCAGCCCAGCCACAGGCTCCATCCATCAGATTTATTAGGCCATCCTGCAGTCAGGTCTTTCTTCCTGTTTTACCACCTCCTGCACTCACTGTCAAACCCATAATGTTTTTAAATAATGCTCAGTATGGATTTAGAACAAAACATTCGACAGCTATGGCAATTATGGAATTAATAGAGAAAATACCAACAACAATAGAAAATAAGGATTATTTTGTAAGTATTTTTATCGACCTGAAAAAGGCTTTTGATGTTATAGACCACTCAAGATTAATTAAACAATATGGAATAAGAGGTATTGCACATCAGTGGGTAAAAAGCTACTTAGAAAATAGAAAACAGTTTGTTCAGATAAATAATACCAAATCAGAATTGTGTAACATTATTTATGGAGTACCACAAGGATCGTACTTGGACCCAAACTGTTTATTTTGTATATCAATTATTTTGTGAATGTATCCACTGTGCTTGGCAGCATTTTATTTGCTGATAATACAACACTGTTTTACTCTGGATCAGATATACAGGAAGTAGCACAAGTGATAAATACAGAGTTGGAAAAAGTTAAACATTGGTTTGATATAAACATATTGTCACTAAATATTAATAAGACAAATTTCATATTGTTTAATGACAGAGCGAAAAAAAAATGTGTCATTACAAATAGAAGGAATGGATATACAAAGGGTAAAAGAAAAGAAATTTTTAGGAGTCATGATTGATGGAGATCTTACATGGAATAGAATGTTATGTGCTGACGTGGGTCAGAGAACCGAACCAGAATCTGACAATGGCCCAGCGCTACATAACCAGAAAGCAGTTCCAAGAAACAAATTTATTCCCCCTCATGTGCAATAATTCGTGTACAACATAAATAGTCAGCTGTCTTGGCAAGGTGAAGGACGGCGCGCTCTCCAGCGCCCAAATGGATCAAAGCCCGGCACTTCTGGACTCAGATTCACCGCCGAACACCCCCCAGGTGGATACGACAAACTGACTCTGTGAAGGACGGAAAAGGTGAGGTAAGTCAACAGAGCTACAACAAATATCCTTCAGAGGCATACACTATCAGCCACACATTCAGGTCTGAATTTAAACCTTATGTAAATGAGCAGCTTCTCACAACAGGTGGAGGATCATCAATCCGTACGCCACGGCAGTGAGAAGCAAACTGCACAATTCTCATCAATGTTCAAATATACTGCGTAACAAAACGCCAAATTACTATTAACGATTATTCAGACGATAATCACCTCTGATGTGTGCTGACAGCATGTGTCCCTCACCCGTCCTCCTTCACAGGCACGATGTGTCAAACCCTGGCGTGGTCCTCAACGTCTCACAACCGAACGTCACAAGGTCGAGTTCCCGGCAATTCTGCTCAAATCACTCATGGCTTAAATGCAGAACGCCATCTCATTATCTGCTTCAGCTGAAAGTCTTTAAGTCTGCACGTGAGCATCATCCACAGGTGCTGCAAGTTGTTAGGCCTGCACGTGAACATCCTCCACAGGTGCAGCCAATAGTTCTGATGAGGGTGAAGGACTCTTCCGCCAGCACCTTCTCCACAGAAAAAAAACAGTTTGCATACCACCTGGGGAGCAAAGAAAAGAAAACAGCACCCAAATGTCCAGCCAAACCCACCAACACACAACATAGAAGTCTTTAAAAAACCAAGATTTAGAAGCAAAGGAACGGAGTATTGCAGTAAATTATGGAATATGGATCTCAACAAATTAAATTGTTAAATTACTGTTAATTATTGTTAATTTTACTTTATGAAATTAAAGAATTAAGGTCGCTTAAATTATTTAAAAAACATATTAAACTAGATGTATTATGTTGTGAAAGTGTAGTGACACGGACCCACAACAGGGGGCGTAAATGAACGGACAATGAAAGAGTCAAATATGAACACTTTACTGTTGTGAAAAGCACAACCAAACACAGCAGATTACAGAATATGTACAATAGTCAATTAGCAAAGGTGACGTGTGGGCAGGCTCGAGGATAGAGGACGTCTGTCCTGAGAAGAACCGGAACCACACGATTTCCTCTGCCACTGAACCTGGAGAATACTGGAGCCGCCAAATCCCGAACACCCCAGGTGGCCACTGTCTCCGCGTGTCGGATCTGGTACTGCTGGCGAGGAGCAGAGACAATCAGATGTGGGTGTGTGAACACCCAGTAACAACAACGGTGGGAATTCCACCTCCACCTCTAACACACACTCGTGCAGTGTCTGAGTAACCACTTATCTGGATATGCAGGCTGAGAAGGTTACCTCCTAAAGTAGATGATATCTCAGCAACGAGGTGGAGATGACGTCCGGTCTTTATGGAGTGGGATGATGAAGTGTAGATGGGTGACAGCTGTCAAGAGATAATGAGTGACAGCTGTCACCCCTGGCTGTGTCCGTGGCGGCAGCGCCCTCTCATGCCTGAAGCCCGCACTTCAGGCAGGGCGCCCTCTGGTGGTGGGCCAGCAGTACCTCCTCTTCTGGCGGCCCACACAACAGTATTAAGTATGAAACTACGAAATAAGTCAGTGGGCTGTAAGAAAGTCAAAAAAAGGTAATCTGTTAATAATGTTTAAAATGTCTTAAGTTTAAAATGTAACCTGTCCAGAGATGTAACCTATTAAATAATGGTCATAATTATGAAATAAGTCAGTGGTATGTGACAAGTTAAAGAAATGCAATCTGTTAAATAATGTCGAATAATGACGCTGGATATTGAAAGATTGTATTGTAAAAAGGGGCAGAAAACATAAGACTTGTTCTTCTCTCTGCTCCTTTTCATTCTGGTGTTTTGTGATGCTTTATTTCTGCTTTTCTGTTTTTTTTTTTTTCTTTTAAATGAATGAAATAAATATTAAAGAAAGAAAGAAAGAAAGAAAGAAAGAAAGAAAGAAAGAAAGAAAGAAAAAGAAAGGTACACGCCTTCAAAGGAGAAAGCGCCTGGAAGCAGCCAGAAAATTATGCCTGGTTTTGAAGGCGTAGTATATAACTGTTTTGAGCACTTTAAAAGTGTGATGGACAAGGAAGTGGAGAAGAGGAAAAACAATTGACTGTACCTCTAATACTTGTTCCTGTTCCTTGTCTCATCTCATGCCTGGATACTTCGTGCACTTTGTGCGTGAGATGCTTAAAAAAAGTGCACTATTAGTTCATATAGTTTATATCCTATTCCTGCTTTTAAAAATGATATATATATATATTATTATATTTATACTGTTGTTTTTATAAATTATATTTATAAGTTGCTTTATTATTAATATGTAATACTGACATATACTGTACCTATAATACTTGTTCCTTTTCCTGTGCCCTTGCCTCATCTCATGCCTGGATACTTTGCGCACTTTAGGTGTGAGATGCTAAAAAAGTGCACTATTGTTACTGTTATATATATATATATTTTTTTATATTTATAATACTGTTGTTTATAATTATATTTATATAATTAGAAACAGTGCTTTCCCAACAATCCCCCATGCTACTCCCCAAGACTACTTCAAAATCATGAGTGAGAGACAAATAAATAAAACCATACCGGCTTGGACGTCGCCCGGGTTAACAAGGTCCACATCAGTTGTTGAGAAACCAGGACATACTGATAGGAAATGATCTACTGGAACAAGATATACATGGACAAGGACTGACAACATGAACTAATAGAATGTTTTTGTGATGGCAGACCCAATGAGAGAAGCATGCAACACCTGTGGGAACTATGGATAAACAGAAGACCAACCGCCACACTGACCAAGAAACACCTGGTAGCTCATTGTTCTAACATCAATAGAAGAATGCTACAATCAAAACTGAAGATCCACAGGCTACAGAAGCATGGTACTGAGCAGTGTGAATGCAAGGAGTACAACCTGGTAAGAGAGAATAATGTTTAGGAAGCAGATTATACCCACATGCCTCCTATGACAGATGCATCTACTGTGGCCAGACTAAAGCAGATGACAACATAACCAAGAGTACGACTGCCCAGGCTCACTGACAAAGTCCTGTCAGGAGAGATGCGCGCAGGCATTAGCACAGCTCTACTCACCATCTCAACTACCAGCATTACAGAAACCAATGAGCTCATATATGCCACTGCCATAGTAATCCTTGACACACTTGGGTATAAGATCAGGAATACCACCAAAGAGAGAGCCCTCCATGGAGAAGACTGGAGGCCCAAATCCAGCCAACTAACAGAGGTACAGAAGGCCTTTATGATACACAGAGACACAGATCCTGGAAGGATAAAATGGACAACAAAATGTCCATAACTGAGGCCCTGGAAACTGCAGAACAAAGGCTCACAGTAGAAGATGTACACGAGAGAAGCAGATGCCAAGAAAATAAATGGCCTCTTCTCCAAAGACCCATCCAGGGTGTACTCCCAGCTGAAAGCAGTAACATAAGAATAGCCCTGCCCAGAACTGAGACTGAGCAATACTGCAAGAACATCTAGGAGAAAAGGCATCACACAACACCAATGCCAAGTGGCTGGTGGACCTAAGAGCACACCACAGCCACCTCCCAAAACAAAATCCAGTCAACATCACAAAGACATACATTCAATGAGTCTCAGGGCCTGATATGATCCACACCTACTGCCTGAATAAGCTAACAGTGCTCCATGTGCACCTGGCAGTACAAATGGGTAGACTACTAACAGCATTTACTCAGGGCAGGACAAAAACAGGGCAGGACAATCCTGATTATGAAGAACCCCCACAAGGGTATGACACCCTCAAACTACTGGCCAATTACCTGCCTCTCCACAACATCAAAGCTCCTATCAGGCATCATAGCAACCACACTGAGTAGGCACATGAGTCAACATATGAGCACAGCTCAGAAGGGCATTGGAAACAATACCAGAGGGTTGAAGCACCAGCTACTGTTTGACTGAGCAGTACATCAGGACTTGAAGGCCAGGCAGACCAACCTGAGCACAGCCTGGATTGACTACAATGGCTCAAACATGGATACTGGAGTGCTTGGCACTATACAAGACTAAGTGAACTGATAACCTTCACCAGGAACTGTGGAACACATCACTGGAGACCCACTCTAAGGGAATCACAGAAATCACCATTGGGTGGAATATACCAAGGTGATGCACTGTCCCCACTGCTCTTCTGCATAGGCCTCAACCCCCTCAGCCAACTCATCACAAAGAGTGGCTATGGATATCAAGTAAGGAATGGAGTAACCATCAGCCAGCTCCTGGTTGGATGACATCAAGCTGTGTGCCAAGAGTAACTGAGACACTGACTAACTGATCCTCCTCATCAGGATCTACAGTGAGGATATTGGGATGTTATTCAGATTGTATAAGTGTGGCCAAATGGTGGCAAAGAGAGTGAAGGTGATTCACACTGAGGGGGTGGAATTGCCAGAAGGCACGATAGGTGACATACAGGACAGCTACAACTACCTGGGAATCCCACAAGCCAATAGGAACCATGATGAAGATGCAAGAAGGTCAGCCACAGCCAAATGCCTCCAGAAGGTAAGACAGGTGCCGAGAAGCCACCTCAGTGGTAGGAATAAGATCTGGGCCAATGATACATATGCCATACCAGTCATCAGATACCCAGCTGGGATAATAAGTTGGCCACAGAAGAGATGGATGTCACTGATGTCAAGACACAAAAAATCCTCACAATGCATGGAGGGTGCCACCCAAAGACCAGTACCCTGAGGCTCTATGAGAAATGCAAGGAGGGAGGGCGAGGATTAGTGAGTGTCAGAACCACAATCCATGATGAGACAAGGAGCATCCATGAAGACATCAGAAAAATGGCCCCCAGAGATCAGCTGCTAAAAGAATGCTTCAGGCAGCTGAAGACATATGGTGATAAGGAATACGAGGAGGAGATATCATGAAAAACCAAGCTCCTCCATGGGATGTACCATCAACAGATAGAGGAAGTGGCTGATATCAAGAAGACCAATCACTTGTTCCAAAAGTTCAGCCTAAAGGGCAGGCTTTGATCATGGCAGCATAAGAGCAAGCCCTAAGCACCAGATCCATAGCAGGAGTCTACCACAGCCAACAGGAGCAAATTTGTTGACTGTGCATATGTGCCCCAGAGACAGTCGAGCACATTGTAGCAGCAACATGCAAGCAGGGACAGCGTACACTAAGAGGCACAGCCAAGTATTGGGAATCTGTGCCGCATACAGATTAGAAGTTCCAAAGTCCTGATGTGAGATGCCACCAAAGGTGGTTGAGAATGACAGAGCTAAGGTCCTGTGCAATTTCAAATTCCAGACAATATTAGAAGCTGCTGAGCAACCAATGAGACATAGTGGTGGTTAACAAAGGCAGTTGTGATTGATGTGACAATCCCAGCTGACAGCAACATCAGAAAGAAGGAGCACGAGAAAATAAAGACGTACCAAGGGCTGAAGGAGCAACTGGAGAGATGTGGAAGGTAAAGTCCAAAGTGGGCTCAGTGATAATAGGAGCACTAGGAGCTGCAACCCCCAAATTTTAAGAGTGGCTCCAGCAGATTACAGGCACAATGTCAGAGGTCTCTGTCCAGAAGAGTGCAGTCCTAGGTACAGCTAAGACACTGCACCGAACACTCAAACTCCCAGGCCTCTGGTAGAGGACCCGAGCTTGAGGAACACACATACCACCCTCTGTGGGAGGGAAAAACTATAAATGCAACACTTTTGTTTTTGCTGCCACTTTTCATAAGCTGAACTTAAAGATGTAAAACATTTTCTATATCCACAAAAGACTTATTTCTCTCAAATATTGTTCACAAATCTGTCTAAATCTCAGTGAGTGAGCAGTTCTCCTTTGCCAAGATAATCCTTTCCACCTCACCCGTGTGGCATATCAAGATGCTGATTAGACAGCATGATTGTTGCACAGGTGTGCCTCAGGCTGGCCACAATAAAAGGCCACTCTAAAATGTGCAGTTTTACTTTATTGGGGGTGTCTGGGGATCATACAAACAGTCAGTATCTGGTATGGCCAACATTTGCCTCACCCACTGCAACACATCTTCGCATAGAGCTGATTAACAGCCAGACCATCTAATGTGACCATTGCCAACTGAAGTTGGTTACGATGATGAACTGCAGTCAGGTCGAGACCAATGAGGATGACAAGCATGTGGCATGAGCTTCCCTGAGATGGTTTGTGCAGAAATTCTTTGGTTCTGCAAACCCATTATTGCAGCAGCTGTCTGGGTGGCTGGTCTCAGACGATCTTGGAAATGTACATGCTGGATAATGGAGGTCCTGGGCTGGTGTGATTACACATGGTCTGCGGTTGAGAGGCCGGCTGGATGTACTGCCAAATGCTCTGCAACACCTTTGGAGATGGCTTATGGTAGAGAAATCAACATTCAAACCATGGGCAACAGCTGTGGTGGACATTCCTGTAGTCAGCATGCCAACTGCACACTCCCTCGAAACTTGTGACATATGTGACATTGTGCTGTGTGATAAAACAGAACATTTTAGAGTGGCCTTTGATTGTGGCCAGCCTAAGGCACACCTATGCAGTAATCATGCATCTTGATATGCCACACCTGTGAGGTGGGATGGATGATCTTGACAAAAGAGAAGTGCTCACTAATACAGATTTAGACATATCTGTGAACAATATTTGAAAGAAATACATCTTTTGTGTATATAGAAAATGTTTTAGGTCTTTGAGTTCAGCTCTTGAAAAATGGGAGCAAAACAAAAGTGTTGCGTTTATATTTGTTCAGTGTATATATATATATATATATATATATATATATATATATATATATATATATATATATATATATATATATATATATATATATATATATATATATATATATATGACAATGTCCATTATTTCACATGTACAATGATCCATTTGTTTGGGCCACAAGAGATTGAATGTGTCCATCTCTCCATCAAACCAGTCCGAGTAAATCAACAGGTATGAATGAAATGGACCACAGATATATGTGAATGCAACCTTAGAATTAATAAATCTGCCAACTTGATAGAATCAAGTAAGATCAAAACTCTGAAGGTGGAGGGACATTCTTCAGATGCCATTTCTAATATCTGAAGATGGTAGCGAGTTGTAACACATTAAATACAGTCTACAGAATACTTCAAATGTGGGGATGAGTATAATTGGATGTTGTGAGTCAGTGGACCTTGCAACTGTGATTATGAATGAAGTAATGATTTATGATATGAGTGAACAGATAATAAACAGGAATTAAGCAGTTATTGGAGCTGTCATTGTTCCAGCCAACAAGCTGGAACTTCAGTGCTTTGACAAGACTGTCAAGGAAGGTTGAAATCCCTCTCTGCATGCTGATATTAAGTTTAGTAATCAGTGATCTAAAGTGATATATTTTGTGAACGAGAAATACAATGAGAAATGGTTTTAAAGCTGCTAAAGAAGAAAATTGTTAGGATTAAAGAAAAATGATTAAATTAAGGTTGTGATTAGGATGGTTTCATGAGAAAAAGTATTAAAGATTATTTTTATAATGAAGATATCAAGATAATGCTGTGATTAAAGTTATTTTTAATACAAAATGGTGGAGAATTTAGAAGTATTTCTGATGAAAGAGTGTTAAAAGTAATGCTGTGGAATGCATGATTACTGAATGTCTGTTCTATTGATATTAGAGGAAATTGGGTAATTTCCAGTGAAGCAAGGAAGGGTTGGTGCTTTCCGCTTGTGAAAGAGTCTGTGTTGAAATGATGTACTCTCATGTGACTGTTAACATGACCAGATATGTCCAACAAAAACAGGAAGAAGGGGAGGAGAGTCAGTCCAACTTGTAACCATATGAGGTCTGTTAGAAAAGTATCCGACCTTTTTATTTTTTTCAAAAACCATATGGATTTGAATCACGTGTGATTGCATCAGCCAAGCTTGAACCTTCATGCACATGCGTGGGTTTTTTCACGCCTGTCGGTTGCGTCATTCGCCTGTGAGCAGGCTTTGTGTGAGCACTGGTCCACCCCTCTCGTCGTTTTTTTTTTATTGCGAATAAATGTCTGAATGATTTGGAGCTTTGTTGCATCAATTTTTTTCCAGAAACTGTGAGAGACCTCCAGGTGGACACCGTTCGGAAAATTAATATGGCTTTCAGGGACGATTTTATGGGGAGATTAAGGAGTGATCCAGACGGTTTAAAGACCGCCCACAACTGCTGAGAGCATGTCGCGCTCCGAGCGCCGATCAACAGGCTCAGACCCCGCTGAAACAACCAGATCATTTCCAACGTGAAGGCTTTGTTGATCCAGGACATCGTCTGACTTTCACAGAAAGGCAGAAGGTGTGGACATCAGCACTTTTTCAGCACATTCCACTGTTACAGGAGTTTTTTTCATTGAAAGAAAAGCGGAGGGACGCGCCACGGAGCCGTTCATTACACGGCACAAAACCACCTCGGTGTTGGTCTCACAGGATGGTTTCAGGTGGATTTCAGACGGCTGTCGGTTGCTTTTCAGTCGTGTGATTATCCGAGAAATTAAGCATGAGCTGGACATGCCCCAACATGTCCTGTGAGGCTTCATCATGGCGTTGCTTTGCGCCATGCGGCTCCACCGCAACGCGGTTGGTTAAACATGTTGGATGAACATGTTAGATGAACATGGTGGATAACTGTTATTAACATGGATGGCCTCACACTCACCCGCGTGGACAGGACGTTGGCGGAGAGCGGGAAGAAAAGAGGAGGGGGGCTCACCATTTATGTGAGTGAAAGATGGTGCAACACAGCTCATGTTCACGTGAAGGATCAGATCTGCTCCTCGGACGTGGAGCTACTCGTGGTGAGCATGAGGCCGTACTATCTATCATGGGAGTTTGGGAGTGTGATTACACTCTGCGCGTATATTCCTCCCTCTGCAGATGTCACCGCTTCCTGTGAGCAGATTCACAGTACAGTCATGCGGCTGCAGAAACAAAACCCCTGCGCCCTCCTCTTCATCACAGGGGACTTTAACCACGCCTCCCTCTCTGCCACCCTCCCCACATTCACCCAGTACATCACATGGAACACCAGGGACAATAGAATACTGGACCTTTTTTATGCTAATGTGGAGGATGCTTACACCTCGGCCCCCCTCCCCCCGCTCGGATCACAACCTCGTCTACCTGCTCCCCCAATACACACCCAGGGTGAGAAGAGAGCCAGTGCAGAAAAGGTCGGTGAATCTCTGGACTGAAGCGGCCACTGAGAGGCTGAGGGACTGTTTCAGAACCACAGACTGGAGCATGTTTCAAAACTCTTATGGTGAAGACATCAATGGCCTGACCCAGTGTGTCACTGACTACATGAACTTCTGTGTGGAGAGCACTGTGCCCACCCGCAGGGTACGGTGCTTTCCCAACAACCACCCCTGGATAACCCCTGAGTTGAAGGTCCTGATGAACCAGAAGAAGAGGGCTTTCAACTCGGGAGACAGAGAGGAGCAGCATAGAGTCCAACAGGAACTCCAGTGGAAGATCTGGGCAGCCAAGAAGGAGTATGGAAGGAAGATGGAGAAGCAGCTGGCTCAGAACAACGTAAGGGATGTGTGGAGAGGCCTCAAGACTGCCTCTGGATTTGGGCAGGGTGCCAGCAGGACTGCAGATAGAGATTCTCGGTTTGCAGAGGAGCTAAACAGTTACTTTAACCATTTTGGCTCCTCCACACCTGCCCCCTGCCTGCTCCTGGCTTTCCACACTTCTCCAGCAGCCAGCCCTCCAGTCCCTCTGATCCCCCACCTTCTTCCCCCAGGCCACCTCCACTGCACCCCGGACCTTGTCCGCCAAAGGAACACACGCCAAAACGGAGGTGTTCCTTTGTCTCGCTTCCAAAGCGAATCGGTCTTTATGCGCGAAGCCTCCGCGCGGCTTTCCATGACAAAATCTCTTGTTAAAAGTGAAATCTGCCGGAAAATGGCTGATGTCCAGCTCTTGTGATAACCAGAGAAAGAGCACACGACGGTCTCGTATGCACAGAGCCATCCGTTTAGAAATGGTCCGGTGGCTTGTGCCGCGTCCTCGCAGCTCGGAGCGCGGCGCGCCGAGCGTCCTTAAAGGGGTCCTTAAAGCTGTAGTAACAGACCTTATTCTCTGTGAAGCCCGTAAAATTTTCACCGAAAGCCAGATAAATTTTTCGAATGGTTTCCAGGTGCCAGTCTCTAACAGCTTCTGAAAAAAGTCTGATGGAAAAAAAGTCCTTTTCATTCCGCCATTTCCAGACAATGAAAATCTGACGAGGGGGCGGGACCACTCCTTCCCAAGGCGTGCTCACAGGCAAATGACGTCACCGACAGGCGTGGAAAAACTCACGCATGCACACAAGGGTTCAAGCATGTCTGATGTAAAAACATATGAATGAAATCTATATAGTTTTTGAAAAAAATAAAAAGGACCGTTACTTTATTGACAGACCTTGTGTATATATATATATATATATATATATATATATATATATATATATATATATATATATATATATATATATATATATATATGGAGAGAGACTTTCCGGACTCTCTTGTTATAATTCTCGGTGATTTTAACAAAGGGAATCTCAGTCAGGAATTACCAAAATACAAACAGTTTGTTAGATCATTGTTACATGACAGTGAGTGGTGCGTACCGAGCGGTGGCCCATGCAGCTTTGGGACTCTCAGATCACGTGGTGGTCCACTTGATCCCCGCATACAGACAGAGACTAAAACTCTCTAAACCTGTTGTGAGGACATCTAAAGTGTGGAGCAATGAAGCTGTGGAGGAGCTACGTGCGTGCTTGGGCACTACGGACTGGGATATGTTTGAGGCTTCAACAGACAGTCTAGATGACTACACGGACACTGTGACGTCATATATTCATTTCTGTGAAGACAGCATCATCCCACAGTGCACCAGGGTGAGATATAACAATGACAAGCCCTGGTTCACACCTAAACTCCGGCAGCTCTGTCAGCAGAAAGAGGTGGCTTTCAGAGAAGGAGACAGAGACAGCTATAGAGGTGCAAAGTACAGATTTAGCAAGGAGGTGGCAAAGGCTAAATCCATGTACAGTTCACGTCTGCAGCAAAGGTTCTCTGCCAACGACTCAGCCTCTGTGTGGAGGGGGTTGAAAGAGATCACCAACTACAAGCCCAAAGCACCTCGTTCTATTGACGACCTGAAGCTGGCCAACGACCTGAACATCTTCTATTCACGTTTTGAAGACAAGGACTCACACCTCCCCACCCCCCACATAACTGGATATTCATACACCATGGACCTCCCCCCTCTCACCGCTGCCCTCCCCCCTCCCTCCGTTGCCCTCTCCGTCCAAGAGGAGGACGTGAGAAGACACTTCAAAAGGCTGAATCCACGTAAGGCCCCGGGCCCAGACTGTGTCTCTCCTGCCACCCTGAGACACTGTGCTGATGAGCTGACCCCAGTCTTCACGGGGATCTTCAACACCTCCCTGGAGTCATGCCATGTTCCAATCTGCTTCAAGTCCTCCATTATAGTTCCAGTCCCCAAGAAACCACGCATCACTGGACTTAATGACTACAGGCCTATGGCTCTCACGTCTGTAGTCATGAAGACCTTCGAACGCCTGGTTTTATCCAACCTGAAGTCCATCACCGACCCCCTCCTGGACCCCCTGCAGTTTGCCTACAGAGCCAACAGGTCTGTAGACGACGCCATAAACCTGGCCCTGCACTCCATCCTGCAGCACCTGGACTCCTCAGGAACCTACGCTAGGATCCTGTTTGTGAACTTCAGCTCTGCATTCAACACCATCCTTCCGGCTTTGCTCCAGGACAAGCTTTCTCTGCTCCACGTGCCCGACTCCACCTGCAGGTGGATCACAGACTTCCTGACGGACCAGAGTCAGCATGTGAGGCTGGGAAAGAATGTCTCGAACACTCGGGCTGTCAGCACAGGATCTCCACAGGGCTGTGTCCTTTCCCCTCTGCTCTTCTCCCTGTACACTAACTGCTGCACCTCCAGCCACGACTCCGTAAAGCTCATCAAGTATGTGGATGACACCACCCTCATCGGACTCATTTCGGATGGGGATGAGTCTGCCTACAGGAAGGAGGTGGACCGGCTGGTGACCTGGTGTAGCAGCAACAACTTGGAGCTCAACGTCCAGAAAACAGTAGAGATGATCGTGGACTTCAGGAAAGCCACAGCCCCCCGCCCTCACCAACAGCCCCATCACCACTGTGGACTGTCACCGCTTCCTTGGCACCACCATCACCCAGGACCTCAAGTGGGAGTCAACCATCAGCTCCCTCATCAAGAAGGCCCAGCAGAGGATGTACTTCCTGTGGCAGCTGAAGAAGGCCAAGCTGCCTGTCCAGCTGATGGTGCAGTTCTACACGGCCATCATCGAGTCCATCCTCTGCTCCTCCATCACGGTGTGGTATGCCGGGGCCACAGCCAGGGACAGACACAGACTGCAGCGCATTGTGGCCTCTGCTGAGAAGGTGATCAGCTGTAGCCTTCCATCTCTCCACGACCTGCACGTCTCCAGGACTCTGGGCCGAGCAGGTCGGATCACAGCTGACCCTTCTCATCCTGCACACAGTCTATTCAAACCACTCCCCTCGGGCAGGAGGCTACGGTCCATCCGGACCAAGACCTCCCGCCATAAGAACAGTTTCTTCCCCTCTGCCGTTAGACTCATGAAGTCCTCATAACTCAGTCACCTTAACCTTAACTCTGTCACTTTATCATTTTATCACGGGTCACTTTAGACAATGTACTTTGGTTTTAATTGCACTCCTCCCACTGCACTGTTTTTTTCTCTTCCTCTTTCTTTCTGTTGCACACAGCCTTTCATTTTCATATGTCATTTTTTATCTTATATTTTGTCTTATTTTGGCACATATTGTATATTTTATCTTAGCATTTTATATTGCTCTCTGTTTAATGTTGCACCATTATATCGAAGCAAATTCCTAGTCTGTGAATCCTGTTCATTGGCAATGGCAATAAAATCTTCTGATTCTGATATATAATTTCTACCTCATTTTCTTATTTCATTGTATTGTTACAAGTATTATTGTTATTGCTTATCTTTGCACACGCTGTTTGATGCACATTCTCCTCTACTCGCACTCATCTTGTGTGTTTTTTAAGAGCTGACATAACGTGAATTTCTCCACTGTGAGATCAATAAAGTCTTACCTTATCTTATCTGAAATACTTTGATCTGCTGTACATAGCAGGTATATTTTAATTGAAAACCACATACTTTAACTGGCACGTGGTGTGCTTGCCCATTCGGATTGTAATTAAAGTGAACCCTAGCCAGCTGCTGCTACGTAGTAAGTAAAGTGTGATGCTTACCGCCTGACCTGAGTGCCACGTGAACTGCAGTAATAAGGGTTGCAGTGAGTGGTTCATGATTGCAATTAAAGCACAAGTACGCACATGTGCTTTTACTCAAATGTGGCGCGTTGGCCCATTCAGATTGTAATTAAAGTGCACCCTAGCAAGCCTTGACTACATAGTAAGTAAAGTGTAATGACCTGACCTGAGTATCACGTGAACTACGAAAATAAGGGCTCCAGTGAGTGGGTCTGAACTAATATATAAGGCTGACCATCAGTGTGTGTGTACGTGCATGGATGCTTTCAGCATAAGGGCCCCAGTTACCATAACAAGTTTGGTGTCAATTGCTTAGTTACTGTGGCTGTGTCTTTTGCTGTGTTGATTGCTTAGTTACTTACATGTCTTTTACTCTGCCAATCAATGTATTAATGGACGTAATTTGGTTGTTTAAGCCACATGTTTCAAAGCGTGTGAAAAAAGCATCAGCTTTAGTTTGTAAATGATGGTGTATCTAATACCGAGATAAAATGTGACTTCTGCTACTGTGTTTTACTGCTTTTGAAAGATGATGACAGTGTTTGGGGTCTTATTTTTTTTTATTCATTCATTTTCCATGCGTTCTTTTTGTGTTTATGATGCTTGAATTACCCAGCAGCCCCTGCGGGCGCTTAAGTGAAACCGGTTTATCAGAACCTGACAGTGTAATCTGATGTGACCACGTGTGAATCAATACTAAAAGTGATCAGTATTGGTTATCAATCAATCAATCAATCAATCAAATTTTATTGTTAAGCGCCTTACAACAACCTAAGTTGACCAAAGCGCTGTACATATAAAAATTGCATTAAAATATAGTTAAAAAGAGGAACACGGATTCATTTTATTCCCAAGTCTAAAAAGACTAAGTATCAAAAGCACATCTAACAAATACGTTTTGAGTTTTGTTTTTAAAAAGGGGCAGATCCGAGATGGCACGCAAGTCAAGGGGCAGCGAGTTCCAAAGTTTAGGACCTGCTACTGTGAAAGCACGATCACCCCACTGTTTGTTTCGAGACCTGGGCTGCTCCAACAAGTAGAGCTGTGCAGATCGTAGAAATCTGCTGGGCTGGTGAAGAGTCAGAATCTCACATAGATATGCAGGTGCGAAGCTGTGGATGGAGCAGAAAACAAACAGGAGAAGTTTGTATTGGATCCTGTATTGCACTGGCAGCCAGTGGCGAGAGCGCAGAACAGGTGTGATATTGTGATGTTTACGAGAATTTGTGAGGAGCCGGGCAGCAGCATTCTGTACCAGTTGGAATCTGTGTAAAGATGTTTGACTGAGTCCAATGTACAAAGCATTGCAGTAGTTCAAGCGTGAGCTGATGAATGCGTGGATTGCTTTCTCCAGGTCACAACAACTGAGGAAGGGTTTCACTCTTGGGAGAATGCGGAGCTGAAAGAAGCTTGTCTTAACAATAGAGTCAATTTGTTTATGGAGATTAGGCCAGTGTCCAAGTGAACTCCCAAGTTTCTGATTATGGTGTTATGGTGAGGAAGTGAGTGACCGTTTGAGACAGCGGCAAGTGGGCTTGTGGTGCCACATAGACAGAATTCCGTTTTGGATTCATTTAGACTCAGGAAATTCTGTGTGAGCCAGTGCTTGATGTCATCCATCAGGTGTTGATGGTCTGAAATGCATCTGGAGAATCTGGTGAGACTGGTAGATAGATTTGAAGATCATCGGCGTACATATGAAAAGACACATTATGGCTAGAGATGATTGAACCCAGAGGCAGCATGTAAAGAGAGAACAGAACTGGGCCCAAAATGGAGCCTTGCGGGTGGTTATCTGTAATAAAGATACATTTTTTAGCAGTTTAGCGGTTTAGCTTCATAAAAGATAACTTTTCAGTTATCAGATTAATGGTTATCGAGGCTAACTTTTTGGTTAGCTGTGCCACCACTCGACCCAGGACAGAAATTAGTAACAAAGTGTCCATCAAAAAGACTGACACATTGTACATATCAGATCAGGCAGCACGGTGGATTAGTGGTTAACACTAGTGCCTCACAGCAAGAAGGTTGTGGGATTACTTCCACCCTTTCTGTGTGGAGTTTGCATGTTGTCCTCGTGTCTGTGAGTGTTTCCTCCCACAATCAAAAACATGCTTATTTAGGTTCTGCCCGTTCTCTGCCCCTGACAAGGCAGCGTCTCTACATCGGGCGCCGGAACTGTGGCTGCTCACTGCTCCTAGTGGTTGGATTGTATCTAACTGTAACTAGGATGGATTAAATGCAGAGAACACATTTTGTTGTATGTATGTATGTGTATATGTACAATGACAATAAAGGCTCTATTGTATATGGGAACTACAATAAGGATGAAATTCAAGGTTAACTTCAAGCTGTACCTGTTGCATTGATAAACCAGCAAAATCCCCAACGTGGAGTCTGCTTTTGTAATTTTTCCTCAGGGTGGAAGCAGGCACGAGTAAACATTCTTGCTTTCCATCTAGCTTTATTGTTTCTTCTCCTTCACATTCAAAGCAGAATCATCTTGGCTTCCTTCATATGATAATTGTCATATTTTAGATAGATATTCAGACATTCATATTCTAATCACTCAAACTAAGCTTCATGCATCTTCCCCTGAAGACATTTCTCAGTATAGCATGGTGGCATCATGTTTATTGATTCTTTACATTGAACTTTGTGTTTGAGTTTCGAAATGTCTCTGATCGTCAATGTTGCCCCAGGTTACCCAATTCATTGGCAATTTGACTGAACATAAGAACTAGTTGTGACCTCACCTTGCTGCAGAAGTACAGATGCTTGACTGAAGGTGGCGGCTCCCTAATAACTGCTGTTAAAATGGTGAGGAAGGTTTTTATTGCTGCGGCTTAGTGCTGCCAGCCTCATTAAGAGGGGAACATCAACACTCCACTGGGAGATAATCCAGCCAGTTTTCAGCGCTCAGGCTTTCCGTATCAATCAAAGAACACAGGTAGATGCAGAATAGGTTAATCCGGAGATTAGTGGGAGTGCGATAAAATGAAAGAAGAGAAGTAAGACGAAGGGGGAAGAAAAACGTTTGAACACAGTGGATCAAAAAAAAAAAAAATTCCTTCAAAACCTCACACCTGGTGATTTCAGCTCCCTCTTAATCATGCACCAGTTTCTGTGTGTGTAGCTCATGTGACTACAGTCAGATCAGTACAACAGTAATCGTGGCTTCAGGTGTTTTCACACTCGGGTCCTTTCAGCATTTTAAAAGAACACTGAGAAACAAAGAAAATATCATGTTGTCTTTGTGGGCCTGTAGCATTTTTGAAAAGAGTCTGAATATACAGTATTTAAGACAGACCCCAGTGTGCTTCACATTTAGTTCCGTTTGGGGCTCATGCTTTATTACAGGCAAGGAGGCACACAAGAGTACAAACGCACTCACACACACACACACACACCACACACACCACACACACACACACACACACACACACACACACCACAAACACATATGAACCCAAGGAAATCAGGAGCAGCCAGTGAGACATAATAACATATTCACTCTCCTTAAGGCTGCTCCCGTTAAGGGGTCAACTACAGCAGATCAATCGTTTCCATCGCACCCTGTCCTCTGTAACTTCTTCTGTCACACCAACCATCTGCATGTCCTTCCTCAGCACATTCATAAACCTCCTCTTTGGCCTCCCTCTTCTCCTCCTGCCTGGTTCTCCATCCTCACCATCCTTTCTCCAACATACCCTGGGTACCTCCTCTGCACATGTCCAAACCATCTCAATCTCACCTCTCTGACTTTGTCTCGAAACGGTTCTACCTGAGCTGTCCCTCTGAGATGTTCATTCCCAATCCTGTCCGTTCTCATCACTCCCAAAGAGAATCTTCAGCTCCTATCTGCCACCTCCAGCTCTGCCTTCTGTCTTCCCACTGCCTGTCTCACCTGCTCACTGAATTCAGACAACAGTCTTGCTCCTTCAGCTTCCACCATCTGATCTTTTTTGAGCTCTGACTCTCTTCTCACCTCTGAAGTCATTGTACAAATCACCATCTAATGCTGTCTGGCTACACTCTCCCGTCACCACCTTACAGTCTACAATCCCTTTCACTTGTGTCTCCTACAAAGAATATAGTCCACTTGTATGCACATTCCTCTATTCTAGCTAAGCCCTGGCCTAGGGGTAAACCACGGCATAACATAAGGTGATTCCTGCGCTCCCTATTCCAAAGGATGACCAAACTCCAGGTCTGCAGTCCAGAATATAACAGGTTTATTGCTCTTAAAAAAAACTTCAGGGTGAGAAAAGGCTAAAATAACAAACAAAAAGCTTCCAAACACCTGGGCCCCATTGCACGAAACGTAGGATTCAGACATCCTGTTAAGGTTCTGTCTGTGATCAGGTTTTAGTTGGTTTGGTCTGCCCTTTCTCCTTGTCTGTCTGTTAGTCTGCCCTTTGTCCTCATCTGTCTGTTAAGGGCCTTTCACAGTAGACGTATTGGAAGCATCAGAGGTGTCATGAATTGGTCTAAAAACCATTATTTTCAATGAGACATGTTGCTTTTTAGAGGCGTCAGAAGTGCCGTGTCAAAAGCCGAGCTAAAGCACTGCTTCTTATGGGAGTGCGTGTTGCTGCTTGTCAACAGGCTGACGCGGTCACAGTTCAGCCCAGTCCAACTTTCGGCGCTCTGAGCAGTGATGTAACTTTGCGCTGTTCGATAGGAAGAACGCGGCGGGCCAAAACAAGGAAGACTAGTGGCAGAAACCACTGATCTCTACAAAACAGATCAGCTCAGAAACCATTAATCTATACAAAACAGAAATGTGTCACAGGACTGCTCATTTATTGAGCAGTTTATTGAAGAAAAATCCTTCCAAATATTATTTTTTACCTCAGAAAAAAATGCCGGGGGAGGTGATGGTCTAGTGGTTAAGGTGTTGGGCTTGAGTACAGAAGATCATGGGTTCAAATCCCCGCCTGACTGGAAAATCACTAAGGGCCCTTGGGCAAGGTCCTTAATCTCTTAGTTGCTCCCGGTGTGTAGCGAGCGCCTTGTATGGCAGCACCCTGACATCAGGGTGAATGTGAGGCATAATTGTAAAGTGCTTTGAGCGTCTGATACAGATGGAAAAGCGCTATATAAATGCAGTCCATTTACCATTTACCATTCAGAATTTATGATTACTGTATAAAGTTTAGAACACTTGTAATTAAAATAGAAAATAAATAAATTGGTTCTTTAGAAACCTTTCTTCATCTGTAAATTAAAACCACCTGTTATTTCAGATTAGATCATTTCTTGTTTATCATAAGGGAACCTTGGACATTTATTTTTAAACAAATAAAATAGCATGAAAATTTGTACATTTTTTTAAGTCTGGTAGATTATTCATATCTCATTTCAACCAGAAAAACAGACACTGTAAATAAATACAAATGTTTATTATAAATGCACAGGAGATAATTTAACAATGACTGCAGTGATTGTAAAGTAGGATTTCTGTGACATAAATCTCATGATGAAATATTTGAGTCTTTCAACATTGTATTACGTCAAAATATGTGATTGCCTTTAAATGTTGCGATCAGGACAGAGTCATTTCTAAAATATGAATTTGACTAGTGATTGTGAAGATTTTAAAACTGTGCACACATAAGGGGAGAGCTTCTACCTGTGCAAATGTCTTTTGACTTAACTTTTGATTTGTGGACATTTTTAATGATTAATTCATTTATGTTAAAATATAAAATGAAGGCTGCTTTTTTAACCCCTTAACGCCTGAATTATATAGCTGTATATATATATAAAAAAAACTTTTCTGTGTGTTTTTGCCTTTAAGTAGATGTAAATAATTTTGAGATTAATTTCACTTTTGCACAAAAAATAAATAGTAATTTTGGTATTTTGGTAATAATTTATGTTATAATGTTATAATAATAATAATGATAATGGTATGTTGCAAATTTGCGACAACAGGCATACTGGTCAATTGATATGTTGCATATTTGAGTCAAATATTGTAGCATATATGCGACAATAGGCGTTAAGGGGTTAAAAATAATAAAATAGTTGCTGTTTAAAGAGCCTTTTATTTTAGAAGCAGGTGATGTTATGCTGGATTCTCGGTACCAGATGAAGGTCTCTTCTGCAGGTTTGACCTCTGGTGGTGGTGTTGTTGAAGACACTTTTCTCCTGAGATGTTTTCTTCCGACTGGATTTCATGGTGTTCAGCTCATCAATGGAAGTTTTTGAATTGCATCTGTATTTAGGTTGTCTGCACAGCAAATGTTCCTGATTGGGACAAATAAAAAAATATTTCTTAAAATATAAAGAAACACTAAACAGTTATATATATATATATATATATATATATATATTATATATATATATATATTATAGATTATATATATATATATACTATATAAACGGAACAAATGACAGAACCCCCCCCCAAAAAAGTTAATTAAAGTTGACCTTTTGTGGTCTCCAAACAAAGCTGTAGCTTTATTGGTAAAAATAAAAAGACTGAGCCATTAAAAATGAAAATGTTCACTCAGATCAACTGTGCTAAAAGGCTAAGCTAATGTTAGCCGATCATTAAACCTTCACAGCAGTGCAGTAAATGTCACGTTTTATTGTTTATATTATTGTCACCTACGATAAAGCTGCAGAACTAAGTCCGTTGGTCAAACTGGGACTTTGCATATATCCTCGCTCTGCCCAGGGATGATGCCTGAACTGTTATGTGTCGACGCGGATTGAGGAGCGAACCTGCGTCAGACAGGACCCAGCGCTAAAAATAACCAGAAAGCGGTTCCAAACAAAACTATTTATTATACACCTGTGTTTAAAAGTGTAAAAACATAAAAAAACAACGTCCCTCTGGTGGAGTGATCCGCGGCTCGCTCTCCAGCGCCCGCAAGGATTAAAGCCGGCGCTCCTGGACTCCTACCACCGCCAAACACCCCCAGGTGGACACGACAAACTGATTCTCTGTGAAGCAAAGAGACGGTGAGGTAAGTCAACAGATACAACTATATCTTCCAATAAACACACGCTGCCAGCAACACACTCAGGCAGTGTCCTTTTTTTTACTTTATGCAATGAGCAGCTTCTCACAACAAGTGGAGGATCACTTATCCTTCACGCCACAGCAGTGAGAAGCAAACTGCGCAATTCTCTTTACAATTCCAGTATACTGTGTAACAAAACACCAAGTTACTATCAACAAGTACCTAAACACTTAATTACCTTTCGTGTGTGCTGACAGCATGTGTCCTCACCCCTCCCTGCTTCACGGGCTCGTGTGAAACCCAGGCGCGGTCCTCAGCGTCTCACAAACGAACGTCACAAGGTCGAGTTCCCGGCAGTTCTGCTTGAATCACACATGACTTAAATGCAGAACGCCATCCAATTATCTGCTTCAGCTGCAAGTCGTCCAGGTTGCACGTGAGCACCAAGCACAGGTGCTTTCCATGATGTTGATGAGGGTGAAGACTCTTCAGCCAGCAACTTCTTCACAGACAAATCAGCCCTCATGCCACCTGGAGAGCAAAGAAAAGAAAAGAACACCAAAACATCCAGCCACGCCCCCCCCCAACACACAACATGAACCCTGGCTTATCTGTGTGGGTCAGCCCGCTGTCGCGGTTCGATCTTTATCCCACCAAGTCCTCAGTCCTCCCTCAGTCGGCGTCACTCCGAAAAGTAGCTGAAAAAAGCTTCTCCCAGCAAGGTCATGAGAGAATCATTCTACGGCTGTTTGTGAAGCTTTTTTGTGGTTCAGGCGCGCAAATTCAAGATGGCGATCGCTCTTTTTTCGGGTTGTGGAAACAGCCAGAGTGTGACGTAGCAATCTCCGACCCACTTGCTGCTTCCGAAGTGAAGCATCTGACATCACAACGCGTTGGGAACCGTTGCCTGGACACGTGTAAAGCATGCAGTGTGAAAGGCCTATTAGTCTGCTCTTTGTCTTCCACTGTCGTCTAATGGGCCTTTCACACTGAATACGTCAAATGCCTCAAAAATCGGTCTAAAAAGCATTATTTTCAATGAGACGCGTTGTGTTTTAGATGCGTCAGATGCGTCGCGTCAAAAGCCGAGCTAAACCGACGCATCTGACGGTAGCGCGCATTGCCGCTTGTCAGCAGGCTGACGGAGTCAAAGTTCAATCCAATCCAACTTCCGACTTGCTGAGCTGTGACGTACCTTTGCGTTGTCCAATAGGAACGACGCGGTCGGGCCAAAACACAGAAGACGGTGGCAGAAACCACCTGATCTCTACAAAATGGACGGTCCAGAAACCACTGATCTGTGCAAAACATATGTGTCACAGGACTCCTCATTATGGAGCAATTTTCTGAAGAAAAATCCTTCGAAATGTTTTTTGTTGTTGTTACCAAATTATTTCTGATTACTGTTAAAAAAAAAGTTTAGAACACTTGTAATTAAAATAGCTAAATAAATCAATAAATAGTTTTTAGAAACCTTTCTGTTGTGTGGGCCACCCGAAGAGGAGGTACTGCTGGCTCACCACCAGAGGGCACCAGCTTCTACCTGTGCAAATGTCTTTTGACTTTGATTTCGTGGACATTTTTAATGATCTGTTCATTTATTGTTAAAATATAAATGAAACAGCTTTTTAAAAAATCATAAAATAAAAAAGCAGAGATGCTGAAAAGCAGAGATGTTTTCTTTCGACTGGATTTCTGTTGTGTGGGCCGCTGAAGAGGAGGTACTGCTGGCCCACCACCACCAGAGGGCGCCCTGCCTGGAGTGCGGGCTCCAGGCACCAGAGGGCGCTGCCGCCTCACAGGAGCAGCCAAGGTGACAGCCGTCATCTATCAACTGAGACAGCTGACATCCATCAGCGGAGGGGTATATCAGCTGGACGGCATCTCCACCTCATTGCCGAGATATCACTCTACCAAGGAGGTAACGAACTCAGCCAGCCATACGGATTAATACCTTGTTGCTTGTGTGTAAAACAACTGAAGACTGAAAAGGATGTATTTGGATAAGTACTCTTATTCCTACATTACAGTGTTGTTTCTGATTAGAGGTGGAGGTGGTGTTTTCCACCCCACGTGTTGTTGGGTGCAGCCGCACCCACATATGACTTTCTGTTCCTCGCCAGCAGTACCGGATCCGACGAGCGGAGGCAGTGACCACCTGGGAGTTCGGGACTTGGCGGCTCCAGTATTCCCGGGGTTCGGTGGCAGAGGAAATCGGGTGGTTCTGGTTTGACTTGGACAGACGTCTCCTATCGTCGAGCCTGCCCACACGACACCGTTGGAATTCGACTTGTGACTGAAATTGTAATTTGTTGTGTTTGTTGTGCGTGTTCACAACAGTAAAGCTTTGTTATTTGACTTTCTTCATTGTCCGTTCATTTGCGCCCCCTGTTGTGGGTCCGTGTACTTACACTTTCCCAACAGATTTCGTGGTGTTCAGCTCATCAATGGAAGTTTGGCTGTCTGCACAGCAAATGTTCCTGATTGGGACAAATAAAATATTTCTTTAAATATAAAGAAACACTAAACAGTTTATATATATATATATATATATATATATATATATATATATATATATATATATATATATATAAAAAGGGGAAAAAACAGGAAAAAAAATGATGGAAAAAAACGACTGAACCATTTAGAAATGAAAGTGTTCACTCAGATCAACTGTGCTAAAAGGCTACGCTAATGTTAGCCGATCAATAAACCTTCACAGCAGTTCAGTAAACATCACATTTTATTTTTACATTATTCTCACCTCGATAAAGCTGCAGAACTAAGCTCCGTTGGGCAAACTGGGACTTCGGCATATATACAAAAGTGGGAGATTTCGGACTGAGTGGGTCTGCTCCATTACCCCAGCTGCCTGCCCAGTGATGATGCCTGAAGGCCGGCTTCTCCGTGCGGGTCGGCCCGCTGTTGCGGTTCGATCGATATCCCACCAAGTCGTCGGTCGACTTAGTGGGATATCGAGTCCCTCGGTCGGCATCACTCCGAAAAGTAGCTGAAAAAAAAAGCTTCTCCCAGCAGGGTGATGGGAGAATCGTTCTGCTGTTTTTTTAAGCTTTTTTTGTGGTTCAGGCGACCCAAATTCAAGATGGCAATCGCTGAACTTTTTTCAGATTGTGGAAACAGCCAGAGTGTGACGTGGCAATCTTCGCCCCCCACCCTTTTTTTTTTTTTTTGCCGCTTCCAAAGCGACGCGTCTGACGTCATGCATCGGATCCGTCGGATGATGGATCCGACGGATTCTGACACGTTGACGGATTGGCCTGACGTATTCAGTGTGAAAGGCCCAGCAGTCTTTGTTTTTTCTGCTTCTCTCTCTCTTTCTCCTCTCTTATTTCCACTGTCTGTCTTAGTCTCCATTTGTCCACTGAGCTACCGTCGCTGTCCTGTGAAAGCTGTGGGAAACTGCCTGATATCAGAAAGGACATGGACGTATTAAAAAAACACACCATATAAAAACACAGCATTTATCAAGCAAATCATACAAATATGATCTGTCTGTTCCTCTGTAGATGACCGTGGTCAGTGACATACAGTCATGAAATGACATGAATGAGAAGCAGTGTGCTCTGACCATGTCCACATCTGGTGGCGTCCAGCTGGCCCCACATGTGTGTCCTGCTCGACATGTGTGTCTTGTGGAAGGCACACCGCAGGACTTACACCGCGTCATGTGGAACAGAGCTCACATGGGTGAAGGGACAGTTAGATCGCCCGCTGTGTGTTATGATCTGACAGTCCATTTCAGCTTGGTGGCAGTCTGTCAATGGGCTGCAGCATGTGCGCACTTGCTTGTTGCAGCCGATTGCCACAGCGATATATGTTTTTATTTATGTCCACGTGATGACAGCAAGCAGAAAAACAAGCATCACAGTGGCCAGTTGTTAGTCCATGTCAGACCAAACACAATACGTGTTATCCAGCTTGGATGTCCAGATCGAACAATCTCCACAGCTGCTTCTGTCGGCGACACACCTCCTGTGAGTTCAATGGACACACCAAAGCCACACTCGTGGGGCACTTAGACAAATTTTACTGTCAGCACGAGAATGATTGTGTGCTGACTATTGTCGTGTTAATAGAGTGAATGGCCACACATTTTGTAAGTGCCAAATGAGCGGTGTTAGATGTTCATGTGTGTCAGCTGGAATTTGGCTGACACCTGCCGCGAGAGGGTTCAACGGGTTCGCATAGCGCAAACTGTCTTTCAGCCGCTGGTGTGTGCAAA
Source organism: Thalassophryne amazonica (assembly GCF_902500255.1). Classification (NCBI taxonomy): domain Eukaryota; kingdom Metazoa; phylum Chordata; class Actinopteri; order Batrachoidiformes; family Batrachoididae; genus Thalassophryne; species Thalassophryne amazonica. The sequence continues at coordinate 28,975,378 of NC_047109.1, forward strand.
TAGTTGTCGCAACAGGTGTACGAGGTGTTAGAAGCTCCTACGATTTTACATGTTTTGCACGATTCCTGCTTCATGCGCACTTTATGTGCAAATCGACCAAATTTGCACTACGTGTGAAGGCGCCCTTATGTTTGCTCCTCTGCTGTGTCATTAGCCTATATGTATGCAACTGTGTTTGTTTTTGGTCAGTCAGCACACACACCCACACAGATCATATATAGGTACCAGTAGATTCAGTAGATTCTCACAAATCCAACAAGACCAAGCATAATAGTAGCATCTGCTGTTGAGGCTACAAACTCAAAACTGTTATGTTCAAACTGCTTTTTTTTTTAGCAATCCTGTGAATCACTAAACTAGTATTTAGTTGTATAACCACACTTTTTCATGATTTCTTCACATTTGCAAGGCATTAATTTTGTTGGTTTGGAACCAAGATTTTGCTCATTTACTAGTGTGCTTGGGGTCATTGTCTTGTTGAAACACCCATTTCAAGGGCATGTCCTCTTCAGCATAAGGCAACATGACCTCTTCAAGTATTCTGACATATCCAAACTGGTCCATGATATGATAAACATGATACACATGTATGTGATATATAGGCCCAACACCATAGTCGGAGAAACATGCCCATATCATGATGCTTGCACCACCATGCTTCACTGTCTTCACTCTGAACTGTGGCCTGAATTCAGAGGAATTCAGGAGGAATTTGCCACGGAGCCGCTAATGGCGCAGAACGAAAGCACCTCCGTGTTGGTCTCACAGGACATGTTGTGACATGCTCAGCTCTTCGACAATTTCTCGGATACTCACTCGACTGAAAGCCACCCAAAGCTGCCTGAATCTTCCGAATGGTGGAAGAGCTGGGCAGGAGGTGCTTTTTGTTCTGTGCCATTAGCGGCTCCGTCCTGATACGCAAATTCCGCTGCACGTCTTTCATTACAAAATCTCCTGTAACAGTGTAATGTGCCGAAAAAGTGCTATGTCCACCTCTCTTGCCATTTCTGTGGTAGTCAGATGACGTCCCGGATCAACACAGCCTTCACTTTGGAAATGATCTGGTCATTTCAGCCTGTCGATGGCCGCTCGAAGCGCGGTGCGCCCTCAGCCGCTGTGGGCCGTCTTTAATCCGGTTGTAATGCTCCTTAATCTGTGTGATGCCCATAAGATCTTCACCGAAAGCCATCTGAAGTTTCCGAATGGTTTCCACCTGGCTGTCTCTCAGTTTCTGAAAAAAATCTGATGCAGCAAAGCAGCAGTCGCTCGGCCATTTTCCTGACAATGAGAATCCGCCGAGGGGGCTGGACCACTCCTCCCACAAAGTGTGCTCACAGGCGAATGACGCAACCGACAGGCATGAAAAAACTCACACATGCGCACGAAGGTTCAAGCTTGGCTGATGCAATCACATGTGATTCAAATCCATAAGGTTAATGCAAAAAATAAATAGGTCCGATACTTTTCTAACAGACCTCGTAAATTAGCTTCACACAGCACTTACTTGGGTAACTCCAGACTGTCTTTGATCATCCTGGAGCTGATCAGTGGGTGAGCCTTTGCCATTCTGATTATTCCTCTATACATTTTGATGGTTGTTTTCTGTTTTCTTCCATGCGTCTCTGGTTTTTTTGTCCATTTTAAAGCATTGGAGATTATTGTAGATGAACAGCCTATAATTTTTTGCACCTGCGTATAAGTTTTCCCCTCTCCAATCAACTTTTTAATCAAACTACGCTGTTCTTCTGAACAATGTCTTGAGCTTCCCATTTTCCTCAGGCTTTCAAAGGAAAAAAGCATGTTCAACTGATGCTGGCTTCATCCTTAAATAGGGGACACCTGATTCACACCTGTTTGTTCCACAAAACTGACTAACTCACTGACTGAATGCCACACTACTATTATTGTGAACACCCCAGGGCCGGCCCAAGCCTTTATGGGGCCTTAAGCAGAATTTCATTTGGGGGCCCCCCTACCATCACCTCAGCAGCAGATGCCTCATTATTCCATAGGCTATACTGTTATGTGTGTAACATACCCACAATCATTAGCCTTATTTGTAATTATCTTACATCATACAGGTGTCATTCTTGTTTTTAACCTTAAAGGGGTAGCAAACTCATAAATGTTTTAATTAACTTCTACATACAGAGTGATGTGTAAGTATGGCTCATTAATTTAACTATTTGAAAGTAACATCAGCGGGCAGGAGACTGCATTTATAGTAAACACGTTAAATAGTTTAATTTATTTCAGATGTGCAATGGTGTGCAAAATGTTCAGTATCCAAATACAAAATAGAATCAAATGACATTCACATTATCTTACAGAAAAATAAAGTTGTAATCAAAATTAAATACTTAAATAATAAATACAATACTTAAATAATCTCCAAAATGAACAGAGAAATCCACAACATAACAGCAATGCTTGTGCATAGCAATGCACAAACATTGCACTGGGGGCTATTGCTTTAACTTTAGCCTGCATACCATTGAGAGCTGAGCTACTTTTCCCCACCTTTTGCACCAAATTAATCTGAGGAGTTGATCTGCCCTGCTGTTTAACTCTAAGTTTTTCTTTGTAAGGAAGACTATCAAATGGCTTCACCAAAATCCGGTCCACAACATTCAAATTGTCTGCCATTATGTGCAGCTTGCTAGCTGGGACTGCCGCGAGGCTAGTGTGAAGTGTGCGCGCCTGTGAGTGCTTTGTGACGGTGGAGGAGCTCAGCAGCACCCGCTACTCGGTAGGGACAGAAACTGCGATAGAAGTCAGAAAGAGTGATAGAAGTCAGTCTCCAAACACAAGCAGCTACAAAAAAAAACAACAAAAAACACTAGAAATAGAAGCTCGACTTGTCGCTAGTCATTTTTAACAAAGAAAATGCCGCTAAGAGGATTAGGAAAGTCTCCGGTTCAACTCAGAACAGAATGAAAATGCTCCCACAGATGTTTACACCAAAAGATCGCTGATTCGCTCATTTCGCTGTCAATCAAAAAAGGGATTCAGCCTCAGACAGATCATCCAATCATCATGCAGAAGCTGAGCCAAGGCCAGCCCACTGCCCCCATAGACGGAGGATGTTCATTCACTTGTTTAATTTATAGAAAAAAAGCAGATCACAGACATGACACAAAACTAAAGTCATTTCAAATGGCAACTTTCTGGCTTTAAGAAACACTATAAGAAATCAGGAAAAACAATTGTGGCAGTCAGTAACGGTTACTTTTTTAGACTAAGCAGAGGGAAAAAAATATGGACTCACTCAATTCTGAGGAATAAATTATGGAATCACCCTGTAAATTTTCATCCCCAAAACTAACACCTGCATCAAATCAGATCTGCTCGTTAGTCTGCATCTAAAAGGAGTGATCACACCTTGGATAGCTGTTGCACCAAGTGGACTGACATGAATCATGGCTCCAACACGAGAGATGTCAATTGAAACAAAGGAGAGGATTATCAAACTCTTAAAAGAAAGTAAATCATCACGCAATGTTGCAAAAGATGTTTGTTGTTCACAGTCAGCTGTGTCTAAACCTCTGGACCAAATACAAACAAAATGGGAAGGTTGTTAAAGGCAAAACATACTGGTAGACAAGGAAGACATCAAAGCGTCAAGGGACAGAAAACTTAAAGAATATGTCTCAAAAAGCGAAAATGCACAACAAAACAAATGAGGAACAAATGGGAGGAAACTGGAGTCAACGTCTGTGACCGAACTGTAAGAAACCGCCAAAGGAAATGGGATTTACATACAGAAAAGCTAAACGGAAAGCCATCATTAGCACCTAAACAGAAAAAACAAGGTTTACAATGGGCTAAGGAAAAAGGCAATTGTGGACTGGTTGATGACTGGATGAAAGTCATATTCAGTGATGAATCTCGAATCTACATTGGGGCAAGGTGATGATGCTAGAACTTTTGTTGGGTGCCTTTCCAATGAGATTTATAAAGATGACTGCCTGAAGAGAACATGTAAATTTCCACAGTCATTGATGATATGGGGCTGCATGTCAGGTAAAGTGCCACTGTGGAGATGGCTGTCATTACATCATCAATAAATGCACAAGTTTACATTGATATTTTTGACACTTTCTTATCCCATCAATTGAAAGGATGTTTGGGGATGATGAAATCATTTTCAAGATTATAATGCATCTTGCCATAGAGCAAAAACTGTGAAAACATTCCTTGCAAAAAGACACATAGGGTCAATGTCATGGCCTGCAAATAGTCCGGATCTTAATCCATTGAAAATCTTTGGTGGAAGTTGAAGGAAATGGTCCATGACAAGGCTCCAACCTGCAAAGCTGATCTGGCAACAGCAATCAGAGAAAGTTGGAGCCAGATTGATGAAGAGTGCTGTTTGTCACTCATTAAGTCCTGCCTCAGAGACTGCAAGCTGTTATAAAGGCCAGAGGTGGTGCAACAAAATACTGGTGATGTGTTGGAGCCTTCTTTTGGTTTCATGATTCCATAATTTTTTTCCTCAGAATTGAGTGATTCCATATTTTTTTCCCTCTGCTTTGGTCTAAAAAAAGTAACCATTACTGACTGCACACAATTTTTTTTCCCTGATTTCTTATAGTGTTTCTTAAAGCCAGAAAGTTGCCATTTGCAAATGACTTTAGCTTTTGTGTCATGTCTGTGATCTGCTTTTTTTTCTACAAATTAAACAACTGAATGAACATCCTCCGAGGCCCGGTGATTCCATAATTTTTTGCCAGGGGTTTGTATAAAACACCAACAACACAACCTCACATTACCGTGTTGGTTTACATAAAATGAATGAGTCCACCAATCAGTGTTAGCAGAGGCACATTTACCATAATCATTTGGCATCTGTTTGGTTTGTTACAAAACCTCAGAATTAGTACATTATTTAAATGAAAAGATATATGTTATTTTTTGAGATGATGATGATGAGTGATGAGTGAGATGATGTTATATTTAACTTTGTAAAATGACAGAATTGACATTAGTGGAGTTATTCTATCTGTATTAATTTTATTTATACATCAAAGCCATAAGGCCAGCACGTCTTATTTCCAAGTGTCCCCTCACGGCGTCACTGCTAGTGATAGAGAGTTGAGCTTTGCTGCTCCTCTCAACTGCTTACACATGCTGCAAAATATGTAGTATGTTTACACATTGGCTATCACAGAACTTTTTACATCTCAGTCAGAGCAAGACTGAATGCATTTTGTTGGCTGCAAAATGGGTGGTGCGTTACCCTGATTTAGGTGATCTTTGCTCATTATCGTCAGTCGACTGTAAGGAACCTGGGTGTTAAATTTGATGCGTTTTTAAAATTTGATAAGCAAATGACTGTGTATATGAAACCCAGTTTTTTTCAGCTTTGTCTTCTGTCTAAAGTTAAACCTTTTCTTTCACCGACAGACCTGAGAAGGCCTTGCATGCCCTTTATTAGTTCCGGATTGACTATTGTAATGCATTGTATGTGGGTGTCAATCAGTGCATTCTTCAACGTCTGCAGAGGGTTCAAAACGCTGCAGCCGCCTTCTGACAAACACTCGCAAACATAGTCATAGTACTCCGGTATTTGTTCACTCTTCATGGCTTCCAGTCCATTTTAGGATGGATTTTAAGCTTTTGATTATTGTTTTTAAAGGCTATATATGGACTTGCACCCTCGTATCTTTGTGAACTGTTAACTGTATATACATCCACCAGAACTTTGAGGTCTGCTGATCAGAATCAATTGGTGATTCCCAGTGGTGGGCACAGATAACCGAAAATTAACTTCGATAACAGATAATCAGATAACCTGAAAAGTTATCGTCGATAAAGATAAAACAATAAACCACCCAAAAATGTATCGGAAGTACAGATAACCGATAACAGATAAATTCCAACATTATGTCTGGCACATTTACAACTATTGTAAAACAAGTTAATCGCTTCTAATAATATTAAAATAACAAACAGACCCAAACAATAAGACCACACTTTTTTCTTTCAACAGTCTGCCCCTGCTAGAAGCTCTTGTTTACTACAGCACTCTGAGCACAGAGGCACCCCGAGACCCAAACACTGAGACCCACACTTTTTTTCTTTCAACAATCAGCCCTGCTGGAAACTCTGTTTATTACAGCCCTCCCAACACAGAGGCTCCCTGAGAGCAGCCATAAAAGCCAGCTCTCTATCAATGACAAGCTCCGGTCATGCGGAGGCTCTTGAAAAATAAAGTTCCTATGAGTTATGGTGTTGATTATGAAACATTAATACTGATAGAATAACTCCATAATGTCAATTCTGTATTTGTACAAGTTAAAATATAACATATATCTTTTAATGTTGAATAATGCATAATTCTGACTGTTTTGTAACAAAGAGACAGATCGCAAAGATTCTGGGTAAACGTGCCTCTGCTAAACACTGATTGGTTCAGTCATTCATTATGTAAACCAACACTGTTAATGTGACATCTGTCGTGTGTTGGTGTTTAAATTGCTCTTGTAAATATTCAATTTTTTTTTATTTTTAAAACAGGCATTTTTTACGGAGCCAGGGAAGTGTCATCGCAAAATTTTTTGCATGTGGAGAGAATGTGCGCATGTTTGCGCACACTGAAAATATTTTAGATCTTAGAGCAAAAATGTTGCCTTCATATTTTTGTTCAGTGTACAAACATGCATTTTACAAAATTCAGCTGGACTCACATTGAAAGCAATCTCCCAATATAGTTTAAATGTGAGGTGCAATCAGATTAACTCCCAGAGGTGCACAATTTAGGTGATTTAGTGACTCTAAAGCTACCAATAGGTGTGAGTGGAAGTGTGAATAGTAACTCCCTTCGGCTGCTCCCTTGTTTGCACTCGGGGTCGCCACAGCAAATCCAAGGTGGATCTGCATGTTGAACTGGCACAGGTTTTACACCGCATGCCCTTCCTGACGCAACTCCACTTCACATGGAGAAATGTGGCAGGGGTGGGATTTGAACCGGGAACCTTCTGCACTGAAACCAAGCGCACTAACCACTTGGCCACCACCCCTGCAGGCCACCACCCCTGCTATTGTAATTTTTATACATTTTTGATAAATCAAAAATTAGATTGAACTGACAGTTTGAATGTATAATTTGCTTACTTAGATGAGATAAATAGCTTGGGACATCAATTTTGGCATTTTGATGCACAACTGCTTTCTGATAACTGAGTTGTCTTTCTAATGCACTTCTACTGGGAGCACAAATAAGTCTTGTCAGCTCTGATTTGATTAGACAGATTAAAGTGAGGACAGCAACCAGGGAAAAGCACAAGACAGAAACAGACACCATAATAATTTTGAAACATAAGCCCATATATCGTCTTCTGCCCACACTTCTGACGGCAACATTTTGAGAAAAGGGCATAGCCCATTAATCAGAACCCACTATTCTTTACTGTGGGCTGTGTGGGAAAAGACAGACCCAGAATACATCCCATATGAGCCCCAAGGAGCTAGCACACCTGGAGCCCAGTGGTCAATGAGCAGACAGACATGGAAAACCTAGTGCTCTCCAGGGTGGGGTTAAAGAAAGCCTCTGCCTGTTCAATTACATTTAAGTATTGCCACCAAATCACATATTAGGTTCTTCACAAAGGAAAGGGCAACCCTTATTCACAACCCCTGAGCAAGCACATACAGCAACCTGGTCTCACGGCAAGTCCTGATTCAGCAGCACGAAATATCCATGAATCTATTGGTTCGTGATAAAGCGCCTCATTTTTGTCACAGCAGCACAAATTCATTCTCATTCATTCCGTGATGGCTGCATGAAATTAATAGTGAAATGGGGGGGGGGGTTATGGTTAGGGTGGTGGGAAGGAGTAAGATTAGGCTATGCTTAAGTTTAGGGTTGGGGGTGGGAGTAGGGTTAGTAATAGTGTGTTTAAAAAAGCCCCATCACTAAAATCTGACTCATTTCGTCACGGGAACATGAAAAAACAAAACAAAACATGAGACTGGGCTGCATATAGTAGAAATAAGTGGTAAGGACAAGCACCCTCCTGTTTTCTTTTTGATTGTAGGAAGAAACCTCAAGCAGACCAGAGTCATTGCCAATGACAATAAATAAATAAATAAACAAAACACAACAAAGTCTGAATGACACCCACCCAGGCAGACAACAGGCCCATCCTCATCTAGTAGGCATCCTTCTGCCAGAGCCATGTGAAGAGGGGGTGTGTCCTTGGCTTTCCTCAATTACTCAACATTGAGACTGCTATGTGTTGGATCACGACAGAGAAATGTGCCATATGGCCAAGATGTTGTAGTTGATGCTTCCTCACAATGCGAGTGAGAGTCCCATCTCAGTCTCCCCAAGTACTAACTGCTCATTTGACACAGACATTTCTCTGGTACCCAAGCATCGGTCAAACAGACATAGTACCAAAGACATCCAGGTATCACCTTAGGTCACTCACTACCATCCCAGTCTCATAACCATAGATTAAGACCGGATGCACCAGGATTTCAAAAGACTTGGACCTTTGTTCTCCTGCTGAGATATCAGCATCACCAAACACATCTGTCCAGTCCCTTTAAGACTCTGTAAGGTCTTCCTAGGCATCTGACAACCTCAAAGATTAAGAACTGAGAAATGAATTTCATTGCCGAGGTAAATGAATGTCTCTACAATTTCAACACTCCCTGCAAAAACAAGTGGATTTTTGTTGCCCAAATCCACAGATGGTTTGAAAGCTTTCATCTTGATGGATGACAATTACAAACCCAGACAAAGTGTTTCCTCACTCAACGTCTCTGAAACAGAAATACTGTAAAATCCTAGACAGGATGTTGATTTTAGATGAATGGATTCAATTAAAGGCTTTGGATTGATGGCTTCTTTTTTTGGTTGCTGGTCTTACAGGTCATAGTGATTTATTGCTCCCGTAAAATTAGACAGACAATCTCTGTCTGATTCCTCCAACTCCTTCATTAATTCCTTAGTTATGATCTTGAGGGTTCTGTAGGATCCATTGAACAAAAACCTCAATGGTGTAGAGTCTATATGGTGTCAAGCTTCTTATAGTTTTATACTGTGCAGTTAATCATGTTATCATATATCGTTGCGAGGTGGTGTTTCAGGAAGAGGTGCTGTTTTTCCCCTCTTAGGGCATACTCACAGTAGGCCTGATTGCCTTGGACTGTGCCTCGGCATGATTGAGCATTTCTACCTATTGTGCAGGCTGATAAATGTGTACAAAAATTCTAAAGCAATAAAACTTGAGTGTGAATGTCAAATCTCTGCTGTTGGCAGCATGACTGTCTCCAAAATGTACCTTCCTACATGAGATAAATGGTGGGACACTCCTTTTTTTACAGGATGTAACTAATGCATGTGTTTACATAAGTAAAATAAAGTGAGATCATTTCTTTGGATCATTTTACAGAAGGTAGAATGTGCTGGGGGCAGCATGGTGGCTTAGTGGTTTGCACTGTTGCCTCACAGCGAGAAGGGCATGGGTTCGATACCCGCCTATGGCCTTTCTGTGTGGAGTTTGCATGTTCTCCCCGTGTTTGCGTGGGTTCTTTCTGGGTTCTCCAACTTCCTCCCACATCCCAAAAAGCACAGGTTAGGTGGATTGGATACTTGTAATTGTCCATAGTTCTGCGTGTGGGTGTGAATGTGTTTGTCTGTATGTGGCCCTGCGACAGACTGGCGTCCTGTCCACGGTGTACCCCACCTCAAGCTCTGTGACTGTGAGTAAGCGGTTTAAGATGTGTGAGTGAGAATGTGCTGGAATATTTATGCCACAGGAGCACACAGTCCATAAACATGACTGAAATGGTGAATTTGGAGGTGCCAAAACATATTCATGATGATACATGACGTCTGAGACCCATGTTTCAACAAATTAGATGCGTACTCAGATTTATAAAACTGGACTGTACCCAAGACCAACACTTCAAGTTGGGCACAGTCAGAGTTGGGACATTTTAGAGGCATTATAGTAAAACACTAAACAAGTCTTGGTCTTTATTTACATTAGTTATTAAGAAATACTAACAGTATGGTACTCTATGCTAAATCTGTGTGGAGTACACAGTTCTCAAAACTGAGTGACCACACAAGAAGAACATTACTGAGGGAAGTCACCAAGACACACACAACAACTTTGAAAGAGCTACATTCTTCTCTGGTTGCAATGGGAGAAGATGAGAATAAGCCAAGTTTTATATTTTGCATCACCAGGAACACATGTTGGAGTGCAGCAGAAAAGGATTTTCTGGAAAAAAAAAAAAAAAGTAGACTTGAAAACCAAAGTTTGTCTGAAAGGACATGGGAGACTACATGGGAGACTCAAGCCTACATCTGAGTAGTTTTTTTTTTATTTTTTATGAAAGTTCTCTATTCCACTCCACCATGAAGCTAAGTTGGGCTGCTGAAGGACAAATTTGTCCTATAGGATTTGGGAAATTGTGCATAGGACTGTCACTAATCTCCTTGTTGCATTGTCAACTCAGATTTTGAGAACAGCCTACTCCAGATGGATTTACCATACAATACCATATTTTATAACTGATGTAAATAAAGTACGAGACATAATCAGTAACTTGGAAATGTTTGTGTATCCACCCGCTGAATTTTGAAAGTAAACACACTGTAAAAGTGATGATTTACTCATTATACTAAAGTGTGCCATTACTTATGCAACCCATCATCTTGGCTGCAATATTTTTGTGAATAATTAAATTTATATTGCACAGGAGAGATTTCTTTCAGTTTGAGTTTAAGATGGATTATTTTTGAAATTTTAATAGAGGGAAGCCTGTATTTGGGTTTGAAATGACATAAACAAATTCTTCTTTCAGCTGCTCCTGTGAAAGGTCGCCACAGCAGTTCAATAATTTCCATCTCACCCTGTCCTCTGTATCTTCCTCTGTCACACCAACCACCTGCATGTCCCCTGTCAGCTCATCCATAAAGCTCCTCTTTGGCCTCCCTCTTCTCTTGCCTGGTGGTTCATCTTTAGCATCCATCTCCCTATATACCCTGTGTCCCTCTTCTGCACCTGTCGAAACTATCTCAATCTCATCTCTCTGACTTTGTCTCTAATCCGTCCCACCTGAGCTGTCCCTCATTCCTTATCCTGTCCATTGTCATCGCTCCCAAAGAGAATCGCAACATCTTCAACTCTGCCACCTCCAGCTCTGCATCCTGTCTTTTAGTTTGTGCCACTGTCTCTAATCCGTAGAATATAGCTGGCATCACTATCATCTTGTAAAGCTTCCCATTCATGCTTGCAGATATTCTTTGTCAGAAATCACTGCTGCCACCTTTCTCCACCCACTCCACCCTGCCTGCATTCTCTTCTTTATCTCTACCATACTCTCCACTGACAAAGTTTGATCCATATCTTGTCTGGATTGTTGACATTTGAATTTAATATTGAAAAGCCTATTTCGGGTACATTTTGCATTCATTCCCAATCAAAGGTGCCTCAATCACTCTCATTTGTGACAGCAAGGTGCAAACTGGCATTCTCAGTGAATAAGAGAAGTGCACATCTCGGACTTGTGGTGCATTATCGGTACGCAAAATTTTTTGGCTACCAATCTGCATTCAAAGACGATGGAAAGCAGCGAGGAATGCTATGATTTGGACCATTTCAACCACTGGAAAGTTGACGATTTAAAGCGTTTTTGTAAGCTCTGTGGATTGCCTGTTACAACCAGGACTGCATATGACATTAGACAGAAATGGAAAGAAGAGCTGGCTGCTCTTGCCATCGGTACAGAAACTACTGCTGGTGCTGACAAAGGAGGAAGAGAGAGCTGCTGTCGAAAATGACTACCAGTCCTTGTTGACAGTTGGAGACAAACAAATTTCTGACCCCTTGAAGGCAACTGAGGGATGGTTAGATGAAGTCCAGGGTCTGAAACTGTGGATACTGTAGAATATCTGCTAAGCAGGGATGAGAAATTGCTACTCCACCGGCTTCGTAATGACTACAAGGAAGGTGGGTCTCACATATAACCACTTTGGTGTCACATTTGTTTTGATAAGTTGACAGACATATACAATGATATGTGCATGCATGTAGTTTGTTTATAGAACATGTCAATATTACAGTATTATGCGCCACGTCATTCATGGAGCGACATTACAGTCACAAGCCAATACACGAAAATGGCGGCACGGTTTCAAGATATTGACAAAATAAATGTGTGCAAGAAACTTGCAATTTTAGTCCAACTTTTACATCCGTCTGAATCTTTCTTTTCTGTTATAACTTCTGTTCGAGCATTTGAAAACAGCACAATGTGCACCTGTCATTATTGTATGGATCGCTTAAGGCCTAAAGCCTTTGAAACAATCCCTGTAAGCTTTAACCTTCACAGTCTGCTAATGCTACCGTATACGAAATTCAATGGTAGCGGTGTGTGTTTGGTAGCTGGACTTTTTTTTACCCCATTTGACCCACGCATGCACAGATACGTTGCACACTTCGCTTATAGATTATGCTCTGTCCCATGGAAATATCACATTATGAGGAATGCATGAATTAAAAAGCAGAAGATTCTCTTTTCTTGCTCACAACTGTCCCGCTAGTCATGATTGACATCTTTAAATGGCTTTGACAGAGGTTGATAAATAAATTGTAGACACACTGTTTCGAAATCAGAACCAGCATGTCCACAGTCAATGTAGAGAAATTATGATTTCATTTTTCCCATTACACACCCTGGTATATATATATATATATATATATATATATATATATAATATATATATATATATATATATATATATATATATATTTGGATGTATGAATCGATCTGTGAGAATTAAAATGAGAATCGATTTAAAATCTGTGAATCGATCTTTTCAACCCAGCACTAATACGGTGCAAACAGAAAGCATACATGGCGCTTCACTTTTTCCATATTTTATGTTACAGCCTTATTCTAAAATGGATGAAATTCACTTTTCCTCAGAATTCTACATATAGTATCACATGACGACAATGTGACAGAAGTTTTTCAAGATTTTTGCAAATTTATTAAACATAAAATAATAAGGAATCACATAAGTATTCACAGCCCTTTGCCAAGAAGCTCAAAATTGAGCTCAGGCTCATCCTGTTTCCCCTGATTATCCTTCAGATGTTTCTACAGCTTAATTGGAGTCCACCTGGGGTAAATTCAGTTGAATGGACATGATTTATAAAGCTACATATCTGTCCTACATATAAGGTCCCACAGTGACAGCGCATGTCAGAGGACAAACCAAGCTGAAGTCAAATTAATTTCTGTATAAATCTGAGACAGGATGGTCTCAAGGCACAAATCTGGGGAAGGGCACAGAAATATTTCTGCTGCTTTGAAAGTCCCATTGAGCACAGTGACTTCCATCATCCTGTAATTGGAAGAAGTTCAGATCCACCAGGAGTCTTCCTCAAGCCCATCTAAACTGAGCAATTTTCCGGAGTCTTCCTAGAGCCCATCTAAACTGAGCAATCAGGGGAGAAGGGCTTTAGTCAGGGAGGTGACCAAGAACCCGATGGTCACTTTGTCAGAGTTCGAGCATTCCTCTGTGGATTGAAGAGAAGCTTCCAGAAAGACAACCATCTCTGCAGCAATCCACCAAACAGGCCTGTATGGTAGAGTGGCCAGACTGAAGCCACTCTTTAGTAAAAGGCACATGGCAGTCCACCTGGAGATTTCCAAAGGCACCTGAATGATTCTCGGACCATGAGAAACAAAATTATATGGTTTGATGAGACAAAGATTGAAGGGTTTGGTATGAATGCCAAGCGTGATGTTTGGATTAACCAGGCACCATCCCTATAGTGAAGCATGGTGGTGGCAGCATCATGGTGTGGGGATGTTTTTTCAGCCACAGGGACTGGAAGTCAAGTCAGGATTGAGGGAAAGATGAATGCAGGAATGTATAGACACATCCAGGCTCAATCCTGCTCCAGAGCACTCTTGACTTCAGACTGGGGTGATGTTTCATCTTCCAGTAGGACAATGACCTAAGCGAACAGCCAAGATATCAAAGATATATGAACTTAATTGTATGTACAAGAGGCAGAATGTGCATTGGCTCAAAATACTCAGCAGAGGAGGTGTGAGGAGCATGAAGGACATGATAGCACAGAATGCTGTCCCATCAACAGCAGGACGACATGGGTCTCCCTGTTTTCCTTCTCCTCTCAAACAAAGAGAGATGGGCACAATGTAAGATTCTGCAAAATCCTCCACAACAATCATTTGGACAAGACCTTGGAATGCACAGACACAGTATTGACTGTGCTTGCGAGGAATCTTCTGGACTCATTGCTTGAACTGTGTTGGTCGTCGTTGCTGCAGAAGCTGAAGAAATTCAGGGTGAGACCCACGCTGCAGCTCATTATCAAGTAGCAGAATACGCTACCAAAGATGTCCCTCAAATCTCTCTGCCTGGCTGACCTCATCATCTTTCATACTGCATCACAGAGGGATCCCCAAGGGAGAGAGCTCAGTGGGCAGATAAAGACTGATATCTCTCTGAGGAGGTTCCAGAGCTACTGGCAAACATCCTCAACTCCGTCTGTGGCAGTTTAAGACTGAGGAAGGACATGACAGGAGGATTTACTGGCTCAGGATAACAAAAAATACAATAATTTATCCTGCACTGGATGGTAGAATATAGTGCAGGAGGTGAGAGAAAGAGAACATTTCTACAGAACTAACCATCCATGGAGCAGTCTTCATCTCCACCACTTTATGCAAAACAAGGATTCTAGTAAATGTAGCAGCTGAAAGATCTAATCTGACTCTTATGAGTCAGATTTGTCTAATCTGACTCATGAAGTGTTGCAATGCTGTTTTTACAACTCGACTTGTTATATGGTTTTAATAGTCTATTGTCCAACTTGTTAGATTTTGTGTGTATATTTGTGGACCTCTGTCATATCACATCTGACTCTTCCCTCTGCCATACTTTGGATTTTCATCTTTTTAAGCCTTTCATCTTAGTCCAAGTCTTTGGACCTGTCATGTCTCGCCCTGATCTAGGCTCTTTTAGTGCTTCTCCTTCTGCCCCAGCCTTGTTTTATTAATTGTTATTTTCATGATGTGGTTATTCTATGTTCTATTTTTGCTTTGTCACTTTCTTTCTTTGTTACTTTTATACTTCGGTCAAGTTTCAGTTCTGTTCTGGTTTTGTTCAATCAGTCTGTGTTTTTATGGTTTATCATTTAGTTATCATCTGCCTATTTTTGCTGTTATTTCTGTTATATGTAATACTTTGATGTCAGGTTTTATCACTAGTTTCTGTTTTACTTATAGTTTTGTCTGTCTGTTCCAGTTTAGTTTTTTCATAGTGTTTTATTCCTATGATTCTGTTTATTATCTTCTGGTTTGCTTTTCAGTTTTGGTCTTAGTCTGCCCAGTTATTTATGTTCACTCCACGCCCTGCACCTGACATTGTGTTTTCCCTCACTTTGTCTGCTTTGTTTCCATTTCACTCCTGCTCTTGCACCTGCTCACGTGTCACTGTCTATTTCACTACTCCACTTTGCACACTCCCTTCCTCACACTCTTGCCCCTTTCATACTCTTTAGCCAGTCGTTTACACCACATGTCCCTCGCTTCTCACTAATTAGTCCACATGTATTTAAACCCCACAGTCCTTCACTTCTCGCCAGATTGTTCTCTTGTACACTTTCCAGCTCTCGTTCTCAGTCCTGTTTCTTGCATTGCCATATATTGTATCTCTGCTCTGTTTTCCTCGACCATGCCCTCTTGCCTCATCCCGGATGTCTGTTGTTTGCTGGTGCCTCTGACCTTGCTCGTTTGTGACTGCGTCTCAGCCTAACCCTACTTGTACCTCCACCTCGCTGACATACATGCGTACCAAACCTGAGTCTGGAATAAAGACATGATTTCCTCCACACCAAAGTCTAGTCTGGGAGTCTGTATTGCGGGTCCAGCCGCTCCTGGTGACGGGCTCCCACCCATCCTGACAGAACCCTTGTATAACTTTTGTTGTGAAGGTGTAGTTGACACGGACCCACAACAGGGGGCGTAAATGAATGGCCAATGAATGAGCCAAAATAAACACTTTACTGTTGTGAATGTGCACAGCGAAATACAGACGATTACGGAATTATATGTAGTCAATTCACAGAGGTGACGTGTGGGCAGGCTCGAGGATAGAAGAGGTCTGTCCAGACAAGAACCGGATCCCACACGATTTCCACTGCCACCGAACCCAGAAGATACTGGAGCCGCCAAGTCCCGAGTCCCCAGGTGGTCACCATCTCCGGCTGTCGGATCTGGTACTGCTGGCAGGAAGCAGAAACAATTAGGTGTGGGTGTGTGCACACCCAGTAACAGTCAGCAATACAGGTGGGAATTACACCTCCACCTCCGCAATTACGAACACAGAGTCTCTACAGAACCTGAACAGTCACTTGTCTCACTGATCGTGAAGGGTGCGAACCGTCACCCTGCTGTCACCGACCAGCTCAGCCTCCAGCTGACGCAAGTAACCAGGTACTCCTGTAACAGACAGACAAACAGTTGGAGTGCGATACGGCACAGATATGGCTGAAGATTATTACCTCCAATGGTAGGTGATATCTCGGCAGCGGGGTGGAGATGTCGTCCGGCCTTTATGGAGTGGTTGATGAGATGGTGATAGGTGACAGCTGTCAGGAGTTGATGAATGACAGCTGTCACTCCCGGCTGTTCCTGTGAGGCGGCAGTGCCCTCTCGTGCCTGAAGCCCGCACTTCAGGCAGGGTGCCCTCTGGTGGTGGGCCAGCAGTACCTCCTCTTCAGCGGCCCACTCAACAGGACCCCCCCCTCAACGGGCGCCAGGAGGCGCCCGACAAGGCTTGTCGGGGTGTCGGGTGTAGAAGTCAGCCAGGAGGGCCAGGTCCAGGATGAAGCTCCTCTTCACCCAGGAGCGTTCTTCGGGTCCATACCCCTCCCAGTCCACCAAATACTGGAACCCCCGGCCCATACGACGGACGTCCAGGAGCCGGCGTACTGTCCACACGGGCTCCCCGTCGATGATCTGGGCAGGAGGCGGCGCCGGTCCGGGAGCACAGAGGGGTTAGGTGTGGTGTGGTTTAATCCTGGAGACGTGAAAAACAGGGTGGATCCGCAGTGAAGCCGGGAGCTGGAGCTTCACTGCGGCAGGGCTGAGGATCTTGAGGATTTTAAACGGTCCAATGTACCTGTCCTTCAACTTAGGGGAGTCCACTTGGAGGGGGATGTCCTTAGTTGAAAGCCACACCTCTTGCCCGGGCTGGTATGCAGGGGCCGGGGAACGCCGGCGGTCTGCATGGGCCTTAGCCCTCGTCCGGGCCTTCAACAAGGCAGAATGGGCGGTGCGCCACACCCGACGGCATCTTCGCAGGTGGGCCTGGACCGAGGGCACACCGACCTCTCCCTCCACCACAGGAAACAATGGGGGCTGGTACCCCAAACACACCTCAAATGGGGAGAGGCCGGTGGCAGAGGACACCTGGCTGTTATGTGCGTACTCGATCCAGGCCAGATGGTCACTCCAGGCCGTTGGGTGCGCGGACGTCACACAGTGTAGGGTTTGTTCTAGTTCTTGATTGGCCCGTTCTGCCTGTCCGTTGGTCTGCGGGTGATACCCGGACGAGAGGCTCACGGTGGCCCCCAGTTCCCTGCAGAAGCTCCTCCAGACCTGTGAGGAGAACTGAGGACCACAATCCAAGACAATGTCAGCTGGTATCCCATGCAGACGCACAACGTGGTGGACCAGGAGGTCTGCTGTCTCCTGGGACGTTGGGCGCTTCGGGAGGGCCACGAAGTGGGCCGCCTTGGAGAAACCGTCCACTACCGTGAGGATGGTCGTCATGCCCTGGGACGGCGGGAGGCCCGTGACAAAGTCCAGGCCAATGTGGGACCAGGGGCGACGAGGCACCGGGAGCGGTTGCAGAAGTCCTTGAGTCTTGGAGTGGTCTGCCTTGCCCCTGGCACAGGTGATACAGGCCTGAACATATTCCCGGATGTCGGCTTCCATGGACGCCCACCAGAAGCGCTGCCGGACCACTGCCATGGTCCTTCGCACCCCTGGGTGACAGGAGAGCTTGGAACCGTGACAGAAGTCCAGGACTGCAGCTCTGGCCTCTGGTGGGACGTAGAGGCGGTTCTTCGGGCCTGTGCCTGGGTCCGGGCTCTGTGCCAGGGCCTCCTGGATGGTCTTCTTCCAGGGTGAGGTGAGGGTGGCCACGATAGTGGACTCAGGTATGATGGATACCGGCGGATCCGACAGCTATGTTTGACTTCATCTTCATGTACCCGGGACAGGGCATCCGACCTTTGGTTCTTGGTCCCGGGGCGATAGGTGATCCGGAAGTCAAAACGCCCGAAGAACAATGACCAGCGGGCTTGCCTGGGGTTCAGCCGCTTGGTGGTCCTGATATACTCCAGGTTCCGATGGTCCGTGAAAACTGTGAACGGCTCCGCAGCTCCCTCCAACAGGTGTCTCCACTCCTCAAGAGCCTCCTTCACCGCAAGAAGTTCCCGATTGCCCACGTCATAGTTCCGCTCTGCCGGGGTCAACCTGTGAGAAAAGTTGGCACAAGGGTGAAGAACCTTGTCGGACTCCCCGTTCTGGGATAACACGGCTCCTATCCCTGAGTCAGAGGTGTCCACTTTAACCACAAACTGGCGGCAAGGATCGGGCTGCACCAGAACTGCTGCAGTCGAAAACCGACATTTCAACTCCCTAAACGCGGCTTCCGACCAGGTGAAGGGGACTTTTGGGGAGGTCAGGGCTGTCAGGGGGCTAACTACCTGACTGTAGCCCTTAATGAACCTCCTGTAGAAATTTGCAAAGACGAGGAACTGTTGCAGCTTCCTACGGCTTGTCGGTTGGGGCCAATCTCTCACCGCCGCAACCTTGACCGGATCAGGGGCGACGAAGTTGGAGGAGATGATGAACCCCAGGAAGGACAAAGAGGTGCGGTGGAACTCGCACTTCTCGCCCTTCACAAACAGCCGGTTCTCCAACAACCGCTGTAGGACCTGACGTACATGCTGGACATGAGTCTCAGGGTCTGGGGAAAAGATGAGTATATCATCCAGATATACGAAGACAAATCGGTGCAGGAAGTCCCGCAAGACGTCATTAACCAAAGCTTGGAACGTTGCGGGGGCGTTAGTGAGACCGAACGGCATGACCAGGTACTCAAAGTGACCTAAGGGGGTGTTAAATGCCGTCTTCCACTCGTCTCCCTTCCAGATCTGAACCAGGTGATACACATTCCTAAGATCTAGTTTGGTGAAAATCTGGGCTCCATGCAGGGGCATGAACACTGAATCCAACAGGGGCAAAGGGTATCGGTTGTGAACCGTGATCTCGTTCAGCCCTCTATAGTCAATGCATGGACGGAGCCCGCCGTCTTCTGCCCACAAAAAAAGAAACCTGCACCCATCGGGGAGATGGAGTTCCGGATCAGCCCGGCAGCTAATGAGTCCCGGATGTAGGTCTCCATTGATTCGCGCTCAGGACGTGAGAGGTTGTACAGCCTGCTGGACGGGTACTCGACGCCCGGGATCAAATCAATGGCACAATCGTACGGATGGTGCGGGGGAAGGGCGAGTGCCAGATCTTTGCTGAAGACGTCAGCAAGGTCGTGGGCCAGCAGTACCTCCTCTTCAGCGGCCCACACAACAACTTTGGTTGCTCTATTTAACATACCTTCAGTAAGCTTTTTGTCTCTTGCCAAAAATAGTGACCAAACTACATTTCCAAACTCCAGGTGAGGGCAGAGAATGGCTATCAAAAGCATCTTCATAGTCTGAGAATCCAGGTACACAAATAATCTCCTAATGGAGACCTAACCTAATGTTTTTACCTTATTCAACTGAATCTTGACATGCTGAGAACATTTTAAAGTTGTGTCCACATTTACACCCAGATCCTAACCAAGTTCCATCTCTTTCAACTCAATAGTTTCACTACTGCCATGCTTTCACATATTATACTTATGACTATTTTGTTTACCAAGGTGAAGCACTTTACATTTATCAGCATTGAAATATAGCTGCCAAGTGTATACCCAGTCAACAAGACTATCTAAACCACTTGGGAGCTTTGCTGCTTCACTATTGTTTCTACACTGTTATACATCTTGGTGTCATCTGCATGCATGGTGCATAAACACTCGACAGCATCTGGGAAAACATTTATGCATGCTATGAACAGCACATGATCAAGAACACTTCACTGTGGCACACCACTTGTTATTGATGTCGAGTCAAAAACACGGCCCTTAATGCAGACTCGTTGATGCGTATTTTTCAAAAATGCCATGATCTAGCCTAGTGCCTGTCCCTCAACTCTGTGTTTTTAGCTTGATGAGTACCCTCGTGTGTGGCACCGAATTGATGGCTTTTGAGAAATCTAGGTATACTGTATCAACAGGAACACCTTTATCTGACATCTCGGTCCAATCTTCAAGAGTTCAATCAATCAATCAATCAATTTTTTTTTTATATAGCGCCAAATCACAACAAACAGTTGCCCCAAGGCGCTTTATATTGTAAGGCAAGGCCATACAATAATGATGTAAAACCCCAACGGTCAAAACGACCCCCTGTGAGCAAGCACTTGGCTACAGTGGGAAGGAAAAAACTCCCTTTTAACAGGAAGAAACCTCCAGCAGAACCAGGCTCAGGGAGGGGCAGTCTTCTGCTGGGACTGGTTGGGGCTGAGGGAGAGAACCAGGAAAAAGACATGCTGTGGAGGGAGCAGAGATCGATCACTAATGATTAATGCAGAGTGGTGCATACAGAGCAAAAAGAGAAAGAAACAGTGCATCATGGGAACCCCCAGCAGTCTACGTCTATAGCAGCATAACTAAGGGATGGTTCAGGGTCACTGATCCAGCCCTAACTATAAGCTTTAGCAAAAAGGAAAGTTTTAAGCCTAATCTTAAAAGTAGAGAGGGTGTCTGTCTCCCTGATCTGAATGGGAGCTGGTTCCACAGGAGAGGAGCCTGAAAGCTGAAGGCTCTGCCTCCCATTCTACTCTTACAAACCCTAGGAACTACAAGTAAGCCTGCAGTCTGAGAGCGAAGCGCTCTATTGGGGTGATATGGTACTACGAGGTCCCTAAGATAAGATGGGACCTGATTATTCAAAACCTTATAAGTAAGAAGAATAATTTTAAATTCTATTCTAGAATTAACAGGAAGCCAATGAAGAGAGGCCAATATGGGTGAGATATGCTCTCTCCTTCTAGTCCCCGTCAGCACTCTAGCTGCAGCTTTTGAATTAACTGAAGGCTTTTTAGGGAACTTTAGGACAACCTGATAATAATGAATTACAATAGTCCAGCCTAGAGGAAATAATGCATGAATTAGTTTTTCAGCATCACTCTGAGACAAGACCTTTCTGATTTTAGAGATATTGCGTAAATGCAAAAAGCAGTCCTACATATTTGTTTAATATGCGCTTTGAATGACATATCCTGATCAAAAATGACTCCAAGATTTCTCACAGTATTACTAGAGGTCAGGGTAATGCCATCCAGAGTAAGGATCTGGTTAGACACCATGGTTTCTAAGATTTGTGGGGCCAAGTACAATAACTTCAGTTTTATCTGAGTTTAAAAGCAGGAAATTAGAGGTCATCCATGTCTTTATGTCTGTAAGACAATCCTGCAGTTTAGCTAATTGGTGTGTGTCCTCTGGCTTCATGGATAGATAAAGCTGGGTATCATCTGCGTAACAATGAAAATTTAAGCAATACCGTCTAATAATACTGCCTAAGGGAGCATATATAAAGTGAATAAAATTGGTCCTAGCACAGAACCTTGTGGAACTCCATAATTAACTTTAGTCTGTGAAGAAGATTCCCCATTTACATGAACAAATTGTAATCTATTAGACAAATATGATTCAAACCACCGCAGCGCAGTGCCTTTAATACCTATGGCATGCTCTAATCTCTGTAATAAAATTTTATGGTCAACAGTATCAAAAGCAGCACTGAGGTCTAACAGAACAAGCACAGAGATGAGTCCACTGTCCGAGGCCATAAGAAGATCATTTGTAACCTTCACTAATGCTGTTTCTGTACTATGATGAATTCTAAAACCTGACTGAAACTCTTCAAATAGACCATTCCTCTGCAGATGATCAGTTAGCTGTTTTACAACTACCCTTTCAAGAATTTTTGAGAGAAAAGGAAGGTTGGAGATTGGCCTATAATTAGCTAAGATAGCTGGGTCAAGTGATGGCTTTTTAAGTAATGGTTTAATTACTGCCACCTTAAAAGCCTGTGGTACATAGCCAACTAACAAAGATAGATTGATCATATTTAAGATCGAAGCATTAAATAATGGTAGGGCTTCCTGAGCAGCCTGGTAGGAATGGGGTCTAATAAACATGTTGATGGTTTGGATGAAGTAACTAATGAAAATAACTCAGACAGAACAATCGGAGAGAAAGAGTCTAACCAAATACCGGCATCACTGAAAGCAGCCAAAGATAACGATACGTCTTTGGGATGGTTATGAGTAATTTTTTCTCTAATAGTTAAAATTTTGTTAGCAAAGAAAGTCATGAACTCATTACTAGTTAAAGTTAATGGAATACTCAGCTCAATAGAGCTCTGACTCTTTGTCAGCCTGGCTACAGTGCTGAAAAGAAACCTGGGGTTGTTCTTATTTTCTTCAATTAGTGATGAGTAGAAAGATGTCCTAGCTTTACGGAGGGCTTTTTTATAGAGCAACAGACTCTTTTTCCAGCTAAGTGAAGATCTTCTAATTAGTGAGACGCCATTTCCTCTCCAACTTACGGGTTATCTGCTTTAAGCTACGAGTTTGAGAGTTATACCATGGAGTCAGACACTTCTGATTTAAAGCTCTCTTTTTCAGAGGAGCTACAGCATCCAAAGCTGTCTTCAATGAGGATGTAAAACTATTGACGAGATACTCTATCTCCCTTACAGAGTTTAGGTAGCTACTCTGCACTGTGTTGTTATATGGCATTAGAGAACATAAAGAAGGAATCATATCCTTAAACGTAGTTACAGCGCTTTCTGAAAGACTTCTAGTGTAATGAAACTTATTCCCTACTGCTGGGTAGTCCATCAGAGTAAATGTAAATGTTATTAAAAAATGATCAGACAGAAGGGAGTTTTCAGGGAATACTGTTAAGTCTTCTATTTCCATACCATAAGTCAGAACAAGATCTAAGATATGATTAAAGTGGTGGGTGGACTCATTTACTTTTTGAGCAAAGCCATAGAGTCTAATAATAGATTAAATGCAGTGTTGAGGCTGTCATTCTCAGCATCTGTGTGGATGTTAAATCGCCCACTATAATTATCTTATCTGAGCTAAGCACTAAGTCAGACAAAAGGTCTGAAAATTCACAGAGAAACTCACAGTAACGACCAGGTGGACGATAGATAATAACAAATAAAACTGGTTTTTGGGACTTCCAATTTGGATGGACAAGACTAAGAGACAAGCTTTCAAATGAATTAAAGCTCTGTCTGGGTTTTTGATTAATTAATAAGCTGAATGGAAGATTGCTGCTAATCCACCGCCCCGGCCCGTGCTACGAGCATTCTGACAGTTAGTGTGACTCGGGGGTGTTGACTCATTTAAACTAACTATCATCCTGCTGTAACCAGGTTTCTGTTAGGCAGAATAAATCAATATGTTGATCAATTATTATATCATTTACCAACAGGGACTTAGAAGAGAGAGACCTAATGTTTAATAGACCACATTTAACTGTTTAGTCTGTGGTGCAGTGAAGGTGCTATATTGTTTTTTCTTTTGAATTTTTATGCTTAAATAGATTTTTGCTGGTTATTGGTAGTCTGGGAGCAGGCACCGTCTCTACGGGGATGGGGTAATGAGGGGATGGCAGGGGGAGAGAAGCTGCAGAGAGGTGTGTAAGACTACAACTCTGCTTCCTGGTCCCAACCCTGGATAGTCACGGTTGGAGGATTTAAGAAAATTAGCCAGATTTCTAGAATGAGAGCTGCTCCATCCAAAGTGGGATGGATGCCGTCTCTCCTAACAAGACCAGGTTTTCCCCAGAAGCTTTGCCAATTATCTATGAAGCCCACCTCATTTTTTGGACACCACTCAGACAGCCAGCAATTGAAGGAGAACATGCGGCTAAACATGTCACTCCCGGTCTGATTGGGGAGGGGCCCAGAGAAAACTACAGAGTCCGACATTGTTTTTGCAAAGTTACACACCGATTTAATGTTAATTTTAGTGACCTCCGATTGGCGTAACCGGGTGTCATTACTGCCGACGTGAATTACAATCTTACCAAATTTACGCTTAGCCTTAACCAGCAGTTTCAAATGTCCTTCAATGTCGCCTGCTCTGGCCCCCGGAAGACAATTGACTATGGTTGCTGGTGTCGCTAACTTCACATTTCTCAAAACAGAGTCGCCAATAACCAGAGTTTGATCCTCGGCGGGTGTGTCGTCGAGTGGGGAAAAACGGTTAGAGATGTGAACGGGTTGGCGGTGTACACGGGGCTTCTGTTTAGGGCTACACTTCCTCCTCACAGTCACCCAGTCAGCCTGCTTTCCCGGCTGCTCGGGATCTGCCAGGGGGGGAACTAACGGCGGCTAAGCTACCTCGGTCCGCACCGACTACAGGGGCCTGGCTAGCTGTAGAATTTTCCACGGTGCGGAGCCGAGTCTCCAATTCGCCCAGCCTGGCCTCCAAAGCTACGAATAAGCTACACTTATTACAAGTACCGTTACTGCTAAAGGAGGCCGAGGAATAAACTAAACATTTCACACCCAGAGCAGAAAAGTGCGGGAGAGACAGGAGAAGCCGCCATGCTAAATCGGCTAAGAGCTAGTAGCTACGCTAAGCTAGCGGATTCCTAAAACACGCAAAGTGAATAATGTGTAAATAATTTAGAGGTGATTCAGCAGAAGGAGTGCTTTAGTTAAGGCACGTGAAGATTACACTGGGAACCAAATCGTAATCTAGATAACTAGATCAATCTAACTGCGCAGATTAAACAGCTAACAGATACAGAAAAACACCGCTGTGCTCCGGAACAGGAAGTGATACAATACCGCAGTGAGAGCCAACCACCAGTAGAGGCAAGAGTTGTGAGCAAGTTTGTAGTACAAGTCCTTCCTGCTATGAAGCCATGTTGACAAGCAGTTAATAAGCTATTGTACCTCAAATCCTGCATGACCTTGTCCCTAACGATGCCCTCCATAACCTTGCAAACAATACTAGTAAGGCTCGCAGGCCCATAGTTACTGAGATTTGCTTGCTGTCCTTTCTCAAGGGCTCCTTCACACATACTATGAATAAGTATAAATTAGGGCGAATCACAGTGAAACAGCCTGCACGAAAACATCGAGCCGACATCGCACAGGTGCTGTGGAAAAAAAAATACATGCCACCCACGGGATTCAAACCTGTAATTTACAATTCTCTGATTGCCAGGCAGAAACTTTACCACTGCACTAACATCGCTGTCCTATAAAAGGTCCATAAAATGCCTGAAATCAACAAGAACATGAATGTATTTAAAAAAATAAAACCACACACCATAAAAAAACACCATATTTATTTTTTTGAATCCCGCTTATCGCATGGACAATATAAGTTTGAATCATCTGTTCCTCTCTAGATGACCCATGGTCACAGACGTACAGACATGAAATAACATGAATGAATGGGTGCACTCTTATCATGTCCACATCTGCTGGGCTGGTGTGTCCAGCCAGCCATGTGCGCATGTCCTGTGAACAGCATGCTGCAGGACAGACACTGCATAATGTGGAACAGAGCTCACGTGGGTGATGTGACATTCAGATCGCCCGCTGTGTGTTATGATCTGACGGTCCGTTTCACCTAGGGCAGGCTGTCAATGTGCGTGCCATGCGCTCACTCACTGCAGCCGGTGGCAATGGTGGTATATGTTTTCATGTACAGTATGTCCACATGAGGACAGCAATCAGACACACGCGCACAGTGGACAGTTGTTCGGCCATGTCTGTCCAAACACAGTTCGTGTCCCCCAGCTGGGATGCAGAACCAGAGATCTCAACATCTGCTTCTGTCAACGGACACGCCCATCAGTTCAGTGCTCACACCAATATGTCACTCTGTTCCTGGTTTTGTTGTAATTTTTCTTGTTTTTAATGTGACACGTCCTGTGCACTGACCCGTCATTTGTCTCTGGTCAACAGCTGGGATGGACCTTCCCATGCTGAGTGCGCTCTGACCTGGCTCCCGCATGTGATCATGTCTATATATATATATATATATATATATATATATATATATATATATATATATATATATACACTGTAATATCGTCGTAGTGTTTATTTTCCATTTATTCCCTGATTAGTTCTCATGTAGTTTCTTCCTTTGTACTCATTATATCTTGGTTCACTTTTACTTCTCATGGACATGCCTGATTCTTGTTCCTGTCCATAGTAGTATTATATTCTGTTATTGCTCAGTTTCCTGTGGTCCCTCACTCATATCTGATTATGTTCACTTCACATCACTGCACCTGCTTTGTATCTTTCACTCACGCTGTTGGCACCAGCTCACATGTCTTTGTCTATTACATCACTCCACTCTGTGTTTCCCTTCCTTCACTATCTTGCACTGTGTTTAATCTTTGTCCACTCGCCATGTCCCCTATCTAGATTGCTCCACACGTGCGCCTCGCTAACACCCAGAAAACTCCAGGCAGGCTGCCATGTGTCTTTTACTAAAGAGTGGCTTCAGTCTGGCCACTCTACCATACAGGCTTGTTTGGTGGATTGCTGCAGAGATGGTTGTCTTTCTGGAAGCTTCTCTTCAATCCACAGAGGAATGCTCGAACTCTGATAACGTGACCATCGGGTTCTTGGTCACCTCCCTGACTAAATCCCTTCTCCCCTGATTGCCCAGTTTAGATGGGCTCTAGGAAGACTTCGGACTACTTCTAGCTTTGACAACTTCTGTTGTCAAAGCTAGTTTTTTCCAACTTCGCCTTTTGGCTAAAATAAAGCACTTTCTCAGTAGACGTGATCTTGAGACAGCCATTCATGCTTTCATCAGCTCCAGACTTGATTATTGTAATGCACTTTATTCGGGCATTAATCAGTCATCTCTTGCACGTCTCCAGTTGGTGCAGAATGCTGCTGCTCATCTTTTGACAAACACCTTTAGACATGAGCATATTACGCCCATCCTGTACTCACTCCACTGGCTTCCAGTTCATTTTAGAATTGATTTAAAAATTTTAATGTTTGTTTTTAAAGCTATTTATAGCCTTGCACCTCCCTACTTGTCTGAATTTTAACTTTGCGCACCTACAGTAGGACATTAAGGGCGTCTGGCCAGCTTTACTTAGATGTTCCAAGGTCAAGATATAAACGCTGGGGTGATCATGCTTTCGCGGTAGCTGGTCCGAGACTGTGGAATGAGCTACCTCTTGGGTTACGTACTATTCCTGACCTAGCACTTTTTAAATCTAAGTTAAAGACTTATTTATTTAAACTGGCTTTTAACATTTAGTGGGGAGGGTGACATGTTCTGTTATTTTTATGTTCTTTTTTATGTGTTGTTTTAAAATTTTATTTTATATGTGTTTTATTTTTGTAAATTTGTGTTTTTAATGTTAAGCACTTTGGACACCAGTCGGTGCTGTAAAGCGCTTTATAAATAAATGTTGATTGATTGATTGATTGACTAAATCCCTTCTCCCCTGATTGCTCAGTTTAGATGGGCTTGAGGAAGACTCCTGGTGGATCTGAACTTCTTACAATTACAGATGATGGAAGTTACTGTGCTCATTGGGACCTTCAAAAGCAGCAGAAATATTTCTGTGCCCTTCCCCAGATTTGTGCCTTGAGACCATCCTGTCTCAGATTTATACAGAAAATTCCTTTGACTTCATGCTTGGTTTGTCCTCTGACATGCGCTGTCAACTGTGGGACCTTATATGTAGACAGGTATGTTCCTTTACAAATCATGTCCAATCAACTGATTTTACCCCTATATGTAGACAGGTATGTTCCTTTACAAATCATGTCCAATCAACTGATTTTACCCCAAGTGGACTCCAGTTAAGCTGTAGAAACATCTCAAGGATGATCAGGGGAAACAGGATGAGCCTGAGCTCAATTTTGAGCTTCTTGGCAAAGGCTGTGAATACTTATGTGATTCCTCATTTATTTTATTTTTTAATAAATTTGCCAAAATCTCAAAAAAAACTTCTGTCACATTGTCATTATGTGATACTATATGTAGAATTCTGAGGAAAAGTGAATTTCATCCATTTTAGAATAAGGCTGTAACATAACAAAATATGGAAAAAGTGAAGCGCCATGTATGCTTCCTGTTTGCACTGTATTAGTGCTGGGTTGAAAAGATCGATTCACAGATTTTAAATTGATTCTCATTTTAATTCCTACAGATCGATTCATACATCCAAATATATATATATATATATATATATATATATATATATATCCTCCCCCCGCACGTTACCTGTGTAGGGGGAGTTGGACACAGGCGCGTTACACATGTAGAACATGTGTTGCCTTTTTGCTACGCCACACTCGTGGGGGCACTTTCACAGATTTCACATCCAGCTCGAAAGTGATCATCTGCTGACTGTTTTCGTGCCAACAGCGTAAATGGCGACACATTTTCTAAGTGCCAAGCGAGCGGTGTTAGATGTTCATGTGTGTCACCTGGAATTTGACTGATGCTGCCGCGAGAGGGATCGAATGGGCTCTCAGGGCACACTCTGTCTTTCAGCCTCTGGTGTGTGCAAATAGTTGTTGAAGCAGGTGTACGAGGCATTGGCGGCAGCTCCGATTTTATACGTATTGCATACGATTCCTGCTTCATGCTCAATTCAGTCACATTCGTACTATGTGTGAAGGGGCCCTAAACTAAAGTGTAGCTTGAGCATCCTTCCAGTCATCTGGTATAATTCCATGTTGAAGGGACTTTTCAAAGACAAGCGATCATGGTGCTGAAAGTTCTTGTACTAGTTCTTTTAAAACTCTAGGATGAAAACCACCTAGTCCTGGTGACTTATTTGGATTCAGCACTGACAATCTTTTGGCCACATCTGCTTTGTTAATAATCTTTGGATTTCTTTTAACGTCTGTTGCCAGTATTTTCTCATGATCTCTCACTGTGTTTTTGCATTCTTGGCGTGGTTACAAGCTTTGGAATAAAGCAACTCATCATTTCCATCATGAGTTTTCAAGCATTTCTACAGTGAGGAAAATAAGTATTTGAACACCCTGTGATTTTGCAAGTTCTCCCACTTTGAAATCATGGAGGGGTCTGAAATTTTCATCTTAGGTGCATGTCCACTGTGAGAGACATAATCTAAAAAAAAAAAAAAAAATCCGGAAATCACCATGTATGATTTTTTAAATAATTTATTTGTATGTTACTGCTGCAAATAAGTATTTGAACACCTACCAACCAGCAAGAATTCTGGCTCACACAGACCTTTTAATTTGTCTTCAAGAAGCCCTCTTATTCTGCACTCTTTACCTGTATTAATTGCACCTGTTTGAACTTGTTACCTGTATAAAAGACACCTGTTCACAGACTCAATCAATCACACTCCAACCTGTCCACCATAGCCAAGACGAAAGAGCTGTCTAAGGACACCAGGGACAAAACTGTAGACCTGCACAAGGCTGGGATGGACTACAGGACAACAGGCAAGGAGCTTGGTAGAAGACAACAACTGTTATGAGAAAGTGGAAGAAACACAAGATGACTGTCAATATCCCTCGGTATGGGAGTCCATGCAAGATCTGACTTTGTGGGGTAAGGATGATTCTGAGAAAGCTCAGAACTACACAGGAGGATCTGGTCAATGATCTGAAGAGAGCTGGGACCACAGTCACAAAGATTACATTAGTAACACATGATGCTATCATGGTTTAAAATCCTGCAGGGCAGCAAGGTCCCCCTGCTCAAGCCAGCACATGTCCAGGCCTGTTTGATGTTCACCAGTGATCATCTGGATGATCCAGAGGAGGCATAGGAGAAGGTCATGTGGTCAGATGAGACCAGAATAGAGCTTTTTGGAATCAACTCCACTTACCATATTTAGAGGATGAGAACAACCCCAAGAAAACCATCTCAACCGTGAAGCACGGGGGTGGAAACATCATACTCTGGGAGTGCTCTTCTGCAAAGGGGACAGGATGACTGCACCGTATTGAAGGGAGGATGGATGGGGTCATGTATTGCGAGATTTTGGCAAACAACCTCCTTCCCTCAGTAAGAGCATTGAAGATGGGTCATGGCTGGGTCTTCCAGCATGATAATGACCACAAACACACAGCCAGGGCAACTAAGGAGAGGCTCCGTAAGAAGCATTTCAAGGTCCTGGAGTGGCCTGGCCAGTCTCCAGACCTGAACTCAATAGAAAATCTTTGGAGGGAGCTGAAACTCCAAGCCTGAAAGCTCTAGAGAAGATCTGTATGGAGAAGTGGACCAAAATCCCTGGTGCAGTGTGTGCAAACCTGGTGAAAAACTACAGGAAACGTTTGACCTCTGTAACTGCAAACAAAGGCTACTGTATCAAATATTAATATTGATTTTCACAGGTGTTCAAATACTTATTTGCAGCAGTAACATACAAATAAATTATTAAGAAATCATACATGGTGATTTCCGGATTTTTTTTTATTTATTTTTTTAGATTATGTCTCTCACAGTGGACATGCACCTAAGATGACAATTTAAGACCCCTCCATGATTTCTAAGTGGGAGAACCTGCAAAATCGCAGGGTGTTCAAATACTTATTTTCCTCATTGTATATGCTTGTTTCTTTTTCTTAATTTTGGCTACTACATCGTCCCTAATCTAAGATGCTTTTTTCTTTGTTTACCCTTCCCCTGTTTAAGTATACACAGTTCCATAGCTTCAAGATCCTCGCACTTTTAGTATTTCATGCCTGACACACGCTTATGTCCTTAAATTCTTGTTCTATCTTTTTAACACTATCTGCACTCTTAAACCTGTCATAATCTGCCTTGGCAAAATTTAAGTGTCTTGTCCTGTCTTTTCTCTTATCTGTGAAATATTTAACCTCAAACAATAGGGACTGATGATGGCTCCTGCCTAATTGCACCTGGAGCCTATCATTCCCCATTCATTTCCTCCTCACTGGTAAAACGCAAATCCAGTACATTCGAGGGTCTGTAATGAGTTGGGCTTTAAACATGCTTGACAAGAACAGAGTCTGACAGCCTCCATAAACTTAAACACTGGGTGACTATCATCTCTGGGTGACAAACCGTCTGACAAGTCAATATCTAGGTAATTAAAGTCTCCACAAACCAGAACATGGGTCCGACCCACTGCTACACGACACAGAACCTTGTTTACAGCAGCATTTTTTTTTGTTGAGATATCACTGTTGGGTGATCTATAAACTGTTCTGACCAAATGCCTATCCTCCATATAAAGCGAAATTTCACACCAAACTGAATCTTTGTTATTGTTCATATTACAATCAAACTTAAAGGGCTGGGCATACAAAAGATTTCCTCACCCATGCCACAACTCCCCTGAGACATGGAGCAATTTGTAAATTACCATATTTTTTGGACTATAAGTCACACTTTTTTACATGTTTTGGCCAGGGGTGCGACCTATACTCCAGAGCAACTTACAAATGAAAAATATACTGGTAGATTCTCAATTAATTTACCGTAATAAAAAATTTTACGTGACAGAGTCACTCTATGTTTAAAATGGCCAACAAAACAGCTTCAACCCTTGGATATCAGTGTGAGCAGAGTGTTTAAGTTGATGCTGAGAGCTGTGTGGGAGCACTGGGTGAGCGACGGCGGAGGATTAGCGTCTGCACTTGGAAGAAGCTGGCGTCGACACCACAGGGAGGTCATGAGCTGCGCAGGTAGGTGCTGCATGAACATCGGCAGCTGACACCTGGTGTGTACTATGGTCCACAGTGGGTAATATGTTAGAAAAGAACCGTTCGGCAATGGTGCGGGTTATGGTTCGGCTCGCAATGTGGTCCGCAAAATACAAACATATCCGTAGGTAAAATGGAGCTCACGAGAGGGCACTCAAGGCTTGTGTGACTGTTCCTGCGACTTCTGACTACCGTAGAAAAATAAAAATTTCAAC
The DNA here is from genome assembly GCF_902500255.1 of Thalassophryne amazonica. NCBI lineage: Eukaryota > Metazoa > Chordata > Actinopteri > Batrachoidiformes > Batrachoididae > Thalassophryne > Thalassophryne amazonica. Next base: position 29,007,521 of record NC_047109.1, read on the forward strand.
ATTACTGATAAGTTAACAAGACAACGGAGAAGGCCCCGAAAAAATGCCACCAAAACAAAATCATACTCTGCAGATTACAAGTTGCGACTGGTGAAATATGCATCCAAAAACGGTAGCCGTCACAATATTATCATCTGAACTTTTCATGTTAAGTTAACATACCTGTATATGTCCATGCGACTTATAGTCAGTCCAGTGTGACTTATTTATGGTTTATTTTTCTTTATAACGGATAATGTGGCTGGTGGGACTTATACTCCGGTGCGACTTATAGTCCGGAAAATACGGTAGTCAAGCAGTCAAAGCCTTTAATATACGGTTCAAGTGGTTGAATTTCTGAAACTGCATTCTTGGGTAAAACTTCAGTTACGCACACAGCAACCAAATGTTCACTTTCTATTATGGCCAAAAAAATCACTTCTTTTCTTGATTAAAAACTGGAACATTTTTAAAATGGTTAGTGTTAGAGCTTTTTACAAGTATACTTTGTACAAGTCCTTCCCGTCAAGCATCACCACAGCACCCTGTGTAACTTCCACCTCCTTCTATATTATTTTATTGTCATTTTACCCAACATTTCAATAATTCTTTTTTAATATAAATTACAGGATTTATTTTCAGATACAGCAGTTGCTCAAATATGAAAAGAAAATCATTTAACATCATTGTAAGAGGAGGGTTACATCCTCAACCCTGGAAGAGAACACAGGTGTATCACAGGACCACATCTACAAAGACAAACTCATTCACACGCACACCTATGTTCACTTTTGGATTCTGATGTGACCCCAAATGCAGAGAACCAGGTCACAAAAACAAAATGTAGCTCTAAACCAAAAAAAATCTGACATGGAAGATATAAACACAGAAATACTAATGGCAAAGACAACTGATGTACCAACAACCAGGAACTTGAAAAGTAGGGTTTACTTACAGTATGCCTGGTTCACACAGCAAGATTTTAAAATTGTCGGTAGGTTTTCAATACCTGAGAGACCCCACACATGGCAGTTTTGGTCATACAGTGTGTGGTGTGCAGCCGCATGGTAAAGACAACTCACCCACACATGAAAAGATCTCACAAACAAACATTCCCAGGTCAGACAGGAAACCTCATTAAACCTCTCAAGATGAAACGTGACTTTGGAGTAAACAATTTTGGATTCTCTCCATGCTTCCATCATCTTGTTTTCTGATTGGCTACACATTACATTTAACAGGCTGCATGCTTGTTTGTGCTCGAGGACCACCCCATATGCTGGGATATCGGGCAAACACAATCCAACATATTGAATATTTACGATTTTAGGTCTGAGCAGTCTTGATCGCCTTCCGAGCAGAATAGAGCACTGTTAACACTCCAACACACAGCAGGAATATCTGATGATTATCTTTAGATGTCAAATCAGTGGTTCTCTGTGTCATGATCACATCACTGCACCTGCTTTGTATCTTTCACTCACACTCTATGCACCAGCTCACGTGTCTTTGTCTATTACATCACTCCACTCTGTGTTTTCCTTCCTTCACTATCTTGCACTGTGTTTAATCTTTGCCCACTAGCCACGTCCCATTTCTAGATTGCTCCACACATGCGGCTTGCTAACACCACTTGTTCCTCATTTCACACTGATTTGTCCACCAGCATTTAAACCCTCACAGTCTCGCAGTCCGTCACCAGATTGTTGTCTTTGTGCACTTTCCAGCCTTTGTTCACAGCCCTGTTTTGTCTAGCCATGTACCGTATTTTCGCTCTGTGTTTATGACTGCGCCTTTTGCCTTATCTCCAAAGTCTGTGCTTGCTTGTGCGACTGAACCGTTTGTCAATGACTGCATTTTTGCCTGATCCTGATTGTACGTCTGTTCCGCTGACTGACCACCTGTGTTCTGTACCTGAAATAAAGACAATGTATCTCTTACACCAAAGCCAAGTCCGGGAGTCTGCATTGCAGGTCCAGCCACTCTGGGTGCTGGGCATCCGTCCGGCCTGACACTCTGTGGATGTGAGACATGGGGCCTCACGTAGGAAACCATGAGACCTCCCTACATATAGAACTGTGTTGAAAAGGGAAAGGTCTATATGTGGAACATTAAGGACTGGACAGACGAGGCTGTGCTTTGCCTGCAGGACTGCTATGACTGCACTGATTGGGACATGTTCAAAGAAACCTGCGGTGATGCTCTTGATGAACTTGCTGACGTAGTGTCTTTGTATGCTGCCTTTTGCAGGGATATGATCATTCCCTGTAGACATGTAAAAATGTTTCCCAATAATAAGCCGTGGGTCACGAGGTCAGTTAAGGCTTTTATACAGGCCAAGAGACTTGTTTTTAAACATGGATCAGCCTCTGAGTGGCACACAGCCATTAAGGAGGTGAAAATTGGGATTTTAAAAAGGAAAACAGGACTATAAAACGAAGCTGGAGAACAAGATGGCGGATCTGCTTGGTCAAGCATGAAAGCCACTGTAGGCCTCCAACACTCTAAAGCCAGTAGTATCATCTCTTTTGATGGTGTTAACTCTAATTTTGAATTTGCAAATGCTCTTAACTGGTTTTATACACATTTTGGTTCTTTTGGTTTTAGCCAGGAAATACAGGAAGTGAGTCATAAAGTGTGTGACAATCAGCACTTTTTTATTTCCCAGAAGGATGTTGTAAAATCCTTCTGTTCCCTCAAACCAAGCAAAAGCTGTGGTTCTGATAATATTTGTGGCCATTTGCTGAAATCATGTGGGAAAGAGCTGAGCTCTATTTTTCAGTACATTTTTAATCAGTCTTTAAAGATGCAGCGCATACCAAGAGTCTGGAAGGATGCCGTTGTTATCCCTGTGCCAAAAAGCAGTTCTCCCAAGACCCTCAATGATTTCAGACCAATCGCACTAACACTGATTATAATGAAATATTTTGAGAAACTTGTAAAATCTGAAATTTTGAAGACAACGGAGCGTGACCTTGATCCCATGCAATTTGCTTAGAAGATGCTAATATGCAGAGGAGTAGAAGATGCTACAGTCTCTTTATTAATTTGTTATTTATTAATTAATTAGCTTTTAAAACATTTGGAGGGGAAAGGAACACATGCAAGACTTTTATTTATTGACTTTTCATCTGCTTTTAACACAAAGCCCCATGTGTTAGCCTTGAGGTTTTTAGAAAATTTTAAAGTAAGTAACAATCGTGGGCTGGATTTTGAATTTTTTAACTGACAGAACACAGAGGGTGAGAGTGAATGGAACTGTTACATCAGGTTACATCCTCCACTGGTTCCCCACAAGGATGTGTGCTCTCTCCTCTTTTGTTCATCCTCTATACAAACGTGCCGTAGCAGCAGAGAGGATAGAACTATTTTAAAGTATGCAGATGACACAGTTATTGTCAGCCTGCTGAAAAACAATGAAAGGAGTCACAGCCCAGTTCACTGTAAAAACAAAAACTGTTGTGTCAACTTAAAATTTCAAGGCAACAGTCTCCACTAGATTTTGGGGTTTTGAGGCCAACTAAAAATCTTAAGTTTGAACACACAAATAGGTTTTTGTTGAGATAACTTATTATTCATGTGTAATGAAACATACACCTTTGAGCTGCACACACAAAGAGTTCAGATAAATGAAATCTGTGCCAACTCGTTATTTTTTGTTCAGAAAATGTACCTTTCATATGTATAATATCTTAAAATTTCAAGTTCTACAAACTAAGAATTCTGAAAAAAAGATGTGCAAACGTTTTTTTTGTTTGTTTGTTTTTTTCAGAAAATGCACCTTTCATATGTATTAAGACTTCAGGTTTTGAGTTCTACATCCTAAGACTCATTTTGTCAACATGTTGCTGTCACACAGATAACAAAACCAAGTCAGTTCAAATGTTTATTAACCTTAACTGTACAACTATAAAGACTTTTCTGTATCATACAGAATCTCACTCAGTCTCAGTTTATGTGAATTGAGAGGAATTTCCAAATAATATGCTTATTTGTTCCACACAAAAGTAAGTTTAGAATAAAATGATGTTACTGTTGTGAAATTTTAAAACTGGTGGAAATGACTTCAACTTGAATGCTTCAGTATCTGAGAGCAGAACATGAGCAGATGAAGGAGTTACATTGACAAAGTTACACACCACACTTGACAGTCAGTGCCAACAACCTAGTTGTTCAACTCTTAACAGTAAAAGCTCAAATGGTTTTAAACAGTCACAGTGCCAACACCCTGGTTTTTCAACTCTACTTAACAGTAAAAGCTCAAATGCTTTTTCATAAAAAAAAAAAAAGAGGTCCATCATGAAAAAAAAAAAACAAAAAAAAAAACCAAGCAAAAATGCAGGACAGTAACAGTACAAATGCTGTCCATGCCATAAAACTTTTTTTTTTTTTTGGAACTCCTACTTTAAGTCATTTTAGAGGCTTGAAAGACAGGCAAATCCAGTGGGGAGCACTTTTAGATCTATGAGGACAATTTCCATCTCTGTTTTATTGTAAGAGTTTAGTTTTCAAGCTCCTGATGCGCTGAGCAACTGGTCGAAAGTCCCATGAAGATTTGCTGAATAGTTTCAAAAGTGTACCTGAGTTCCTTTGGAAACTCTATGTTCAGGGCATAGAGTAGGCCAAAAAGGTAGGCAAATGCAGTGAGAGGGTCAGGTAGATCTGTGAGGACAATGGCCTCTTCCAAAACAACAGCAATACTGTTGATCGTTTGAAAAGAAGTAGGTGTTGGGAAGGTGTCGTAGCACGGACCCACAACAGGGGGCGCAAATGAACGGACAATGAGTAAGCCAAAAAGTAACAATTTAATGTTGTGATAATACACAACTAAATTTACAGAAATTTGCACAGTCAATTAACACCAGGTGACGTGTGGGCAGGCTCGAAGATAGAAGACCCCCGACGAGAGAGAAGCCACGTCCCACACGGCTTCCACCACCAACGGTCTGAAGAACACCGGAGCCGCCAAGTCCCGAGTCCCCAGGTGGCCTCTGTCTTCGGCTATCGACCCTGGTACTGCTGGCAGAAGCAGAGATAAGATGAATGAGTGTGAGTCCGCCACACTTGGTAATCCACAGTCCATACACAGTTAGGAGGGCGCACCTCCACCTCCAATCACACACTCGTGCAGCTCCTGGTTAACCCACTTACTCTGGGTTGGGGTGTGAGGCGAAGCCGTCGCTGTCACACCAAACGCCAATTCCCCAGACAAGGCAACACTCCAGGAAATGGCTGCAACCAGAAGTTCAGGTTATAACACAAAGTGTCAGTCAGCAGAGAACATTACCTCTTCAATAGTAGTCGATTCTCGGCGAGGAGGTGGAGTTGCAGCGGCCCACATAACAGTAGGTGCATCATCATCTATGACAACAGTGAGGATACCCATCTTCACACCAGCAGTCTGCCTATCAACCACATCAGAATCCTGTTGAAAAAATGTGAACCAAATTTAAACTAAAACCACAGGGGTTCTAATATCAACTGCTCACTAATAACTTGGTAGCAGGTCTAGTGAGCATAACCACTTAACATGCACTTATTATTTTTGGAAAAAGCATTGATAATATACCCACCAAGCATTTCAGGAAAAACTTCTCTGGAATGTCACGGACAAATAAGGGTAGACCTTCCAGACAGGTTTCCTTCCAATGCTGTGCAATGTCAGATGTATGGAAATCAAAATAAACAGAAATAGGACTTTTAAAAGGAGTGGTTTCAGGTCACTGTCAGCATGTGGATCATTCCACCAAATGGGTGCCATTTCCATGTTGTAAGTCCACCATATTAAAGTATTTTTTTAAATTTATTTTTCAAAACTAAATCTAGCAGCACCCCATATTTAACTATTTAAAATGAACAAAAGGAGCGTACACAGAACGCACCGCTCATTGTTACACCAGCAGATGTGCGCAGGAACTTGAGGAGAATAAACCCACGGAGAGCAGCTGGCCCAGATAAACATCTCAGGGCGTGCACTCAGTGTCTGCTCATCAGAACTGACTGATGTGTTCGTGGATATATTCAACCTGTCACTTGCACAAGCTTTGTGCCATCATGTTTCAATAGTACCACCATCGTGCCCATTCCAAGAAAAAGTGCTGTGACCTGCCTAAATGACTATCGCCCTGTGGCACTCACTCCATTTGTGATGAAGTGCTTTGAGAGGATAGTCATGACTCATATCCAGGAGACCATTCCTAATACCATAGATCCTCTTCAATTTGCGTACTGTCAGAACCACTCCACAGATGACGCAGTCAATACTGCCCTTCACACAGCCCCTCACTCACCTGGAGGGAAAGGATACGTATGTCAGAATGCTGTTTATTGACTATAGCTCAGCATTCAACACTGTCATACCATACAAACTTATAGAGAAGCTCCTCGCCCTTGGACTGACACCTGCCATTGCAACTGGGTGTTGAATTCCTTCACGAATAGGGTTGGTACCGAAACGCGGGTGCCAATAGAGTACCGGTTCCGACGTAAATGGTAGTAACAAGACCGAATAAGAATGAAAATTTCAGTGCCTCATTTCGGTGCCTGACGTTTTTTTTTTTTAATGAGCCGAAAGGGGGCGACCGACCCCGTGTGTTCCGGCTTCAACCTGCGTGACGTCAGCGCCGCATTAGTTGATGAGAACTGATAGCGAGAGGATCAATAAAATGCGAAGGCGAAACGCTCCAAAGTTTGGCTTCATTTCACACCCAAGGGCAACGACTCTGCGACGTGCCACAGATGTCATAAAACAATTGCATGTAAGGGAGGGTAACACATCAAATTTGATGAAGCATCTGGCCAGTCATGGAGTTTATTTGAAGCTGAACAATGCACGGTGTTTGATAAACTGCGCGACATTTCACGGCCCAGCACTTCGGCAGCAGGAGCTGCAGGGCAATTGAAGAAAGTCCCACTCCCAGCCTGCTAGTGTGGCGTTGCACATCACCGATAATATTTTGTTCCATATTTGTGTTATATTTATATTAAAGTGATTGTTCGGGTTTATGTTCTATTGATATTATGGACATTTTATTTTATTTTATTTATTATTATCATATGTTTTTTATTTATATTGTTTAAAGATTTACCGCAACTTAATATTATGTTTCAATTTTATTTAGGACTAAAGGGTATTGTTTTTTTGACAAAGTGTGTGCAGTTCATTTTTTTTTTAAAGTACCGGTTCGAGAACCGTTTAAGCACCGGTATCATTTAAAAAATACCGAGTAGGCACCGGTATCGGATTAAAACCCAACCGACAACCCAAACCTACTTACGAATAGACCCCAGTCAGTCAGCAATCGGCATGTCGTACATCCAGCACAAGACCAGTGAACACTGGGGTCCCCCAGGGCTGTGTGCTGAGTCCCCTCCTGTACACACTCTTCACACACGACTGTGTGACCTCTCAGAATAACACCAGTATCATCAAGTTTGCAGACGATACTACAGTCATTGGTCTGATCACTGGTGGGGAGGAGACAGCATACAGGAAGGAGGTGGCTGAGCTTTTGGCTGGTGTCATGACAACAATCTTTTATTAAAAGCAGACAAGACCAAAGAAATTATGTTGATCGAGGGAAAGAAGCAGGTGCTGCACACACACCTGTTATATAGGTGAACGGAGGTGGAGGAGGGTGAGAACTTTCAAATTCCTTGGCATCCATATCAGTGAGGATCTCACCTGGTCTCACAACACACAGACCATCATAAGGAAGAATATAATCAAGGACAGCATCACCCCCAGCACAACCTCTTTACACTCCTACCTTCAGGCAGACGTTACAGGAGTGTGAAGTCCAGACCACAAGACTAACAAACAGTTTTTATTCACAGGCCATCAGGCTTATAAACCATCATACATACCTCCTCTCCCTCCCACCCTGAAACTGTTTTAATATTTTTGCCTTTGTACACTAGATTGCACCTTAATACAACCGTACTGCTATTAAATACTGTTTACCATAGGTTTATTTATATTGTTCTGAATACTACTGTCCACATCCGTTACTCGTGATTTGCACTCTCTGAATTGCTGCTCCACATATTTGCACAATTTGCACAATAACTTGTGTTTTTTTTATTTTAAACATTTCGCCTTTTCCTCTCTCTCTCTTTCTTTCTTTTTAAGATTATATTGGTGAATGGAGGAATAACAAAGTAAGAATTTCACTGTATAGTGTAACTGCCTGTTTCTGCTGTACATATGACAATAAAACTCTTGAATCTTAAGTGACTATTTAATTTATTTTACACAAGTTTTAGGACAAAGGTGGCTACATTTTTTTCAGTCCTGTTACCAAAACTCATGTTACATTTTAAAAGCATGTTTAGAAGTGTGTCATTTAATTCCTTCATATGCCCCTCAAGAAAGAGTCTCTTTTCATGGAATGATTGGTTTTATGTTCAAATAATTAATATTTGTTACTAAAAAATTAATACTTTCAAAACAAAGTTGTATTTTTCTGGAACACCCAAAGCCATATTTATCATTTCAAGGAGACCCAAAGCTCAATTTAAATAAATTTACTATCATGTAATCTAATAAACAGTTAGATAAATGATGGACCAAACATAATCGATAAAGTTTTTTTTACCTTTTTGGGTTTTTAAAATAAACTGATTAAGTAACAGGAATGAGCAAGGGGTAGTAACAGGAATGAAAAAGACATAAAAGGAATGAACAATGAACAGCAGAAAGATGTGCATGTGCGCATGAAAGTGTAGATGCAAGTGTGCCTGCATGTCCGTGTGAGTTTAAAGAAACTTGTGAGTTGGAACCAAAAGACGTTGTTTCCAACTCGGGAACCGTGACATGGTTCTCAGGCTCCAAATGGTTGGTGACCCCTGCTCTACAGAGGAGTGTGTCTTCATCTTGCTTGTTGCTCATCAGAGGAATGTAATGATAAGTCAGTAAATGACATACATTTCTAACTTGAGTTCTGACAGGACAGCGGCCTGTAACTGTGTAAACTCACTGTTGTTTGTGTTAACTTCACAGTAGGGATGGGTATTGATAAGATTTTATCGATAGATAACTACTGATTCCGCTTATCGATACCTCTTATACATTTTCTGTGTACTAAAAGTAGGCTTTACAGGTTTTCTTTGTCAGCAACATTTTATTAAGTCTTAAAGTAAATAAGTATGAAAATGGTTACTGGATCCTTAAACTCTGGGCATAAATAAACTCCACGTGGTGGATCCTTGATCTCTGGACATAAATAGAAATAATTTGTAGTTTTTGTCAAAAGCATTTCCTTTCAGATATTATTGGGATGAATGCTACTCCATACCTCTGAGCTGAGCTCTTGCAGCTGGCTGTGCTGCACGTCAGCATCAGTGTAATTCATAAAGAATGCAGGACGTCTCATTTTGGGAGGAAAATCATTTTAGTCGATTGCAATTTATTGTCTGTATTACAACGTTTGGAAAGAGGTGTCATTTTATTTAAAGCGGCGATTCGCTTTGAAGTTATTAATTCCGACCGGACTGTCTTGGCAGAGAGCCGCGCAGCATTTGGAGCTGTGTGAACGGAAAGGAGGACGATTCTCATTTCTTGACTGCAACAAGAGTCCCAGTGACTTTAAGCCGCACAAAAAGTGACTCACGTTCGACATATTTTAATGGCTTTGAGAGGGGTAAAGAAGCAGACTTGCCCCTTCTGAAGAGCAGCAAAGCAATGAACCAACAAAGCAGCGGTTCAAACCACTGCTTCATTGGTTCAACCTTCAAAATGGAGTCATGCTGCAGAAGTGGCTGATTGCAGATCCACTGCAGGGTCTGTAATCAATGTAGAGAAATCATCATCATTTTCCCGACAAACAATAGCTGCTCTGAAGACTGATCGTTAGGCAAAAAGGTTATCGATGTCGGTGGATCGAATCATTTCTTAATGATACCTGAAAAGAACCAGTTCTTGATATCCAACCCTACTTCACAGTGAGCTCTGTGAGGTGCAGCAGAGTAGGGCCCAGGCTTTGATTGACTTCAGAGAGTGTATGTATGGTTGTGTGTGAAAGTATGATATGGACATATTGTAGAACCTATGTCTGTTAAAAAAAAAAAAAAAATCAGACATAAGATCTACAATCAGGTCAAGCAAAGGTCAATTTCTCCACTTCAGATACACAAAACATGCATAGACCCACATTGGTAAAAATGTTAAAACTTCAGCATTGAGCTCTTAATCCTTCTTCATCTTTTCTGTGCCCTCTATGTTCAGCTAATTCTGAGTGCTATTTGTGGTTACAAAATAGCTGCAACATGGAGGATAAATGTTCATATTGATAACTTTTATGCTGATTTTAAAACTGTATCAGGGTAAGTGGAAAATAGTGCTACAGTATTTTCATAGATGTTGTTACCTTTAAGAAATGACAACTGTTTTATCCATAGACATACAATGGGAAATTTGTCCAATCTCATGGTAAACAGTAAAAGTGACTTTTGTGACTATTTTCAGAACTGCTGGGTAGATTGGAAAATGCTGCTTTCAGTGTCTGCTGGCTTCCAGCACCATGTAGCGAATTCTCTGCCATTCTCCACTTTCAGTTTGTTTTGTTTTTTCCCTGCGGACAGATGTGACGTTGCACCAGGTCGTATGTCGAAGAAAGCATTTCGCTCTCTGCTGGAGAAAAGTGGTAACTTTTTACAAACCTGGCTGATAAACAGTCTAAAATGAAGCATTCAAATTTAGAAAAATGTCAATATTTTTGTTTAAAAAAATCAATTTAAAAATTGCAAAAGAAAAAAAATTGTAATACTTATGTGAATCGATTTTTCTACCACCCCCATTACATTTTATTCTAATGTGTAATGTTATAGAGTAGGGACAGGTGGAAAATGATGTTTTTCACTGTTCAGGCTCATTTTTATTATCCTAACCATTATACTTGTTAAATTTGCAATAAGATTATTGTGCAGGACAATTTACTGTATAGGAAAATGTATTTAACAATTAATTTTCATGCATATTCACGCATATTTATACATAAAATTCCCTGGGGATGGAAAAGGTGCCCATTCGGTGGAATGGCCCATGTATGAAGTTAGCCAAGACATACTCTGGTAGAGAAGTCACAAATAGATCGTATTACTTTTGGAAAGTGATAATTTTGAAATTGCCACTTAAAAACAGGCTATATCTGATCCTCATAGTGCATGCATGTGTAAATATAAATGCAAATATTCAAATGATTTTAGTAAGCTTTATGAGATAACAGTGACAGTGAAGTTGATCACCAAAATCTGAACAGCTGTATCCAAGTTAAATCCCGTCAATACATTCTTAAAATAATATATTAAAAGACCAAGACTTTTCACCCTTAAGAAGTAAAATATTAGCTCATTCTATTTATTATTTTTTTTATTTGCCAAAATGTGTTTGTAAGGTAACAGATATCATGACCTCTGACCTCCAGGATCAAACACCAGCCACTTCATCCTGATTCAGTTTGATTTACTTACTCTCATTTGGAAAAACAAAAAACAAAAAAAACAGATCAATATACAAGGAAAGTTGAAGTGGAAACACCCCCCCCCCACATATCTATCAGAGGGGTGAGCAGAAACAACAAACACTAAATTATGACTGAAAATTGGACACTAATAGAGTAAGGATTTATTGTAGATATCCAAATTTTGAATAGAACATTAAACCCAACAGTAAAGAAAGATCAGGCAGCTGGGGCCATTTAAATGTTTCTTAAAAAAAAAAAAAAAACGTTATAAAAGAGGAATATACCTGTTCAAGACTTTCCATGTCTTTTCCAAAGGCTCCTTTCCTGGCTCGATACAGCTTAAGCAGTCGGGAACAGTTCTCATCCAAAGCTGCTCTAAAAGTCCCCAACAGGTCCTTGGTAGTGACACGATAGAACTCTATGCAAATCTGTGTCACAGAAAGAAGCATAAAAACAAAAATACAATTAATGAGTTTGTAGCAATTCAACCAGTATGTTAAATAATAATTTGGATGACACTTGCTTTGAAACACACAAAGAAACAAACTGTTAATTAATATTTAAATATATTCAAAAGAAAATCAGTCTTGCCTGTTGTTCAAGAAACAAAGCAGGCCATCTCTCTTGGATTTCCAACACCATGGGATGTACCTCGACAATCTCCTTTCTCCTGAGAGCGAACGTGAGGTCCATCTTCTCTGAGTGAGTTCCATGTTTTTGCTCTTTTTCATTTCATTAACTAGTACACATCTTTGGTCTTTGAGTGTATCATCATCATAATTTTCTGGATGATCAGGCACATAATTGACTTCACCTCGCTTGGGTTTTTTCAAGGAAAACCTACCCTCATCAACATATTCATCCCTCCCTCTTCTTCTGTTTACAGTGACCTCATTGCAACCAGCCTTTTCGCAACTTGGATCGGTAGTTTCCAAGTTTGTACTTTATGCTTGTTGTCCATCCATCGTATCCAGTGCCTGTGCCAGGCTCTTTAAGGCATGGGTATTTGCTCACAAGTTCAGAAGCAACAGATTCAATTTGGTCTTTGTCAGGGTAGGCTTTTACAGCAAACATTACTTGTGCCAGCTTGTCTAGAATTTCCATTTTCATGTCTCGAGTTACATTTAGACCTTTTCCATTTAAAAAAAAAAATACCTCATTGGCCTTACAAAGCTTTAATTCAACATCATATGACAAAGACGGGATGGGGAATAGTGAAGGCCACTCCAAAATGCTTCTCATCAAGGTCCTAACAATGGGAGATGAGCTGTGGAAGAAGCTGGTGAGCTGACACTTGCTGTCTCAAGGGAGGAGATGGAGGATGCTTGGGATGGTGTTTGTGTTCATCATCATTCCAAATAACGTGCAAGACAGCCTTTTCTGCAGGCAACTCTGCAATGTCCATTAAGTTGCAAAGTTCATTACCAAAATCTGGGTCTTCATACTGCAGAGAAAAATCACCAAGTCCAAGCTTTATCCCTAATTCATTTTGCAATTGTTCGACAGATTCAGGAGCCTCAGCCAACTGAACCTTCTGAGTTTTGGGTTTATGTTTACATGCAGCAACAAAGCCTGTGAAGACAAGAAAAAAACAAAAAACAAAAGCTGTGCATGGCTGTCAACTTGGCTCAAATGATTAATGAAGTGCTAAGTCACTACAGCATTGACTGCATACACAAATATGTTCAAAAAATACTAAGAATTAAATTGTTTTTGTTTAAGTGGAAATTTTAATATAACAGTTGTTTAATGCATATGAATGTATGTATGTTTCGATTTCGATAGGTTGCCTGTGGGTGGCAAGATGGCGCCTGTGTGTTTGGCATGCCATCAGCCCTGTCTTTACCGCTCCTCGAGTTTTTTGTTATTTGTAGCTGTGTTTTTGCTCTGTGTGTTCTGCGGGGGCATCTCTGCCTTGCTTGTGTATAATCGTCAGTCTCTCTTGGACATTAATGCTCTTTATGAGCCGCCGCCCTACTCTGCCACCTGTGCTCGTGGATGTCCCGCTGCACTGCTCCGTTTTCCTTGCGGAGGAGGCGCTTTAGAAGGCACGGAAAGTGGAGCGGTGCATTGGTGAAATTTAAGTTCTACCTGGCAGCCTTCACTAGAGGGTCTGATCCTCGCCTCCTCTGGGATGGACAATATTTTGGGCGTGGGAGCGCGTGCTGCGCACGAGAGGCTGCTGGATTTCAACATGTTGTTCCTGGACTGTCCTCTCCAATGACCCGGACCGGCTCCGTTACAGCTGTGCCCGTTTTTGCCGCAGCTTCCTGCTGATGCCTCTCGCAGGGCTGCAGAGTTTTTACACCGGTGCTGTCATCTGCGGGCTCGCAGATGCGGTGTTCACCTGAGCTCCTCTGGCCGCTGAAACACGCTGCGTCACTGGCTGCTGAGGAGCTGAACTTCCGCATGACTTCATTAAAACCTGCTGATCCCACCGAGATCCTTAGTTTGTGTCTCATTAACATTAGATCATTGTCTCTGAAGTCACTCCTGGTGAAGGACTTAATTGTGGATCATCGTCTGGATATGCTTGGATTATGTGAAACCTGGCTTAAATCCACAGCTGTCCTTCCTCTGAATGAGGCCTGCCCACTGACATACACTTTTAGTCACGTTTCACGTGATGTGAGGAAAGGCGGGGGTGTTGCTTTTATTATAAATCCAGGTTTACTTTATTAACTGTGGGGGGTCATAAATATAATTCATTTGAGCATCTGATTCTCCGTTATGCCCATGATGTTAAGTACTGTCAAGGTCATAAAACTGGAAATCAGCTATGTTATATTGTCACTGTCTATAGGCCTCCTGGCCCATTTCTGATTTTGTTAGATGAATTTGCCGTCAGATTTTGCTGGGGTTTTGGGGTTGCTTTTCATTGCTATGCTGATGGCACTCAGTTGTATATGCCGATAGCTGCTGGAAATCCTGTCCACATAAAATCTTTACAGGACTGTCTCGCAGCAATGAGAAGTTGGATGTCTAGCAACTTTCTACTTTTGAACGCTGATAAGACTGAAATGATGGTTCTTGGTCTAGCAAGACATCGGCACCAATTGATCAGCTAGCACTTAACCTAGGTTCATGTGTTATACACTCAACAAAATATAAATGCAACACTTTTGGTTTTGCTCCCATTTTGTATGAGATGAACTCTGAAAGGTGCAGTTTTGTTTTATTGGGGGGGATACCAGTCAGTATCTGGTGTGACCACCATTTGCCTCATGCAGTGCAACACATCTCCTTCGCATAGAGTTGATCAGGTTGTCAATTGTGGCCTGTGGAATGTTGGTCCACTCCTCTTCAATGGCTGTGTGAAGTTGCTGGATATTGGCAGGAACTGGTAGACGCTGTCGTATACGCCGGTCCAGAGCATCCCAATGTGCCAAACGCCAGCAAATGTGAACATTTGCCCACTCAAGTCGGTTACGACGACGAACTGGAGTCAGGTCGAGACCCCGATGAGGACGACGAGCATGCAGATGAACTTCCCTGAGACGGTTTCTGACAGTTGTGCAGAAATTGTTTGGTTATGCAAACCGATTGTTTCAGCAGCTGTCCGAGTGGCTGGTCTCAGACGATCTTGGAGGTGAACATGCTGGATGTGGAGGTCCTGGGCTGGTGTGGTTACACGTGGTCTGCGGTTGTGAGGCTGGTTGGATGTACTGCCAAATTCTCTGAAACGCCTTTGGAGACGGCTTATGGTAGAGAAATGAACATTCAATACACGAGCAACAGCTCTGGTTGACATTCCTGCTGTCAGCATGCCAAATGCACGCTGCCCTCAAATCTTGCGACATCTGTGGCATTGTGCTGTGTGACAAAACTGCACCTTTCAGAGTGGCCTTTTATTGTGGACAGTCTAAGGCACACCTGTGCACTAATCATGGTGTCTAATCAGCATCTTGATATGGCACACCTGTGAGGTGGGATGGATTATCTCAGAAAAGGAGAAGTGCTCAGTATCACAGATTTAGACTGGTTTGTGAACAATATTGAGGGAAATGGTGATTATTAGTGTATGTGGAAAAAGTTTTTAGATCTTTGAGTCATCTCATACAAAATGGGAGCAAAACCAAAAGTGTTGCGTTTATATTTTTGTTGAGGTGTACATCATACTGACAAAGTGAGGAACCTTGGGGTAATTGTTGATCCTACGTTGTCCTTTGACCTCCACATTAGGGACACTACGAGGACTGCTTTCTTTCATCTAAAAAATATAGCAAAGATTCGTCCCATCCTGTCTATGGCTGATGCTGAGACTCTGATTCTTGCATTTTTCTCTTCTAGATTGGACTGTTGTAATACTTTCTTTTCTGGTTTACCACAGTCCAGCATCAGAGGTCTTCAACTCATTCAAAATGCTGCTGCCAGACTTCTGACACAAAGCAGAAGGTTTGATCATATTACACCTGTTCTGGAATCCCTTCACTGGCTTCTTTGAGATCGGATTTTAAGATGTTACTATTGGCCTATAAAATTGTTCACAGACTGATGCCCCCCTGTCTGGCCGGCCTGGTTGAGTCCTATGTGCCGGCAAGGGCTCTGTGTTCACAGGGTGCAGGACTATTGTGTGTCCCGAGGGTGAAGGTCAGCGGGTTACAGAGCTTTTTATCACCGCGCCCCAGCTCTGTGGAATGATCTGCCTGCGCTAATACGACAGTCGAACTCTGGAGACTTTTAAAGCCAGGTTGAAGACACATCTGTTCTCCCTGTTTTATCAATAGTCTTTTATATGATTGTGTGTCTTTTTTTTTTATTTGTTTTATTTATTTTACTTCTTTTACCTTTTATGGTTACATTTTTATTGTGTTTTAATCTTATTCATTTTATTCTGCTTTTAAATGTTTGTGAAGCGCCTTGAGGTGATTACTCATGATTAGGCGCAATATAAATTAATAAATTATTATTATTATTATTATGTTGTATGTATGATGATTGTATACATAACTTTGTAAGCTCACAAAAAGTCAGGCACAAAACCTCTACATATATTTTCTTTATTTTCATTCTAGTTGAACTGAACAGAATACTATTGGTGTGTGTGGTGTGGTGTATGTATATTCACATCATCCTAATCCAAACATAATCCATTATTATGCAATCCATAGTACATTCCATTACATTTAATGACGCAGGCATGTCTGTGGGTCACCATTAACTTTCCAACTACTGGGTAGTTAGTCAGTGGATGGGTAATCAAATCAAATCAGTTTTATTTATATAGCACCAAATTACAACAGTTGCCCCAAGGCACTTCATATTGCAAGATAAAAGCCATACAATAATTACAGAAAAACCCCAACGGTCAAAACGACCCCCTATGAGCAAGCACTTAACAGGAAGAAACCTCCAGCAGAACCAGGCTCAGGGAGGGGCAGTCTTCTGCTGGTACTGGTTGGGGCTGAGGGGAGAGAATCAGGAAAAAGACATGCTGTGGAAGATAGCAGAGATCAATCACTAATGATTAATGCAGAGTGGTGCATACAGAGCAAAAAGAGAAAGAAAACACTCAGTGCATCATGGGAACCCCCAGCAGTCTAAGTCTATAGCAGCATAACTAAGGGATGGTTCAGGGTCACCTGATCCAGCCCTAACTATAAGCTTTAGCCAAAAAGGAATGTTTTAAGCCTAATCTTAAAAGTAGAGAGGGTGTCTGTCTCCCTGATCCGAATTGGGAGCTGGTTCCACAGGAGAGGAGCCTGAAAGCTGAAGGCTCTGCCTCCCATTCTACTCTTAAAAACCCTAGGAACTACAAGTAAGCCTGCAGTCTGAGAGCGAAGTGCTCTATTGGGGTGATATGGTACTAAGAGGTCCCTAAGATAAGATGGGACCTGATTATTCAAAACCTTATAAGTAAGAAGAAGAATTTTAAATTCTATTCTAGAATTAACAGGAAGCCAATGAAGAGAGGCCAATATGGGTGAAATATGCTCTCTCCTTCTAGTCCCTGTCAGTACTCTAGCTGCAGCATTTTGAATTAACTGAAGGCTTTTCAGGGAACTTTTAGGACAACCTGATAATGAATTACAATAGTCCAGCCTAGAGGAAATAAATGCATGAATTAGTTTTTCAGCATCACTCTGAGACAAGACTTTTCTAATTTTAGAGATATTGCGCAAATGTAAAAAAGCAGTCCTACATATTTGCTTATATGCACATTGAAGGACATATCCTGATCAAAAATGACTCCAAGATTTCTCACAGTATTACTAGAGGTCAGGGTAATGCCATTCAGAGTAAGGATCTGGTTTAGACACCATGTTTCTAAGATTTGTGGGGGCAAGTACAATAAGATTTATCTGAATTTAAAAGCAGGAAATTAGCGGTCATTCATGTCTTTATGTCTGTAAGACATTCCTGCAGTTTAACTAATGGTGTGTGTCCTCTGGCTTCATGGATAGATAAAGCTGGGTATCATCTGCGTAACAATGAAAATTTAAGCAATGCTTTCTAATAATACTGCCTAAGGGAAGCATGTATAAAGTGAATAAAATTGGTCTTAGCACAGAACCTTGTGGAACTCCATAATTAACCTTAGTCGGTGAAGAAGACTCCCCATCTATTAGATAAATATGATTCAAACCACTGCAGCGCAGTGCCTTTAATACCTATGGCATGCTCTAATCTCTGTAATGAAATTTTATGGTCAACAGTATCAAAAGCAGCACTGAGGTCTAACAGGACAAGCACAGAGATGAGTCCCACTGTCTGAGGCCATAAGAAGATCATTTGTAACCTTCACTAATGCTGTTTCTGTACAATGATGACTTCTGAAACCTGACTGAACTCTTCAAGTAGACCATTCCTCTGCAGATGATCAGTTAGCTGTTTTACAACTACCCTTTCAAGAATTTTTGAGAGAAAAGGAAAGTTGGAGATTGGCCTATAATTAGCTAAGATAGCTGGGTCAAGTGATGGCTTTTTAAGTAATGGTTTAATTACTGCCACCTTAAAAGCCGTGGTACATAGCCAACTAAGAAGATAGATGATCATATTTAAGATAGAAGCATTAATTCATGGTAGGGCTTCCTTGAACAGCCTGGTAGGAATGGGGTCTATAGACATGTTGATGGTTTGTAGGAAGTGACTAATGAAAATAACTCAGACAGAACAATCGGAGAGAAAGAGTCTAACCAAATACCAGCATTACTGAAAGCAGCCAAAGATAACGATATGTCTTTTGGATGGTTATGAGTAATTTTTTCTCTAATAGTTAAAATTTTATTAGCAAAGAAAGTCATGAAGTCATTACTAGTTAAAGTTAAAGGAATACTCGGCTCAATAGAGCTCTGACTTTTATCAGCCTGGCTACAGTGCTGAAAAGAAACCTGGGGTTGTTCTTATTTCTTCAATTAGCGATGAGTAGTAAGATGTTCTAGCTTTACGGATGGCTTTTTTATAGAGCAACAGACTATTTTCCAGGCTAAGTGAAGATCTTCTAAATTAGTGAGACGCCATTTCCTCTCCAACTTACAGGTTATCTGCTTTAAGCTGCGAGTTTGTGAGTTATACCACGGAGTCAGGCACTTCTGATTTAAGGCTCTCTTTTTCAGAGGAGCTACAGCATCCAAAGTTGTGCTCAATGAAGATGTAAAACTATTGACGAGATATATATCTCACTCACAGAGTTTAGGTAGCTACTCTGCACTGTGTTGGTATTGGCATGGGATGAACAATACAAAGAAGGAATCATATCCTTAAACCTACTATACAGCGCTTTCCGAAAGACATCTACTGTAATGAATGTATTCCCCACTGCTGGGTAGTCCATTAAAGTAAATGTAAATGTTATAGAAATGATCAGACAGAAGGGGTTTTCAGGGATACTGTTAAGTCTTCAATTTCCATACATAAGTCAAAACAAGATCTAAAGTATGATTAAGTGTGGTGGACTCATTTACATTTGAGCAAAGCCATTGAGTCTAATAATAGATTAATGCAGTGTTGAGGCTGTCATTCTCAGCATCTATGTGGATGTTAACATCGCCCACTACAATTATTTTATCTGAGCTAAGCACTAAGTCAGACAAAGGTCTGAAAATTCACAGAGAAACTCACAGTAACGACCAGGTGGACGATAGATAACAACAATAAAACTGGTTTTTGGGACTTCCAATTTGGATGGACAAGACTAAGAGTCAAGATTTCAAATGAATTAAAGCTGTCTGGGTTTTTGATTAATTAATAAGCTGGAGTGGAAGATTGCTGCTAATCCTCCCCTCAGCCCGTGCTACGAGCATTCTGACAGTTAGTGTGACTCGGGGGTGTTGACTCATTTAAACTAACATATCCTGCTGTAACCAGGTTTCTGTAAGGCAGAATAAATCAATATGTTGATCAATTATTATATCATTTACTAACAGGGACTTAGAGAGAGACCTAATGTTTAATAGACCACATTTAACTGTTTAGTCTGTGGTGCAGTTGAAGGTGCTATATTTTTTTCTTTTTGAATTTGTATGCTTAAATAGATTTTTACTGGTTGTTGGTGGTCTGGGAGCAGGCACCGTCTCTACGGGGATGGGGTATTGGGGGGATGGCAGGGGGAGAGAAGCTGCAGAGAGGTGTGTAAGACTACAACTGTGCTTCCTGGTCCAACCCTGGGTAGTCACGGTTTGGAGGGTTTAATAAAATTGGCAAGATTTCTAGAAATGAGAGCTGCTCCATCCAAAGTGGGATGGATGCCATCTCTCCTAACAAGACCAGGTTTTCCCCAGAAGCTTTGCCAATTATCTATGAAGCCCACCTCATTTTTGGACACCACTCAGACAGCCAGCAATTCAAGGAGAACATGCAGCTAAACATGTCACTCCCGGTCTGGTACGGTAATCATTTAAAGCCTCTGGATCCAGGATTTCTATTTCAGTGTAGCTGTCAATCATCTGGTAAGACCTGTAGTGTTCCATGTACCAAGAGGAGAGTGTCAGAATTTCAGAGCAGCTGAGCACAGCAGATGATAGGAGGCACAATGCAAACTCTCTGACAGGTAGTAGAATATCAAGGACCTTATGGTAAATGCAGGCAGTGGTCTGGTACATGAAGCAGTCAGCGAGGCGAAGGTACAGGCAGGCGTAAGGCAATGATGTTGTCAAAAATAACCAGACTAAGGTCGAGAGCACAGCAAACAGTAGTAAGGGGCAGAGACAAAAACGAGGTCCAGGAAACAAGCACGGTCAGGCACAGTGAAGTAATAAAGTACAAGATAAACAAGCAACACAGATCAAGAGCAGAAGAGCTGGCACAAAGACATGAGAATCAACAAACTAGCAAATTCAAACAGAACTCACAGGGCTTAAATGCATGGTGAATAATTGCAGCGATGGAAAACAGGTGTGGTGAGCTGGCAGGAAGTGGGCGTGGACAAACAAAGATAAGAGACAAGGCAAGAGAGTAAAGTGACAAATGGTAAAGCAGAAGACATACAAAATGGGGCGTGGCCAACAAGAATAAGGAAGTGCTGGTGAAGGGCAAGAGAGTATAGTGATCTGAGGGTGTGACAGTGATACAAATGAAACTGGGTGTGAAACATGAGGAACAAAGATGAGGTGGAACTGACAGGGAAGTGAAGTGACGTAACCAGAATCCATAAACTAACAATACTAAAATATCCAGGCCGAGACAAACAAGAAACTCTAGACAGAATGGAATTTAACATGAACAGAATAACAACAGGTGACAAATGGCTAAAACTGAAAAGAAAGTAACAGGTAAATCAAAAACTAAAACTAGGACAGAACTGATGAGTGGAAAAAGTCCAAAACACAAGATAATTAAACTAACACTTCACTGGTAAACCTGACAAATAAAAACTGTGACCAAAGCAATCATGAACAAAATCAAAAACAGTGCATTAAAGACAAAGAAAACTAGAATGGCACTAAATGTGTGGCTGATGAGTGAATAACAAACAAGCTGTGAAAAAAGCAAATAAACAGATGATCAAAAACCAAGTAAAAGATATCAATACAGAAAGGCTGATGGAAATTGAAAGGTCAAGACCTGAGCAGGAGCAAATCCTGACAGCGAGCTTTGCAGTTACAAAAGGACACTTTCTCAAAGTTGACCACAATGTTCAGTATTCTGCAGAAATGTGGCAGACCACTGCATTGTCCAGCAGAAACAATCATACCCTTAACATATAGGGTCCCATACAGATGAACATCTTTGGCAAGGAACACAGTGTCTTGATGTGGATACTTCATTCCAATTCCTATGCTTAGCTTTTCCTCCACTAATGATATTTTAACTCTGTCAGCGCTGCCAATGTACAGTTTTGGTTTGAACAGATTTTGGCTATCAAGGTAGTATGCCATCATTTGTTGATGTTTACTAGAGAGGGTAAGAAGCACATTCTTGAAATTGAGAACATCATGCACCACTTTCTTGAAGAAGTTATGCTTGGACTCAAATCGTATAGCCCATAAATCCACTAAAGGTCCAAAGCAACATGTGAGATGTACATAATTC
The DNA here is from genome assembly GCF_902500255.1 of Thalassophryne amazonica. NCBI lineage: Eukaryota > Metazoa > Chordata > Actinopteri > Batrachoidiformes > Batrachoididae > Thalassophryne > Thalassophryne amazonica. Next base: position 29,029,432 of record NC_047109.1, read on the forward strand.
AAAAAAGTGATGTTTTGGCAGAAGCTTAAAGTCAGGAAATGTATCAAGAAGCAGCTTCCGATGGCCAGATATTTTGCTCTCCAGATAACACAGTATTTCCTCTGACAGTGTAGTAGTGACAATGATTTCCACAATCTCTTTAAGGTCCATCAATGTTTTCCATGACGGTTCCTGTTCTGGAATGCTGCTCCCAATCATCAGAGGCAGTAAATGAAAATTGTCCAATTTTCATGTCCATTGCCACTGATTCATCCCTTTTCAAAGCTTGCCTTTGTAATTTGTTGTGGCTTGTTGACCTTATCAAATATTTATATGGAAACAACTTAATGCGGCTGTTCAGACCATCAAATGAAATGAATCCTTTTCTAATCAGTTCCCTTAGACACAACATAACTCTACTGAGATAACGCCTTCAAATCATGTAAAATATCGGGGAGAAACTCAGTAACTGGATGGAAATAGGACAAATGCTTATTCAGCACACATGCCTGTTTAACACCATTAATGCTTTGTCTGTCACTAGATTCAAGCTGTTCCACAAACGTGTTGTGCTGTTCTACAGTTCTTAATGGACAATCTCTTGCCTCCTTAGTTGCAATTTGGTCTCGATCAACACAACAAAATCTGCAAAATTTTTCATCATTGAAAGATTCATGAAAACATGCTAGACTGTGGGCCCGAAGGTTATCCACACAGACACAAACTACGTGCCCTTCATAAACTTATCTAAAACCTCAACAAACACCCCATCCTTTTTCCTTAATCAGTGGATAAAGAAATGCATCATACCCAAACTCTTTAACATCAACACTTTTTCCAGCTCAATCAAAGGTAGAGTAGAGCAAAACTTTGATGGTAAATTAAGCACAACCCAACAGACAGCAATCATCAATACAGTACAATCAGCAAGTCATCAATACACAGTCCAATGGAAAGACTTGTCTCTTGCAACCCAAAAAGTTTGTTCACTTTGAAATACTGTCCATCTTGAAACGACTTGTATTGGCCAGGTTTACTTTCATTATTAAACACTAACTTAGCTGAAAAATCAGACTCTCTCAATAAGGTGTCCAAAACCTGAATGAGCGACACATAAACAAAAGTATTTTTATGGGTTCTTCTGTATGTATATTCAGCTGGCTCAATTACAGGGAAGTGCCCCTTAAAATATAGATTCCTCCTGTGATCAGTGGACAGTGCACCTTTCGCTTCAGTAGTTACAAGCAGTGGATTTGATTTCAATACTGCATCATTAATTTCTTGAACAAAACAATCATCAATTTCAGTATTATGTTTAGTAAGCACCTCTTTGATTGTTTGAAGGGACTGCAATTTAGACAAATGAAGAATATAATTTAGCTCTTCCACAATTTTCTGTAAAGCTCTTTTAGAAACATGCAATACACATTGCATGCACAGAAAAAGAGCTGCAATTTTACATTCAAGAGTCTCAGTTTCTATATACTTTTCCCTACCACTGTCACCTGAATCCTGACTTGGACCACTTTGTGATGTCTCAGCTTCAGGAAAGTTATCTAATGGTTGCTCATGTGCCTCTGAGACTAGAGTTTCAGAGGCACATGCTTCATTGTCAGAAAGCACTCTCAAGCATGTTCTTAAATCCTTTGAATTTTTGTGCTTTCTACTTCGATGTTAACTGAAGTTTTTAAAATTGGTAGTTTTAAACTCAGCCCAGGAAGGGGCAATGCACAGTATGTTGATTTTTTAAAATGATTTACAAGATGAGTGAAAAAAGCCCATTGTGTACAATTTTCTCTGAAATCACATAACTCACAAATAAAAGTGCAAGTCTCTTTTATTTAAAGTCCTGCAGTTGGATCTGGTGAGATGTGACCTTAATGTTCCATGGGTTTTAAAGGTGCACACACAGCCACTGCACACACAGGGCCAGTAAACACCTCTTCTGTGTCTGTCGATGGTGCCTTAGTAGAACCTCTTAATTTGAGCTGACAAAACTATCTCATGGGATAACTGTGATGAGAATTAAAAGGCAAATTAGTTGATTTACCTTTAGTTTTTTTGTTGGTTTTTACTACAAAATACAGTGTGCTTATTCTATTCAAGTTATGCATCTTCAAAAATGTACTAATATATTACTTACACTGAATAAAACTTAAGTAGTATAACACAAAAGCCCTGCAAGAAATTCCCTCTTCATGCTGAACAACATTAAATTACCTTTTCTGGACTATGTCGCATCAGTCTAAAAATGTGTCATGAAGAGAAAAAAACAAAACAAAAAACCACACACATACAACCGCACCGGACTATAAGCCGCATTTATTTAGTGCTCTGATAGAGAGGTGGGTTGCCTTGTAGAAAGTGTTGGCATTGTTGTTAACCAAACATCCACCAGGTGGGGCTGTCAACAAATCTGTCTTGCACAGACCTCCTCTTCTTCTTCGCTAATGATCAATGATATTTAATTGGTCTCCAGTCTCTTTATACTTCATTTTAGCTTATTTATACTTGTACTGCTGCATATTTTACGAGCTGCAGTTTGTTAGAATAGGGTTTTATTTTGAGGGCATTTTGTTTTTGTCTAGCTGAGCCGAGAGTGCCTTCTCGTGGCTGTAGATGGTAATGTTTACTCCTTGGTTCATGTCTATCAGTATGAGGGTCAGTGATGTGACCCAATTTTTTTTGTGTTCCCATGGTTTAGTTACATTTAAAAATTAAAATTTGATAATAAATTCACAAATTACTTGAATACATTCTCTTCTTTGAAGACCTAGCCTAAAATTTCTGCATTTGATCAATTTTGTGAGACTTTTTAGGGGATAATGGCAAAAATGTCTAAGTGGTGTAAATTCTCAATAAAACACATTACCAACTAGTTTGGCATAATCCTGCATTTGTCGTGATTAACCATGAATAAAATGTTCTGAATATTATGGCAAATTTGGGGAATTTTGGACTATATAAATTGTCAGTGCAGTGTAACCAACATTCAAGGAGCCATTTTCTTCATTTTTGTTAAAAGATCAAATGGTAGGAAATGATATCATAATGAAGGCTACCTTATTAACCTAACCTATGCATGCTAAGGTTAGTTCTCTTTGAAATCTTGATAATTTGTCTTTTTTAGGGTATGGTCAGGTGTGTTTAGGGTTACATCTGAAATGCTATGACCTTAGAAAACCATTTCTAATACAAATTATTTTTTTTTAAATATAAAATGAGTATTTATTTTAAAAAATGAGTCTGAAATCTTCACATCCAGGTCAGATGCTTATGTAAGTGTCCACCATAATGCCTCTAAATTTGAATTTTAATTGTAACAATAAATGGTGTAATCAGTTACACCATTTGATGTTGTCAAATAACACAAGTTTTGATGTCGATTTTAGATGTAATGTGAATTAAGTGGAACTATTTTTAAGTGTGTGTGTGTGTGTGTGTATATATATATATATATATGAGTGTAAATTACATTTATTAAATTCCTATTGTTTCATGATTATTGCAATGTAATGGAGCTTTTTTCTCTCCAATAGATTCCATATAAACAAAGAAAAAGTGGCTCAACACAGACCATGAGTCCATGCAGATCCTGCAACAAGGGCCATTTATTTAATTCTTAAATTAATTAATAGAAAACACCCTAATCTTGTTGTTAGTGTTTTTCTTCATTGGAAATAATAATAAAAAGCACAAGTTCAATTGAATTTACTGACTGTCATGTTTGAGTTTTACTGCTAGTTTCTTCTGTAAAAGCAACATGGTCATATAGTGTAATTGTTTTTGTCATTTTGTAACCATTTTTTTAATGGTTATAATTTGTCAAACAGTATTTAGAAAAAGCAAAGCGATTTTCAGTATTGGTCCTGCTCAATAGTGCAAAAACGCATATAATTGAATTTTAAAATAATCCTTAAACATGTATTTTCAAGAGATAAATTAAAATTGAGTCATTACTTTTATAGGCACACTTGCATACACTCAAAGTGTAAATAAATATTTAATATTTATCCTTTTGTTCTGGTAACACCACTTGACATTTTCTGGGGAAATCCATATTTTCTTTTGTAAAAAAGAAAAGGTTCAAAAACTATTAAATTCACATGAAACTGACAGAAATACAAAATACAATTTTGCAAACCTGATGGAAGCTTTTGAAACAATTTATTAAAACATTTTTGAATTGCTCATCATGCAAACTCTTTTTTTGTCACTGGCCCATGAATTAACATTTATAAGCATGTTAAATTATGTATATTTTGATTTATAAGTCGCAGGACCAGCCAAACTATGATAAAAGTGTGACTTGTAGTCCGGCAAATACGGTAATCTGCAGCACAGTAGGTTGTATTTTATTTCCTGATACTTGTCTTTTCATGAAATAATGTGTTTAATGTCCGACTGACATTACTGGCATAATCGGGAATAGTATTGGCATTGTTTTTGCACCGATTGTATTATAGATTCAATAATAAAGGAACATGACATTCTTCATGAATGGGAAATTCCTTGCAGGACTTTTGGTTCACAGTTAATGTCGTATCATAATAATTCACTACTTTACATTAAGAACTTAAAGAAACAATTTTGAGTGGGAACTTACCTTCTTATTGCAAATGACAGTCAGCTGCTGCATCAGTCAAACTTTGCCTCTTAAGTGGCATGGAGAAGCAGCCGATCCTCTGCAGCGCGTTTGTGCCAACACAACCCTCTGCACTGTGCTGGAGAAAGGGTCCTCTTAGTACATTCCTACCATAATTTCTCATTTTTTCCCCTCTAAAATAAAGTCTAATTTTTGGGTGGTTATCATGCACACGTTCAAGCAAAATATGTAAAATATTTACTCTCCCCAACATCACTACTACAACACATCTGATACAAAAGGCCAAAATATTCTTTTATTACCACCAAAATTGCGTAATTCGTATTAAACTTACTATCAAACTGTTCTAATCCAATATTTTGGGTCAATTAATTTACCTTTGTGTAATGATCGCGCAATTCTAGTGTTACGGTACCACTTATGTGTAAACACAAGGGCACTGCCATGTTGTTTTTGAAAAGCACATTGATAGCTGTCTCTGATTGGTCGGTACACTACGGCAGCGCATGCTGGGACATGAAGTGAAATCATTGCTTCATGTACCGTAATGTCTTCAGTTTTCATTTTTATCCCTTGGCTTTCAGCCCCCATTTTTTATCAGACGTGCCGGCTTTTCTGTGCCATGCTCCTGCGCTGCCTTTCGGCCGAAAGTGCCGTCATCACCGCGGGAGACGAAGTGGCCAACTGGTGAAGCTGAAGCTCTGTTTGGCCTGCTGTTTGGCATCTGGACGAGCTGTGCACAGAATTCTGGCAGGATCTGTGCTGCCCTGGCACCTTCTAGATCCGGTTAAAGCCTGCTTGGTGCCGCTGGTCGGCTCTGAGGACTGTCGGCCCGGCCGTCGACGTCTTCGCCAGATTTATGTGCGCCAATGGCGCTCTTGGAACCTGGGCTTGCTTCGCCGGGTTCCGAACAGCCAGACTGTCATCTCCACTGAGGTCCCTACCCTGGGTCTCCTGAACATCAGATCACTGCCCTCGAAATCTTTATTGATTAATGATTTAATCATGGATCATTATTAAGATATGATGGGCTTATGTGAAACCTGGCTCAAACCCACAATTCTCCTTCCTCTGAATGAGGCCTGCCCACCAGCATACACATTTAGTCACGTGTCTCCTGGTGTGAAGCAAGGCGGGGTGTTGCTTTTATTTACAAATCTAAGTTTGTTTATTAGGTGTTGGGGGTCACAAATATAATTCCTTTGAGCATCTGACTCTCCGTTATGCCTGTGATGCTAAGTACTGTCAGGGTCATAAAACTGGAGCTCAGCTATATTTTTGTCACTGTTTATAGGCCCCTTGGCCCATATTCTGATTTTCTAGATGAATTTGGTGCATTCATCTCCAGTTTGTCAACTAGTGCAGATAACATTTTGATTATTGGTGACTTTAACATTCATATAAATAAGCCCTCTGATCCCCTTAGCAAATCATTAAATGCAAATTGTGCATGCATTAGGATTGCAGCAATGCATTCAGGACCCAACACATATTAGTGGAAATACCCTGGATCTGGTTCTTGCACGTGGGTTTGCTGTCACAAATATCGACATCTTGCTCTCGCAATCTACAACCCCTGTGGCAAAAAATTATGGAATCACGGCCTCGGAGGATGTTCATCAGTTGTTTGAATTTTGTAGAAAAAAAAGCAGATCACAGAAATGACACAAAACTAAAGTCCTTTCAAATGGCAACTTTTGGCTTAAGAAACACTATAAGAATCACGAAAAAAAATTTGTGGCAGGCTCAGTACGGTTACTTTTTTAGACCAAGCAGAGGGAAAAAAAATATGGAATCACTCAATTCTGAGGAAAAAAATTATGGAATCATGAAAAACAAAAGAACGCTCCAACACATCACTAGTATTTTGTTGCACCAAATCTGGCTTTATAACAGCTTGCAGTCTCTGAGGCATGGACTTAATGAGTGACAAACAATTACTCTTCATCAATCTGGCTCCACTTTCTCTGGATTTGCTGTTTGCCAGATCAGCTTTGCAGGTTGGAGCTTGTCATGGACCATTTTCTTCAACTTCCCACCAAAGATTTTCACTGGATTAAGATCCGGACTATTTGCAGGCTATGAATTGACCCTATGTGTCTTTTACAAGGAATGTTTTTACACAGTTTTTTGCTCTATGGCAAGATGATTATATCATCTTGAAAAATGATTTCATCATCCCAAAACATCCTTTTCAATTGCTGGGATAAGAAAGTGTCCAAAATATCACATAACTTGTGCATTTATTGATGATGTAATGACAGCCATCTCCCCAGGGCCTTTACCTGACATGCAGCCCCATATCATCAATGACTGTGGAACATGTACATGTTCTCTTTCAGGCAGTCATCTTTATAAATCTCACTTATGGAACAGCAACCAAACAAAAAGTTCCAGCATCATCACCTTGCCCAATGCAGATTCGAGATGTCATCACTGAATATGACTTCATATCCAGTCATCCACAGTCCACGATTGCTTTTCCTTAGCCCATTGTAACTTGTTTTTTTTCTGTTTAGGTGTTAATGATGGCTTTCGTTTAGCTTTTCTGTATGTAATCCCCTTTCCTTTAGGTGATTTCTTACAGCTGGTCACAGACGTTGACTCCAGTTTCCTCAGTTTCCTCCCATTCATTCCTCATTTGTTTTGTTGTGCATTTTCGATTTTTGAGACATATTGCTTTAAGTTTTCTGTCTTGACACTTTGATGTCTTCCTTGTCTACCAGTATGTTTGCCTTAATAACCTTCCCATGTGTTTGTATTTGGTCCAGAGTTTAGACACAGCTGACTGTGAACACATACATCTTTTGCAACATTGCGTGATGGATTTACGCTCTCTAAGAGTTTGATAATCCTCTCCTTTGTTTCAATTGACATCTCTCATGTTGGAGCAATGATCATGTCAGTGCCACTTGGTGCAACAGCTCTCCAAGGTGTGATCACTCCTTTTTAGATGCAGACTAATGAGCAGATCTGATTGATGCAGGTGTTAGTTTTGGGGTATGAAAGTTACAGGGTGATTCCTAATTTATTCCTCAGAATGAGTGTAGTCCATATTTTTTTCCTCTGCTGGTCTAAAAAAGTAACCGTACTGACTGCCACAATTTTTTTTCCCTGATTTCTTATAGTGTTTCTTAAAGCCAGAAAGTTGCCATTTGAAATGACTTTAGTTTGTGTCATGTCTGTGATTCGCTTTTTTTCTACAAATTAACAACTGAATGAACATCCTCCGAGGCCGGTGATTCCATAATTATTGCCAGGGTTGTATAGTCTCAGACTATTCAATTATCGGTTTACATTTCGCTGCCCTGTTTCGTGGAACAACAACCTTGTCTACTACTGCGGCGTTGTATTAAACCCTCAACTATGACTGAACTTGAGGCTAGACTACCTGATATTTTAGCTTTGAGTCTGGAGAATGCTAAATCAGTAGCCAGCTTGTGGATAGTCTAATTTAGCACATAATACTACACTTGATACGATTGCACCTCCTCTTTTAAGGCCACGCCCTCCAAGACACAGTCACCTTGGTTCAATGGTTACTTGCGTAACCTCAGGCAGAAGGCCAGAGGTTTGGAACGGACCTGGCGTTGTTCCAAATTAGAGGCGTTCCGCCTTGTGTGCGGGATGCTATTTTAGATTATAGGCATGCACTACTGGCCACAAAGCAGGCCTATTACTCTGATTGATCAGTAAACAAACATAACTCAAAGTTCTTGTTTGACACGGTAGCATTTCTTATTCACGGGCAGCCACCTGTTAGTTGTTCTCCCTTTTCAGCGCAGGATTTCTTGGATTATTTTGAGAGGAAAATAGAAGATATTAGGCTGAGCATATCTCAGCACGCCTCGGCCCAACCATTAAAGTCTGCTATGAAGGTGGGCGCTAACATTGAGTGTGACCTAGATTGACAGAATTTAATAGTTTTTCACTAGGCATGCTAATGAAACTCGTGGTGCCTACAAAAAGCACAACCTGTTTATTTGATCCCATACCAACAAAGCTTTTTAAGGACCTGTGGCCCACTCTTGGGCCGACTGTGCTGGAAATGATCAATCTGTCATTAACCTCTGGATCTGTTCTGAAATGTTTTGTTTTTTTCAGTGATTAAACCATTACTTAAGAAATCTAATCTTGAATTTTTGTATTGAAAAATTACAGGTTTATATCAAATCTATCATTGTGTTACAAAATTTTAGAAAAGGTGGTTTTGCGGCAGCTTGTAGACCACCTCACTGAGAATGATCTTTTTGAGCCGCTGCAGTCTGCTTTTAGGAAATATCACTCCACAAAGACAGCGCTCACTAATGGCCCTGTCCCACTGGGGAGAGGATTAATTGCGCATGAATTGAGTATACAGAGTACGGGCGTTCGTTGTCATCCGCAACAAAATGGCCAAAATGACAAATGTCCCAGTATGAATTACAGATATATTAATAATACGAGGTCTATTAGAAAAGTATCTGACCTTATTATTTTTTTCAAAAACCATATGGATTTGAATCACGTGTGATTACATCAGACATGCTTGAACCCTCGTGGGCATGCAAGAGTTTTTTCACGCCTGTCGGTTACGTCATTCGCCTGTGGGCAGTCTTTGAGTGAGGAGTGGCCCACCCTCGTCGATTTTTTCATTGTTTAGGAATGGCTCAGAGACTGCTACTTTGTTTGATCAAAATTTTTTCAAAACTGTAAGGCACAACTGAGTGGACACCATTCGATAAATTCAGCTGGGTTTAGGTAAAAATTTTAACGGCTGATGAGAGATTTTGGTCTGGTAGTGTCGCTGTAAGGACGGCCCACAGCACCTGACGGCGATCTGCGCTTCGAGGCGGCAGCGTCTCGCCGTTTCAAGTTGAAAACTTCCATATTTCAGGCTCTGTTGACCCACGAAGTCGTAAGAGAACAGAGAACTTTCAGAAGTCGGCATGAGGTGTTTATTCGGACATTCCATTGTTAATGGACATTTTGTAATGAAAGAACATGCGGGCAGAGTCGCATGTCAGGCCAGACCCCGCGGGGGGGTCGCAACAGGAAAAACACCTCCGTTGGAAACCTTAACGGGCAAGTTGGAACATGCCCAAGCTGTTAAACAATTGTCAGTTACTCACTTGTTGAAAGCCATCAAAAGCTGCCTGAACTTTACAAATGGTTTTCAACACGGAGGTGTTTTTCCTGTCGCAGCGCACACAGATTTGCCGAGTCGTCACGGAAACGACTCGGCGAATTTGCGCGCACGTCTTTCATTAAAAAATGTCCTTAAACAGTGGAATGTCCGCATAAAGTCATGCCGGCCTCTTCTGAATCTTCTCTGTTCTCTCACGACGTCCTGGGTGAATTAAGCCTTAAATTAGGATGTTTTCAGGTCGAAACAGGCCGCGACGGCGCCTGGCAGAACTGACTGATGTGTTCGTGGATATATTCAACCTGTCACTTGCACAAGCTTTTGTGCCATCATGTTTCAATAGTACCACCATCGTGCCCATTCCAAAGAAAAGTGCTGTGACCTGCCTAAATGACTATCGCCCTGTGGCACTCACTCCATTTGTGATGAAGTGCTTTGAGAGGATAGTCATGACTCATATCCAGGAGACCATTCCTAATACCATAGATCCTCTTCAATTTGCGTACTGTCAGAACCACTCCACAGATGACGCAGTCAATACTGCCCTTCACACAGCCCTCACTCACCTGGAGGGAAAGGATACGTATGTCAGAATGCTGTTTATTGACTATAGCTCAGCATTCAACACTGTCATACCATACAAACTTATAGAGAAGCTCCTCGCCCTTGGACTGACACCTGCCATTTGCAACTGGGTGTTGAACTTCCTTACGAATAGGGTTGGGTACCGAAACGCGGTGCCAATAGAGTACCGGTTCCGACGTAAATGGTAGTAACAAGACCGAATAAGAATGAAAATTTCAGTGCCTCATTTCGGTGCCTGACGTTTTTTTTTTTAATGAGCCGAAAGGGGGCGACCGACCACGGTGTTCCGGCTTCAACCTGCGTGACGTCAGCGCCGCATTAGTTGATGAGAACTGATAGCGAGAGGATCAATAAAAATGCCGAAGGCGAAACGCTCCAAAGTTTGGCTTCATTTCACACCCAAGGGCAACGACTCTGCGACGTGCCACAGATGTCATAAAACAATTGCATGTAAGGGAGGTAACACATCAAATTTGATGAAGCATCTGGCCAGTCATGGAGTTTATTTGAAAGCTGAACAATGCACGGTGTTTGATAAACTGCGCGACATTTCACGGCCCAGCACTTCGGCAGCAGGAGCTGCAGGGCAAATTGAAGAAAGTCCCACTCCCAGCCCTGCTAGTGTGGCGTTGCACATCACCGATAATATTTTGTTCCATATTTGTGTTATATTTATATTAAAGTGATTGTTCGGGTTATTGTTCTATTTGATATTATGGACATTTTATTTTATATTTATTTATTATTATCATATGTTTTATTTATATTGTTTAAAGATTTACAGCAACTTAATATTATGTTTCAATTTTATTTAGGAATAAAAGGGTATTGTTTTTTTGACAAAGTGTGTGCAGTTCATTTTTTTTTAAAGTACCGGTTCGAGAACCGTTTAAGCACCGGTATCATTTAAAAAATACCGAGTAGGCACCGGTATCGGATAAAACCCAACCGACACCCAACCCTACTTACGAATAGACCCCAGTCAGTCAGAATCGGCAGTCGTACATCCAGCACAAGACCAGTGAACACTGGGGTCCCCCAGGGCTGTGTGCTGAGTCCCCTCCTGTACACACTCTTCACACACGACTGTGTGACCTCTCAGAATAACACCAGTATCATCAAGTTTGCAGACGATACTACAGTCATTGGTCTGATCACTGGTGGGGAGGAGACAGCATACAGGAAGGAGGTGGCTGAGCTTGTGGCCTGGTGTCATGACAACAATCTTTTATTAAAAGCAGACAAGACCAAAGAAATTATTGTTGATCCGAGGAAGAAGCAGGTGCTGCACACACCCCTGTATATAGGTGAAACGGAGGTGGAGAGGGTGAGAACTTTCAAATTCCTTGGCATCCATATCAGTGAGGATCTCACCTGGTCTCACAACACACAGACCATCATAAGGAAGAATATAATCAAGGACAGCACTCACCCCCAGCACAACCTCTTTACACTCCTACCTTCAGGCAGACGTTACAGGAGTGTGAAGTCCAGGACCACAAGACTAACAAACAGTTTTTATTCACAGGCCATCAGGCTTATAAACACATCATACACTACCTCCTCTCCCCTCCCACCCTGAACTGTTTTTAATTTTTGCCTGTTTACACTAGATTGCACCTTAAATACACCGTACTGCTATTAAAATACTGTTTACATAGGTTTATTTATATTTGTTCTGAATACTACTGTCCACATCCGTTACTCGTGATTTGCACTCTCTGAATTGCTGCTCCACATATTTGCACAATTTGCACAATAACTTGTGTTTTTTTTATTTTAAACATTTCGCCTTTTCCTCTCTCTCTCTTTCTTTCTTTTTAAGATTATATTGGTGAATGGAGGAATAACAAAGTAAGAATTTCACTGTATAGTGTAACTGCCTGTTTCTGCTGTACATATGACAATAAAACTCTTGAATCTTAAGTGACTATTTAATTTATTTTACACAAGTTTTAGGACAAAGGTGGCTACATTTTTTTCAGTCCTGTTACCAAAACTCATGTTACATTTTAAAAGCATGTTTAGAAGTGTGTCATTTAATTCCTTCATATGCCCCTCAAGAAAGAGTCTCTTTTCATGGAATGATTGGTTTTATGTTCAAATAATTAATATTTGTTACTAAAAAATTAATACTTTCAAAACAAAGTTGTATTTTTCTGGAACACCCAAAGCCATATTTATCATTTCAAGGAGACCCAAAGCTCAATTTAAATAAATTTACTATCATGTAATCTAATAAACAGTTAGATAAATGATGGACCAAACATAATCGATAAAGTTTTTTTTCCTTTTTGGGTTTTTAAAAAAACTGATTAAGTAACAGGAATGAGCAAGGGGTAGTAACAGGAATGAAAAAGACATAAAAGGAATGAACAATGAACAGCAGAAAGATGTGCATGTGCGCATGAAAGTGTAGATGCAAGTGTGCCTGCATGTCCGTGTGAGTTTAAAGAAACTTGTGAGTTGGAACCAAAAGACGTTGTTTCCAACTCGGGAACCGTGACATGGTTCTCAGGCTCCAAATGGTTGGTGACCCCTGCTCTACAGAGGAGTGTGTCTTCATCTTGCTTGTTGCTCATCAGAGATGTAATGATAAGTCAGTAAATGACATACATTTCTAACTTGAGTTCTGACAGGACAGCGGCCTGTAACTGTGTAAACTCCTGTTGTTTGTGTTAACTTCACAGTAGGGATGGGTATTGATAAGATTTTATCGATAGATAACTACTGATTCCGCTTATCGATACCTCTTATACATTTTCTGTGTACTAAAAGTAGGCTTTACAGGTTTTCTTTGTCAGCAACATTTTATTAAGTCTTAAAGTAAATAAGTATGAAAATGGTTACTGGATCCTTAAACTCTGGGCATAAATAAACTCCACGTGGTGGATCCTTGATCTCTGGACATAGAAATAATTTGTAGTTTTTGTCAAAAGCATTTCCTTTCAGATATTATTGGGATGAATGCTACTCCATACCTCTGAGCTGAGCTCTTGCAGCTGGCTGTGCTGCACGTCAGCATCAGTGTAATTCATAAAGAATGCAGGACGTCTCATTTTGGGAGGAAAATCATTTTAGTCGATTGCAATTTATTGTCTGTATTACAACGTTTGGAAAGAGGTGTCATTTTATTTAAAGCGGCGATTCGCTTTGAAGTTATTAATTCCGACCGGACTGTCTTGGCAGAGAGCCGCGCAGCATTTGGAGCTGTGTGAACGGAAAGGAGGACGATTCTCATTTCTTGACTGCAACAAGAGTCCCAGTGACTTTAAGCCCACAAAAAGTGACTCACGTTCGACATATTTTAATGGCTTTGAGAGGGGTAAAGCAGACTTGCCCCTTCTGAAGAGCAGCAAAGCAATGAACCAACAAAGCAGCGGTTCAAACCACTGCTTCATTGGTTCAACCTTCAAAATGGAGTCATGCTGCAGAAGTGGCTGATTGCAGATCCACTGCAGGGTCTGTAATCAATGTAGAGAAATCATCATCATTTTCCCGACAAACAATAGCTGCTCTGAAGACTGATCGTTAGGCAAAAAGGTTATCGATGTCGGTGGATCGAATCATTTCTTAATGATACCTGAAAAGAACCAGTTCTTGATATCCAACCCTACTTCACAGTGAGCTCTGTGAGGTGCAGCAGAGTAGGGCCCAGGCTTTGATTGACTTCAGAGAGTGTATGTATGGTTGTGTGTGAAAGTATGATATGGACATATTGTAGAACCTATGTCTGTTAAAAAAAAAAAAAATCAGACATAAGATCTACAATCAGGTCAAGCAAAGGTCAATTTCTCCACTTCAGATACACAAAACATGCATAGACCCACATTGGTAAAAATGTTAAAACTTCAGCATTGAGCTCTTAATCCCTTCTTCATCTTTTCTGTGCCCTCTATGTTCAGCTAATTCTGAGTGCTATTTGTGGTTACAAAATAGCTGCAACATGGAGGATAAATGTTCATATTGATAACTTTTATGCTGATTTTAAAACTGTATCAGGGTAAGTGGAAAATAGTGCTACAGTATTTTCATAGATGTTGTTACCTTTAAGAAGACAACTGTTTTATCCATAGACATACAATGGGAAATTTGTCCAATCTCATGGTAAACAGTAAAAGTGACTTTTGTGACTATTTTCAGAACTGCTGGGTAGATTGGAAAATGCTGCTTTCAGTGTCTGCTGGCTTCCAGCACCATGTAGCGAATTCTCTGCCATTCTCCACTTTCAGTTTGTTTTGTTTTCCCTGCGGACAGATGTGACGTTGCACCAGGTCGTATGTCGAAGAAAGCATTTCGCTCTCTGCTGGAGAAAAGTGGTAACTTTTTACAAACCTGGCTGATAAACAGTCTAAAATGAAGCATTCAAATTTAGAAAAATGTCAATATTTTGTTAAAAAATCAATTTAAAATTAAAAGAAAAAAATTGCGATACTTAGTGAATCGATTTTTCTACCACCCCATTACATTTTATTCTAATGTGTAATGTTATAGAGTAGGGACAGGTGGAAAATGACATTTTTCACTGTTCAGGCTCATTTTTATTATCCTAACCATTATATTGTTAAATTTGCAATAAGATTATTGTGCAGGACACTTTACTGTATAGGAAAATGTATTTAACAATTAATTTTCATGCATATTCACGCATATTTATACATAAAATCCCTGGGGATGGAAAGGTGCCCATTCGGTGGAATGGCCCATGTATGAAGTTAGCCAAGACATACTCTGGTAGAGAAGTCACAAATAGATCGTATTACTTTTTGGAAAGTGATAATTTTGAAAATTGCCACTTAAAAACAGGCTATATCTGATCCTCATAGTGCATGCATGTGTAAATATAAATGCAAATATTCAACATGATTTTAGTAAGCTTTATGAGATAACAGTGACAGTGAAGTTGATCACCAAAATCTGAACAGCTGTATCCAAGTTAAATCCCGTCAATACATTCTTAAAATAATATATTAAAAAGACCAAGACTTTTCACCCTTAAGAAGTAAAATATTAGCTCATTCTATTTATTATTTTTTTTATTTGCCAAAATGTGTTTGTAAGGTAACAGATATCATGACCTCTGACCTCCAGGATCAAACACCAGCCACTTCATCCTGATTCAGTTGATTTACTTACTCTCATTGGAAAAACAAAAAACAAAAAAAACAGATCAATATACAGGAAAGTTGAAGTGGAAACACCCCCCCCCCACATATCTATCAGAGGGGTGAGCAGAAACAACAAACACTAAATTATGACTGAAAATTGGACACTAATAGAGTAAGGATTTATTGTAGATATCCAAATTTTGAATAGAACATTAAACCCAACAGTAAAAAAGATCAGGCAGCTGGGGCCATTAAATGTTTCTTAAAAAAAAAAAAAAAAACGTTATAAAAGAGGAATATACCTGTTCAAGACTTTCCATGTCTTTTCCAAGGCTCCTTTCCTGGCTCGATACAGCTTAAGCAGTCGGGAACAGTTCTATCCAAAGCTGCTCTAAAAGTCCCCAACAGGTCCTTGGTAGTGACACGATAGAACTCTATGCAAATCTGTGTCACAGAAAGAAGCATAAAAACAAAAATACAATTAATGAGTTTGTAGCAATTCAACCAGTATGTTAAATAATAATTTGGATGACACTTGCTTTGAAACACACAAAGAAACAAACTGTTAATTATATTTAAATATATTCAAAAGAAAATCAGTCTTGCCTGTTGTTCAAGAAACAAAGCAGGCCATCTCTCTTGGATTTCCAACACCATGGGATGTACCTCGACAATCTCCTTTCTCTGAGAGCGAACGTGAGGTCCATCTTCTCTGAGTGAGTTCCATGTTTTTGCTCTTTTTCATTTCATTAACTAGTACACATCTTTGGTCTTTGAGTGTATCATCATCATAATTTTCTGGATGATCAGGCCACATAATTGACTTCACCTCGCTTGGGTTTTTTTCAAGGAAAACCTACCCTCATCAACATATTCATCCCTCCCTCTTCTTCTGTTCCAGTGACCTCATTGCAACCAGCCTTTTCGCAAACTTGGATCGGTAGTTTCCAAGTTGTACTTTATGCTTGTTGTCCATCCATCGTATCCAGTGCCTGTGCCAGGCTCTTTAAGGCATGGGTATTTGCTCACAAGTTCAGAAGCAACAGATTCAATTTGGTCTTTTTCAGGGTAGGCTTTTACAGCAACATTACTTGTGCCAGCTTGTCTAGAATTTCCATTTTCATGTCTCGAGTTACATTTAGACCTTTTCCATTTAAAAAAAAAAATACCTCATTGGCCTTACAAAGCTTTAATTCAACATCATATGACAAAGACGGGATGGGGATAGTGAAGGCCACTCCAAAATGCTTCTCATCAAGGTCCTAACAATGGGAGATGAGCTGTGGAAGAAGCTGGTGAGCTGACACTTGCTGTCTCAAGGGAGGAGATGGAGGATGCTTGGGATGGTGTTTGTGTTCATCATCATTCCAAATAACGTGCAAGACAGCCTTTTCTGCAGGCAACTCTGCAATGTCCATTAAGTTGCAAAGTTCATTACCAAAATCTGGGTCTTCATACTGCAGAGAAAAATCACCAAGTCCAAGCTTTATCCCTAATTCATTTTGCAATTGTTCGACAGATTCAGGAGCCTCAGCCAACTGAACCTTCTGAGTTTTGGGTTTATGTTTACATGCAGCAACAAAGCCTGTGAAGACAAGAAAAAAACAAAAAACAAAAGCTGTGCATGGCTGTCAACTTGGCTCAAATGATTAATGAAGTGCTAAGTCACTACAGCATTGACTGCATACACAAATATGTTCAAAAATACTAAGAATTAAATTGTTTTTGTTTAAGTGGAAATTTTAATATAACAGTTGTTTAATGCATATGAATGTATGTATGTTTCGATTTCGATAGGTTGCCTGTGGGTGGCAAGATGGCGCCTGTGTGTTTGGCATGCCATCAGCCCTGTCTTTACCGCTCCTCGAGTTTTTTGTTATTTGTAGCTGTGTTTTTGCTCTGTGTGTTCTGCGGGGGCATCTCTGCCTTGCTTGTGTATAATCGTCAGTCTCTCTTGGACATTAATGCTCTTTATGAGCCGCCGCCCTACTCTGCCACCTGTGCTCGTGGATGTCCCGCTGCACTTGCTCCGTTTTCCTTGCGGAGGAGGCGCTTTAGAAGGCACGGAAAGTGGAGCGGTGCATTGGTGAAATTTAAGTTCTACCTGGCAGCCTTCACTAGAGGGTCTGATCCTCGCCTCCTCTGGGATGGACAATATTTTTGGGCGTGGGAGCGCGTGCTGCGCACGAGAGGCTGCTGGATTCAACATGTTGTTCCTGGACTGTCCTCTCCAATGACCGGACCGGCTCCGTTACAGCTGTGCCCGTTTTTGCCGCAGCTTCCTGCTGATGCCTCTCGCAGGGCTGCAGAGTTTTTACACCGGTGCTGTCATCTGCGGGCTCGCAGATGCGGTGTTTCACCTGAGCTCCTCTGGCCGCTGAAACACGCTGCGTCACTGGCTGCTGAGGAGCTGAACTTCCGCATGACTTCATTAAAACCTGCTGATCCCACCGAGATCCTTAGTTTGTGTCTCATTAACATTAGATCATTGTCTCTGAAGTCACTCCTGGTGAAGGACTTAATTGTGGATCATCGTCTGGATATGCTTGGATTATGTGAAACCTGGCTTAAATCCACAGCTGTCCTTCCTCTGAATGAGGCCTGCCCACTGACATACACTTTTAGTCACGTTTCACGTGATGTGAGGAAAGGCGGGGGTGTTGCTTTTATTTATAAATCCAGGTTTACTTTATTAACTGTGGGGGGTCATAAATATAATTCATTTGAGCATCTGATTCTCCGTTATGCCCATGATGTTAAGTACTGTCAAGGTCATAAAACTGGAAATCAGCTATGTTATATTGTCACTGTCTATAGGCCTCCTGGCCCATTTTCTGATTTTGTTAGATGAATTTGCCGTCAGATTTTGCGGGGTTTTGGGGTTGCTTTTCATTGCTATGCTGATGGCACTCAGTTGTATATGCCGATAGCTGCTGGAAATCCTGTCCACATAAAATCTTTACAGGACTGTCTCGCAGCAATGAGAAGTTGGATGTCTAGCAACTTTCTACTTTTGAACGCTGATAAGACTGAAATGATGGTTCTTGGTCTAGCAAGACATCGGCACCAATTTGATCAGCTAGCACTTAACCTAGGTTCATGTGTTATACACTCAACAAAAATATAAATGCAACACTTTTGGTTTTGCTCCCATTTTGTATGAGATGAACTCTGAAAGGTGCAGTTTTGTTTTATTGGGGGGGATACCAGTCAGTATCTGGTGTGACCACCATTTGCCTCATGCAGTGCAACACATCTCCTTCGCATAGAGTTGATCAGGTTGTCAATTGTGGCCTGTGGAATGTTGGTCCACTCCTCTTCAATGGCTGTGTGAAGTTGCTGGATATTGGCAGGAACTGGTAGACGCTGTCGTATACGCCGGTCCAGAGCATCCCAATGTGCCAAACGCCAGCAAATGTGAACATTTGCCCACTCAAGTCGGTTACGACGACGAACTGGAGTCAGGTCGAGACCCCGATGAGGACGACGAGCATGCAGATGAACTTCCCTGAGACGGTTTCTGACAGTTTGTGCAGAAATGTTTGGTTATGCAAACCGATTGTTTCAGCAGCTGTCGAGTGGCTGGTCTCAGACGATCTTGGAGGTGAACATGCTGGATGTGGAGGTCCTGGGCTGGTGTGGTTACACGTGGTCTGCGGTTGTGAGGCTGGTTGGATGTACTGCCAAATTCTCTGAAACGCCTTTGGAGACGGCTTATGGTAGAGAAATGAACATTCAATACACGAGCAACAGCTCTGGTTGACATTCCTGCTGTCAGCATGCCAAATGCACGCTCCCTCAAATCTTGCGACATCTGTGGCATTGTGCTGTGTGACAAAACTGCACCTTTCAGAGTGGCCTTTTATTGTGGACAGTCTAAGGCACACCTGTGCACTAATCATGGTGTCTAATCAGCATCTTGATATGGCACACCTGTGAGGTGGGATGGATTATCTCAGAAAAGGAGAAGTGCTCAGTATCACAGATTTAGACTGGTTTGTGAACAATATTTGAGGGAAATGGTGATATTGTGTATGTGGAAAAAGTTTTAGATCTTTGAGTTCATCTCATACAAAATGGGAGCAAAACCAAAAGTGTTGCGTTTATATTTTTGTTGAGTGTACATCATACTGACAAAGTGAGGAACCTTGGGGTAATTGTTGATCCTACGTTGTCCTTTGACCTCCACATTAGGGACACTACGAGGACTGCTTTCTTTCATCTAAAAAATATAGCAAAGATTCGTCCCATCCTGTCTATGGCTGATGCTGAGACTCTGATTCTTGCATTTTTCTCTTCTAGATTGGACTGTTGTAATACTTTCTTTTCTGGTTTACCACAGTCCAGCATCAGAGGTCTTCAACTCATTCAAAAATGCTGCTGCCAGACTTCTGACACAAAGCAGAAGGTTTGATCATATTACACCTGTTCTGGAATCCCTTCACTGGCTTCTTTGAGATCGGATTTTAAGATGTTACTATTGGCCTATAAAATTGTTCACAGACTGATGCCCCCCTGTCTGGCCGGCCTGGTTGAGTCCTATGTGCCGGCAAGGGCTCTGTGTTCACAGGGTGCAGGACTATTGTGTGTCCCGAGGGTGAAGGTCAGCGGGTTACAGAGCTTTTTATCACCGCGCCCCAGCTCTGTGGAATGATCTGCCTGCGCTAATACGACAGTCGAACTCTGGAGACTTTTAAAGCCAGGTTGAAGACACATCTGTTCTCCCTGTTTTATCAATAGTCTTTTATATGATTGTGTGTCTTTTTTTTTTTATTTGTTTTATTTATTTACTTCTTTTACCTTTTATGGTTACATTTTTTATTGTGTTTTAATCTTATTTCATTTTATTCTGCTTTTAAATGTTTGTGAAGCGCCTTGAGGTGATTACTCATGATTAGGCGCAATATAAATTAATAAATTATTATTATTATTATTATGTTGTATGTATGATGATTGTATACATAACTTTGTAAGCTCACAAAAAGTCAGGCACAAAACCTCTACATATTATTTTCTTTATTTTCATTCTAGTTGAACTGAACAGAATACTATTGGTGTGTGTGGTGTGGTGTATGTATATTCACATCATCCTAATCCAAACATAATCCATTATTATGCAATCCATAGTACATTCCATTACATTTAATGACGCAGGCATGTCTGTGGGGTCACCATTAACTTTCCAACTACTGGGTAGTTAGTCAGTGGATGGTAATCAAATCAAATCAGTTTTATTTATATAGCACCAAATTACAACAGTTGCCCCAAGGCACTTCATATTGCAAGATAAAAGCCATACAATAATTACAGAAAAACCCCAACGGTCAAAACGACCCCCTATGAGCAAGCACTTAACAGGAAGAAACCTCCAGCAGAACCAGGCTCAGGGAGGGGCAGTCTTCTGCTGGTACTGGTTGGGGCTGAGGGGAGAGAATCAGGAAAAAGACATGCTGTGGAAGATAGCAGAGATCAATCACTAATGATTAAATGCAGAGTGGTGCATACAGAGCAAAAAGAGAAAGAAACACTCAGTGCATCATGGGAACCCCCCAGCAGTCTAAGTCTATAGCAGCATAACTAAGGGATGGTTCAGGGTCACCTGATCCAGCCCTAACTATAAGCTTTAGCAAAAAGGAATGTTTTAAGCCTAATCTTAAAAGTAGAGAGGGTGTCTGTCTCCCTGATCCGAATTGGGAGCTGGTTCCACAGGAGAGGAGCCTGAAAGCTGAAGGCTCTGCCTCCCATTCTACTCTTAAAAACCCTAGGAACTACAAGTAAGCCTGCAGTCTGAGAGCGAAGTGCTCTATTGGGGTGATATGGTACTAAGAGGTCCCTAAGATAAGATGGGACCTGATTATTCAAAACCTTATAAGTAAGAAGAAGAATTTTAAATTCTATTCTAGAATTAACAGGAAGCCAATGAAGAGAGGCCAATATGGGTGAAATATGCTCTCTCCTTCTAGTCCCTGTCAGTACTCTAGCTGCAGCATTTTGAATTAACTGAAGGCTTTTCAGGGAACTTTTAGGACAACCTGATAATGAATTACAATAGTCCAGCCTAGAGGAAATAAATGCATGAATTAGTTTTTCAGCATCACTCTGAGACAAGACTTTTCTAATTTTAGAGATATTGCGCAAATGTAAAAAAGCAGTCCTACATATTTGCTTAATATGCACATTGAAGGACATATCCTGATCAAAAATGACTCCAAGATTTCTCACAGTATTACTAGAGGTCAGGGTAATGCCATTCAGAGTAAGGATCTGGTTAGACACCATGTTTCTAAGATTTGTGGGGGCAAGTACAATAAGATTTATCTGAATTTAAAAGCAGGAAATTAGCGGTCATTCATGTCTTTATGTCTGTAAGACATTCCTGCAGTTTAACTAATTGGTGTGTGTCCTCTGGCTTCATGGATAGATAAAGCTGGGTATCATCTGCGTAACAATGAAAATTTAAGCAATGCTTTCTAATAATACTGCCTAAGGGAAGCATGTATAAAGTGAATAAAATTGGTCTTAGCACAGAACCTTGTGGAACTCCATAATTAACCTTAGTCGGTGAAGAAGACTCCCCATCTATTAGATAAATATGATTCAAACCACTGCAGCGCAGTGCCTTTAATACCTATGGCATGCTCTAATCTCTGTAATGAAATTTTATGGTCAACAGTATCAAAAGCAGCACTGAGGTCTAACAGGACAAGCACAGAGATGAGTCCACTGTCTGAGGCCATAAGAAGATCATTTGTAACCTTCACTAATGCTGTTTCTGTACAATGATGAATTCTGAAACCTGACTGAAACTCTTCAAGTAGACCATTCCTCTGCAGATGATCAGTTAGCTGTTTTACAACTACCCTTTCAAGAATTTTTGAGAGAAAAGGAAAGTTGGAGATTGGCCTATAATTAGCTAAGATAGCTGGGTCAAGTGATGGCTTTTTAAGTAATGGTTTAATTACTGCCACCTTAAAAGCCTGTGGTACATAGCCAACTAATAAAGATAGATTGATCATATTTAAGATAGAAGCATTAATTCATGGTAGGGCTTCCTTGAACAGCCTGGTAGGAATGGGGTCTAATAGACATGTTGATGGTTTGGAGGAAGTGACTAATGAAAATAACTCAGACAGAACAATCGGAGAGAAAGAGTCTAACCAAATACCAGCATTACTGAAAGCAGCCAAAGATAACGATATGTCTTTTGGATGGTTATGAGTAATTTTTTCTCTAATAGTTAAAATTTTATTAGCAAAGAAAGTCATGAAGTCATTACTAGTTAAAGTTAAAGGAATACTCGGCTCAATAGAGCTCTGACTCTTTATCAGCCTGGCTACAGTGCTGAAAAGAAACCTGGGGTTGTTCTTATTTTCTTCAATTAGCGATGAGTAGTAAGATGTCCTAGCTTTACGGATGGCTTTTTTATAGAGCAACAGACTATTTTCCAGGCTAAGTGAAGATCTTCTAAATTAGTGAGACGCCATTTCCTCTCCAACTTACGGGTTATCTGCTTTAAGCTGCGAGTTTGTGAGTTATACCACGGAGTCAGGCACTTCTGATTTAAGGCTCTCTTTTTCAGAGGAGCTACAGCATCCAAAGTTGTGCTCAATGAAGATGTAAAACTATTGACGAGATAATCTATCTCACTCACAGAGTTTAGGTAGCTACTCTGCACTGTGTTGGTATATGGCATTGGAGAACATAACAAAGAAGGAATCATATCCTTAAACCTACTTACAGCGCTTTCCGAAAGACATCTACTGTAATGAATGTATTCCCCACTGCTGGGTAGTCCATTAAAGTAAATGTAAATGTTATTAAGAAATGATCAGACAGAAGGGGGTTTTCAGGGAATACTGTTAAGTCTTCAATTTCCATACCATAAGTCAAAACAAGATCTAAAGTATGATTAAAGTGGTGGGTGGACTCATTTACATTTTGAGCAAAGCCAATTGAGTCTAATAATAGATTAAATGCAGTGTTGAGGCTGTCATTCTCAGCATCTATGTGGATGTTAACATCGCCCACTACAATTATTTTATCTGAGCTAAGCACTAAGTCAGACAAAAGGTCTGAAAATTCACAGAGAAACTCACAGTAACGACCAGGTGGACGATAGATAACAACAAATAAAACTGGTTTTTGGGACTTCCAATTTGGATGGACAAGACTAAGAGTCAAGATTTCAAATGAATTAAAGCTGTCTGGGTTTTTGATTAATTAATAAGCTGGAGTGGAAGATTGCTGCTAATCCTCCCCCTCAGCCCGTGCTACGAGCATTCTGACAGTTAGTGTGACTCGGGGGTGTTGACTCATTTAAACTAACATATTCATCCTGCTGTAACCAGGTTTCTGTAAGGCAGAATAAATCAATATGTTGATCAATTATTATATCATTTACTAACAGGGACTTAGAGAGAGACCTAATGTTTAATAGACCACATTTAACTGTTTTAGTCTGTGGTGCAGTTGAAGGTGCTATATTTTTTTCTTTTTGAATTTGTATGCTTAAATAGATTTTTACTGGTTGTTGGTGGTCTGGGAGCAGGCACCGTCTCTACGGGGATGGGGTATTGGGGGGATGGCAGGGGGAGAGAAGCTGCAGAGAGGTGTGTAAGACTACAACTGTGCTTCCTGGTCCCAACCCTGGGTAGTCACGGTTTGGAGGGTTTAATAAAATTGGCAAGATTTCTAGAAATGAGAGCTGCTCCATCCAAAGTGGGATGGATGCCATCTCTCCTAACAAGACCAGGTTTTCCCCAGAAGCTTTGCCAATTATCTATGAAGCCCACCTCATTTTTTGGACACCACTCAGACAGCCAGCAATTCAAGGAGAACATGCAGCTAAACATGTCACTCCCGGTCTGGTACGGTAATCATTTAAAGCCTCTGGATCCAGGATTTCTATTTCAGTGTAGCTGCTGTCAATCATCTGGTAAGACCTGTAGTGTTCCATGTACCAAGAGGAGAGTGTCAGAATTTCAGAGCAGCTGAGCACAGCAGATGATAGGAGGCACAATGCAAACTCTCTGACAGGTAGTAGAATATCAAGGACCTTATGGTAAATGCAGGCAGTGGTCTGGTACATGAAGCAGTCAGCGAGGCGAAGGTACAGGCAGGCGTAAGGCAATGATGTTGTCAAAAATAACCAGACTAAGGTCGAGAGCACAGCAAACAGTAGTAAGTGGGCAGAGACAAAAACGAGGTCCAGGAAACAAGCACGGTCAGGCACAGTGAAGTAATAAAGTACAAGATAAACAAGCAACACAGATCAAGAGCAGAAGAGCTGGCACAAAGACATGAGAATCAACAAACTAGCAAATTCAAACAGAACTCACAGGGCTTAAATGCATGGTGAATAATTAGGCAGCGATGGAAAACAGGTGTGGTGAGCTGGCAGGAAGTGGGCGTGGACAAACAAAGATAAGAGACAAGGCAAGAGAGTAAAGTGACAAATGGTAAAGCAGAAGACATACAAAATGGGGCGTGGCCAACAAGAATAAGGAAGTGCTGGTGAAGGGCAAGAGAGTATAGTGATCTGAGGGTGTGACAGTGATACAAATGAAACTGGGTGTGAAACATGAGGAACAAAGATGAGGTGGAACTGACAGAGAAGTGAAGTGACGTAACCAGAATCCATAAACTAACAATACTAAAATATCCAGGCCGAGACAAACAAGAAACTCTAGACAGAATGGAATTTAACATGAACAGAATAACAACAGGTGACAAATGGCTAAAACTGAAAAGAAAGTAACAGGTAAATCAAAAACTAAAACTAGGACAGAACTGATGAGTGGAAAAAGTCCAAACACAAGATAATTAAACTAACACTTCACTGGTAAACCTGACAAATAAAAACTGTGACCAAAGCAATCATGAACAAAATCAAAAACAGTGCATTAAAGACAAAGAAAACTAGAATGGCACTAAATGTGTGGCTGATGAGTGAATAACAAACAAGCTGTGAAAAAAGCAAAATAAACAGATGATCAAAAACCAAGTAAAAGATATCAATACAGAAAGGCTGATGGAAATTGAAAGGTCAAGACCTGAGCAGGAGCAAATCCTGACAGCGAGCTTTGCAGTTACAAAAGGACACTTTCTCAAAGTTGACCACAATGTTCAGTATTCTGCAGAAATCTGGCAGACCACTGCATTGTCCAGCAGAAACAATCATACCCTTAACATATAGGGTCCCATACAGATGAACATCTTTGGCAAGGAACACAGTGTCTTGATGTGGATACTTCATTCCAATTCCTATGCTTAGCTTTTCCTCCACTGATGATATTTTAACTCTGTCAGCGCTGCCAATGTACAGTTTTGGTTTGAACAGATTTTGGCTATCAAGGTAGTATGCCATCATTTGTTGATGTTTACTAGAGAGGGTAAGAAGCACATTCTTGAAATTGAGAACATCATGCACCACTTTCTTGAAGAAGTTATGCTTGGACTCAAATCGTATAGCCCATAAATCCACTAAAGGTCCAAAGCAACATGTGAGATGTACATAATTCATAAAAAAGTGATGTTTTGGCAGAAGCTTAAAGTCAGGAAATGTATCAAGAAGCAGCTTCCGATGGCCAGATATTTTGCTCTCCAGATAACACAGTATTTCCTCTGACAGTGTAGTAGTGACAATGATTTCCACAATCTCTTTAAGGTCCATCAATGTTTTCCATGACGGTTCCTGTTCTGGAATGCTGCTCCCAATCATCAGAGGCAGTAAATGTAAAATTGTCCAATTTTCATGTCCATTGCCACTGATTCATCCCTTTTCAAAGCTTGCCTTTGTAATTTGTTGTGGCTTGTTGACCTTATCAAAATATTTATATGGAAACAACTTAATGCGGCTGTTCAGACCATCAAATGAAATGAATCCTTTTCTAATCAGTTCCCTTAGACACAAACATAACTCTACTGAGATAACGCCTTCAAATCATGTAAAATATCTGGGAGAAACTCAGTAACTGGATGGAAATAGGACAAATGCTTATTCAGCACACATGCCTGTTTAACACCATTAATGCTTTGTCTGTCACTAGATTCAAGCTGTTCCACAAACGTGTTGTGCTGTTCTACAGTTCTTAATGGACAATCTCTTGCCTCCTTAGTTGCAATTTGGTCTCGATCAACACAACAAAATCTGCAAAATTTTTCATCATTGAAAGATTCATGAAAACATGCTAGACTGTGGGCCCGAAGGTTATCCACACAGACACAAACTACGTGCCCTTCATAAACTTATCTAAAACCTCAACAAACACCCCATCCTTTTTCCTTAATCAGTGGATAAAGAAATGCATCATACCCAAACTCTTTAACATCAACACTTTTTCCAGCTCAATCAAAGGTAGAGTAGAGCAAAACTTTGATGGTAAATTAAGCACAACCCAACAGACAGCAATCATCAATACAGTACAATCAGCAAGTCATCAATACACAGTCCAATGGAAAGACTTGTCTCTTGCAACCCAAAAAGTTTGTTCACTTTGAAATACTGTCCATCTTGAAACGACTTGTATTGGCCAGGTTTACTTTCATTATTAAACACTAACTTAGCTGAAAAATCAGACTCTCTCAATAAGGTGTCCAAAACCTGAATGAGCGACACATAAACAAAAGTATTTTTATGGGTTCTTCTGTATGTATATTCAGCTGGCTCAATTACAGGGAAGTGCCCCTTAAAATATAGATTCTTCCTGTGATCAGTGGACAGTGCACCTTTCGCTTCAGTAGTTACAAGCAGTGGATTTGATTTCAATACTGCATCATTAATTTCTTGAACAAAACAATCATCAATTTCAGTATTATGTTTAGTAAGCACCTCTTTGATTGTTTGAAGGGACTGCAATTTAGACAAATGAAGAATATAATTTAGCTCTTCCACAATTTTCTGTAAAGCTCTTTTAGAAACATGCAATACACATTGCATGCACAGAAAAAGAGCTGCAATTTTACATTCAAGAGTCTCAGTTTCTATATACTTTTCCCTACCACTGTCACCTGAATCCTGACTTGGACCACTTTGTGATGTCTCAGCTTCAGGAAAGTTATCTAATGGTTGCTCATGTGCCTCTGAGACTAGAGTTTCAGAGGCACATGCTTCATTGTCAGAAAGCACTCTCAAGCATGTTCTTAAATCCTTTGAATTTTTGTGCTTTCTACTTCGATGTTAACTGAAGTTTTTAAAATTGGTAGTTTTAAACTCAGCCCAGGAAGGGGCAATGCACAGTATGTTGATTTTTTAAAATGATTTACAAGATGAGTGAAAAAAGCCCATTGTGTACAATTTTCTCTGAAATCACATAACTCACAAATAAAAGTGCAAGTCTCTTTTTATTTAAAGTCCTGCAGTTGGATCTGGTGAGATGTGACCTTAATGTTCCATGGGTTTTAAAGGTGCACACACAGCCACTGCACACACAGGGCCAGTAAACACCTCTTCTGTGTCTGTCGATGGTGCCTTAGTAGAACCTCTTAATTTGAGCTGACAAAACTATCTCATGGGATAACTGTGATGAGAATTAAAAGGCAAATTAGTTGATTTACCTTTAGTTTTTTTGTTGGTTTTTACTACAAAATACAGTGTGCTTATTCTATTCAAGTTATGCATCTTCAAAAATGTACTAATATATTACTTACACTGAATAAAACTTAAGTAGTATAACACAAAAGCCCTGCAAGAAATTCCCTCTTCATGCTGAACAACATTAAATTACCTTTTTCTGGACTATGTCGCATCAGTCTAAAAATGTGTCATGAAGAGAAAAAAACAAAACAACAAAAACCACACACATACAACCGCACCGGACTATAAGCCGCATTTATTTAGTGCTCTGATAGAGAGGTGGGTTGCCTTGTAGAAAGTGTTGGCATTGTTGTTAACCAAACATCCACCAGGTGGGGCTGTCAACAAATCTGTCTTGCACAGACCTCCTCTTCTTCTTCGCTAATGATCAATGATATTTAATTGGTCTCCAGTCTCTTTATACTTCATTTTAGGCTTTATTTATACTTGATTACTGCTGCATATTTTACGAGCTGCAGTTTGTTAGAATAGGGTTTTATTTTGAGGGCATTTTGTTTTTGTCTAGCTGAGCCGAGAGTGCCTTCTCGTGGCTGTAGATGGTAATGTTTACTCCTTGGTTCATGTCTATCAGTATGAGGGTCAGTGATGTGACCCAATTTTTTTGTGTTCCCATGGTTTAGTTACATTTAAAAATTAAAATTTGATAATAAATTCACAAATTACTTGAATACATTCTCTTCTTTGAAGACCTAGCCTAAAATTTCTGCATTTGATCAATTTTGTGAGACTTTTTAGGGGATAATGGCAAAAATGTCTAAGTGGTGTAAATTCTCAATAAAACACATTACCAACTAGTTTGGCATAATCCTGCATTTGTCGTGATTAACCATGAATAAAATGTTCTGAATATTATGGCAAATTTGGGGAATTTGTGGACTATATAAATTGTCAGTGCAGTGTAACCAACATTCAAGGAGCCATTTTCTTCATTTTTGTTAAAAGATCAAATGGTAGGAAATGATATCATAATGAAGGCTACCTTATTAACCTAACCTATGCATGCTAAGGTTAGTTCTCTTTGAAATCTTGATAATTTGTCTTTTTTAGGGTATGGTCAGGTGTGTTTAGGGTTACATCTGAAATGCTATGACCTTAGAAAACCATTTCTAATACAAATTATTTTTTTTTTAAATATAAAATGAGTATTTATTTTAAAAAATGAGTCTGAAATCTTCACATCCAGGTCAGATGCTTATGTAAGTGTCCACCATAATGCCTCTAAATTTGAATTTTAATTGTAACAATAAATGGTGTAATCAGTTACACCATTTGATGTTGTCAAATAACACAAGTTTTTGATGTCGATTTTAGATGTAATGTGAATTAAGTGGAACTATTTTTAAGTGTGTGTGTGTGTGTGTGTGTATATATATATATATATATGAGTGTAAAATTACATTTATTAAATTCCTATTGTTTCATGATTATTGCAATGTAATGGAGCTTTTTTCTCTCCAATAGATTCCATATAAAACAAAGAAAAAGTGGCTCAACACAGACCATGAGTCCATGCAGATCCTGCAACAAGGGCCATTTATTTAATTCTTAAATTAATTAATAGAAAACACCCTAATCTTGTTGTTAGTGTTTTTCTTCATTGGAAATAATAATAAAAAGCACAAGTTCAATTGAATTTACTGACTGTCATGTTTGAGTTTTACTGCTAGTTTCTTCTGTAAAAGCAACATGGTCATATAGTGTAATTGTTTTTGTCATTTTGTAACCATTTTTTTAATGGTTATATAATTTGTCAAACAGTATTTAGAAAAAGCAAAGCGATTTTCAGTATTGGTCCTGCTCAATAGTGCAAAAACGCATATAATTGAATTTTAAAATAATCCTTAAACATGTATTTTCAAGAGATAAATTAAAATTGAGTCATTACTTTTATAGGCACACTTGCATACACTCAAAGTGTAAATAAATATTTAATATTTATCCTTTTGTTCTGGTAACACCACTTGACATTTTCTGGGGAAATCCATATTTTCTTTTGTAAAAAAGAAAAGGTTCAAAAACTATTAAATTCACATGAAACTGACAGAAATACAAAATATACAATTTTGCAAACCTGATGGAAGCTTTTGAAACAATTTATTAAAACATTTTTGAATTGCTCATCATGCAAACTCTTTTTTTTGTCACTGGCCCATGAATTAACATTTATAAGCATGTTAAATTATGTATATTTTGATTTATAAGTCGCAGGACCAGCCAAACTATGATAAAAGTGTGACTTGTAGTCCGGCAAATACGGTAATCTGCAGCACAGTAGGTTGTATTTTATTTCCTGATACTTGTCTTTTCATGAAATAATGTGTTTAATGTCCGACTGACATTACTGGCATAATCGGGAATAGTATTGGCATTGTTTTTGCACCGATTGTATTATAGATTCAATAATAAAGGAACATGACATTCTTCATGAATGGGAAATTCCTTGCAGGACTTTTGGTTCACAGTTAATGTCGTATCATAATAATTCACTACTTTACATTAAGAACTTAAAGAAACAATTTTGAGTGGGAACTTACCTTCTTATTGCAAATGACAGTCAGCTGCTGCATCAGTCAAACTTTGCCTCTTAAGTGGCATGGAGAAGCAGCCGATCCTCTGCAGCGCGTTTGTGCCAACACAACCCTCTGCACTGTGCTGGAGAAAGGGTCCTCTTAGTACATTCCTACCATAATTTCTCATTTTTTCCCCTCTAAAATAAAGTCTAATTTTTGGGTGGTTATCATGCACACGTTCAAGCAAAATATGTAAAATATTTACTCTCCCCAACATCACCTACTACAACACATCTGATACAAAAGGCCAAAATATTCTTTTATTACCACCAAAATTGCGTAATTCGTATTAAACTTACTATCAAACTGTTCTAATCCAATATTTTGGGTCAATTAATTTACCTTTGTGTAATGATCGCGCAATTCTAGTGTTACGGTACCACTTATGTGTAAACACAAGGGCACTGCCATGTTGTTTTTGAAAAGCACATTGATAGCTGTCTCTGATTGGTCGGTACACTACGGCAGCGCATGCTGGGACATGAAGTGAAATCATTGCTTCATGTACCGTAATGTCTTCAGTTTTCATTTTTATCCCTTGGCTTTCAGCCCCCATTTTTTATCAGACGTGCCGGCTTTTCTGTGCCATGCTCCTGCGCTGCCTTTCGGCCGAAAGTGCCGTCATCACCGCGGGAGACGAAGTGGCCAACTGGTGAAGCTGAAGCTCTGTTTGGCCTGCTGTTTGGCATCTGGACGAGCTGTGCACAGAATTCTGGCAGGATCTGTGCTGCCCTGGCACCTTCTAGATCCGGTTAAAGCCTGCTTGGTGCCGCTGGTCGGCTCTGAGGACTGTCGGCCCGGCCGTCGACGTCTTCGCCAGATTTATGTGCGCCAATGGCGCTCTTGGAACCTGGGCTTGCTTCGCCGGGTTCCGAACAGCCAGACTGTCATCTCCACTGAGGTCCCTACCCTGGGTCTCCTGAACATCAGATCACTGCCCTCGAAATCTTTATTGATTAATGATTTAATCATGGATCATTATTAAGATATGATTGGCTTATGTGAAACCTGGCTCAAACCCACAATTCTCCTTCCTCTGAATGAGGCCTGCCCACCAGCATACACATTTAGTCACGTGTCTCCTGGTGTGAAGCAAGGCGGGGGTGTTGCTTTTATTTACAAATCTAGGTTTGTTTATTAGGTGTTGGGGGTCACAAATATAATTCCTTTGAGCATCTGACTCTCCGTTATGCCTGTGATGCTAAGTACTGTCAGGGTCATAAAACTGGAGCTCAGCTATATTATTTTGTCACTGTTTATAGGCCCCTTGGCCCATATTCTGATTTTCTAGATGAATTTGGTGCATTCATCTCCAGTTTGTCAACTAGTGCAGATAACATTTTGATTATTGGTGACTTTAACATTCATATAAATAAGCCCTCTGATCCCCTTAGCAAATCATTAAATGCAAATTGTGCATGCATTAGGATTGCAGCAATGCATTCAGGACCCAACACATATTAGTGGAAATACCCTGGATCTGGTTCTTGCACGTGGGTTTGCTGTCACAAATATCGACATCTTGCCTCTCGCATCTACAACCCCTGGCAAAAATTATGGAATCACCGGCCTCGGAGGATGTTCATTCAGTTGTTTAATTTTGTAGAAAAAAAGCAGATCACAGAAATGACACAAAACTAAAGTCATTTCAAATGGCAACTTTCTGGCTTTAAGAAACACTATAAGAAATCACGAAAAAAAATTGTGGCAGTCAGTAACGGTTACTTTTTTAGACCAAGCAGAGGGAAAAAAATATGGAATCACTCAATTCTGAGGAAAAAATTATGGAATCATGAAAAACAAAAGAACGCTCCAACACATCACTAGTATTTTGTTGCACCACCTCTGGCTTTTATAACAGCTTGCAGTCTCTGAGGCATGGACTTAATGAGTGACAAACAGTACTCTTCATCAATCTGGCTCCAACTTTCTCTGATTGCTGTTGCCAGATCAGCTTTGCAGGTTGGAGCCTTGTCATGGACCATTTTCTTCAACTTCCACCAAAGATTTTCAACTGGATTAAGATCCGGACTATTTGCAGGCTATGACATTGACCCTATGTGTCTTTTTACAAGGAATGTTTTCACAGTTTTTGCTCTATGGCAAGATGCATTATCATCTTGAAAAATGATTTCATCATCCCCAAACATCCTTTCAATTGATGGGATAAGAAAAGTGTCCAAAATATCAACATAAACTTGTGCATTTATTGATGATGTAATGACAGCCATCTCCCCAGGGCCTTTACCTGACATGCAGCCCCATATCATCAATGACTGTGGAAATGTACATGTTCTCTTCAGGCAGTCATCTTTATAAATCTCATTGGAACAGCACCAAACAAAAGTTCCAGCATCATCACCTTGCCCAATGCAGATTCGAGATTCATCACTGAATATGACTTTCATCCAGTCATCCACAGTCCACGATTGCTTTTCCTTAGCCCATTGTAACCTTGTTTTTTTCTGTTTAGGTGTTAATGATGGCTTTCGTTTAGCTTTTCTGTATGTAAATCCCATTTCCTTTAGGTGATTTCTTACAGCTTGGTCACAGACGTTGACTCCAGTTTCCTCCAGTTTCCTCCCATTCATTCCTCATTTGTTTTGTTGTGCATTTTCGATTTTTGAGACATATTGCTTTAAGTTTTCTGTCTTGACACTTTGATGTCTTCCTTGGTCTACCAGTATGTTTGCCTTTAATAACCTTCCCATGTTGTTTGTATTTGGTCCAGAGTTTAGACACAGCTGACTGTGAACAACATACATCTTTTGCAACATTGCGTGATGATTTACTCTCTCTTAAGAGTTTGATAATCCTCTCCTTTGTTTCAATTGACATCTCTCATGTTGGAGCCATGATTCATGTCAGTCCACTTGGTGCAACAGCTCTCCAAGGTGTGATCACTCCTTTTTAGATGCAGACTAATGAGCAGATCTGATTTGATGCAGGTGTTAGTTTTGGGGATGAAAGTTTACAGGGTGATTCCATAATTTATTCCTCAGAATTGAGTGAGTCCATATTTTTTTCCCTCTGCTTGGTCTAAAAAAGTAACCGTTACTGACTGCCACAATTTTTTTTCCCTGATTTCTTATAGTGTTTCTTAAAGCCAGAAAGTTGCCATTTGAAATGACTTTAGTTTTGTGTCATGTCTGTGATCTGCTTTTTTTCTACAAAATTAAACAACTGAATGAACATCCTCCGAGGCCGGTGATTCCATAATTATTGCCAGGGGTTGTATAGTCTCAGACTATTCAATTATCAGGTTTACATTTACGCTGCCATGTTTCGTGGAACAACAACCTTGTCTACTACTGCGGCGTTGTATTAAACCCTCAACTATGACTGAACTTGAGGCTAGACTACCTGATATTTTAGCTTTGAGTCTGGAGAATGCTAAATCAGTAGCCAGCCTTGTGGATAGTCTAAATTTAGCACATAATACTACACTTGATAAGATTGCACCTCCTCTTTTAAGGCCACGCCCTCCCAAGACACAGTCACCTTGGTTCAATGGTTACTTGCGTAACCTCAGGCAGAAGGCCAGAGGTTTGGAACGGACATGGCGTTGTTCCAAATTAGAGGCGTTCCGCCTTGTGTGGCGGGATGCTATTTTAGATTATAGGCATGCACTACTGGCCACAAAGCAGGCCTATTACTCTGATTTGATCAGTAAAAACAAACATAACTCAAAGTTCTTGTTTGACACGGTAGCATTTCTTATTCACGGGCAGCCACCTGTTAGTTGTTCTCCCTTTTCAGCGCAGGATTTCTTGGATTATTTTGAGAGGAAAATAGAAGATATTAGGCTGAGCATATCTCAGCACGCCTCGGCCCAACCATTAAAGTCTGCTATGAAGGTGGGCGCTAACATTGAGGTGTGACCTAGATTGACAGAATTTAATAGTTTTTCACTAGGCATGCTAATGAAACTCGTGGTGCCTACAAAAAGCACAACCTGTTTATTTGATCCCATACCAACAAAGCTTTTTAAGGACCTGTGGCCCACTCTTGGGCCGACTGTGCTGGAAATGATCAATCTGTCATTAACCTCTGGATCTGTTCTGAAATGTTTTGTTTTTTTCAGTGATTAAACCATTACTTAAGAAATCTAATCTTGACCCTAGTGTATTGAAAAATTACAGGTTTATATCAAATCTATCATTGTGTTACAAAATTTTAGAAAAGGTGGTTTTGCGGCAGCTTGTAGACCACCTCACTGAGAATGATCTTTTTGAGCCGCTGCAGTCTGCTTTTAGGAAATATCACTCCACAAAGACAGCGCTCACTAATGGCCCTGTCCCACTGGGGAGAGGATTAATTGCGCATGAATTGAGTATACAGAGTACGGGCGTTCGTTGTCATCCGCAACAAAAATGGCCAAAAATGACAAATGTCCCAGTATGAATTACAGATATATTAATAATACGAGGTCTATTAGAAAAGTATCTGACCTTATTATTTTTTTCAAAAACCATATGGATTTGAATCACGTGTGATTACATCAGACATGCTTGAACCCTCGTGGGCATGCAAGAGTTTTTTCACGCCTGTCGGTTACGTCATTCGCCTGTGGGCAGTCTTTGAGTGAGGAGTGGCCCACCCTCTCGTCGATTTTTTCATTGTTTAGGAATGGCTCAGAGACTGCTACTTTGTTTGATCAAAATTTTTTCAAAACTGTAAGGCACAACTGAGTGGACACCATTCGATAAATTCAGCTGGGTTTAGGTAAAAATTTTAACGGCTGATGAGAGATTTTGGTCTGGTAGTGTCGCTGTAAGGACGGCCCACAGCACCTGACGGCGATCTGCGCTTCGAGGCGGCAGCGTCTCGCCGTTTCAAGTTGAAAACTTGCATATTTCAGGCTCTGTTGACCCACGAAGTCGTAAGAGAACAGAGAACTTTCAGAAGTCGGCATGAGGTGTTTATTCGGACATTCCATTGTTAATGGACATTTTGTAATGAAAGAACATGCGGGCAGAGTCGCATGTCAGGCCAGACCCGACCGCGGGGGGGTCGCAACAGGAAAAACACCTCCGTTGGAAACCTTAACGGGCAAGTTGGAACATGCCCAAGCTGTTAAACAATTTGTCAGTTACTCACTTGTTGAAAGCCATCAAAAGCTGCCTGAACTTTACAAATGGTTTTCAACACGGAGGTGTTTTTCCTGTCGCAGCGCACACAGATTTGCCGAGTCGTCACGGAAACGACTCGGCGAATTTGCGCGCACGTCTTTCATTAAAAAATGTCCTTAAACAGTGGAATGTCCGCATAAAGTCCTCATGCCGGCCTCTTCTGAATCTTCTCTGTTCTCTCACGACGTCCTGGGTGAATTAAGCCTTAAATTAGGATGTTTTCAGGTCGAAACAGGCTGACGACGGCGCCTGGAAGCGCTGCACAACGTTCCGCTCTGTGGGAAGTCCTTACACCGACAGAAACACCCCATAATCTCTCATCAGCCATTAAACTTTTCACCAAAAACCAGCTTAATTTCTCGAATAGTGTCCACTCGCATAGCAAAAAGAAAAAAACAATGGAGGAAGTGAAAAGAATTAACAAGGGCAGAAAAATAAAAATAGAACAAATACATGAACAGTGTTCAGGTACTTACAGGCAGGGAGCTCAAAAAACCCCAGCCAACAGCAAGAACTCAGGGGTAAGACTACAATGGACCACCACTGACAGACAAATAAGGAAGTGCTTAAATAAGAGGTGGAACTGACAGCAGTTGGGGAGATAATGAGAGGGTGGGACTCGTGAATAAACCAGAGTGCAGAGAAATAAATAACTGAACAGACAATACCCCGTGTAAGAAATAATTATGACCATAAAAAGAACCACAACTGCAATCATCAACCATAACTGAAGAGGAGGAGAAATCACAAATCCACATAAAACTTTAAAGTGCAAGAACAACATAAAAATATAAGGAAGTGAACTGTACACAAGGAATAATAATGACTCAAGCCCATTTCACACTGGCGCAAATGTAGAGCTGCTTATTGTGGCGTACTGTCTACACCAAGTTGAGCAGCTCTACATCCACCTTTAGCAGCTCTATGCCGTGTTTTTGCTCCCAATGCAGCAGTATGTTGAGGGCTAAACATGTAGTATGGAAGAAATTAAACATGTTTAATTTTTTCGGCGTAGCGCACTGGACATAGAAAATACACAGTTTTAATCAGGTCTGCACAGCACGGCATTACTGCATGCAAGTCTGTGCAACACTGTGCTGCTGTACACATCCAAAGAGTGTGTGCATCCAGAGTTGTATAACCACAGTTTTTCATGATTTCTTCACATCTGCGAGGCATTCATTTTGTTGGTTTGGAACCAAGATTTTGCTCATTTACTAGTGCGCTTGGGGTCATTGTCTTGTTTGAAACACCCATTTCAAGGGCATGTCCTCTTCAGCATAAGGCAACATGACCGCTTTAAGTATTTTGACATATTCAAGCTGATCCATGATACCTGGTATGCGATATATAGGCCCAACACCATAGTAGGAGAAACATGCCCATACCATGATGCTTGCACCACCATGCTTCACTGTCTTCACTGTGAACTGTGGCTTGAATTCAGAGTTTGGGGGTCATCTCACAAACTGTCTGTGGCCCTTGGACCCAAAAAGAACAATTTTACTCTCATCTGTCCACAAAATATTCCTCCATTTCTCTTTAGGCCAGTTGATGTATTCTTTGGCAAATTGGAACCTCTTCTGCACGTCTTTTATTTAACAGAGGGACTTTGTGGGGGATTCTTGTAAATAAATTAGCTTCACACAGGCGTCTTCTAACTGTCACAGCACTTACAGGTAACTCCAGACTGTCTTTGAACATCCTGGAGCTGATCAATGGGTGAGACTTTGCCATTCTGGTTATTCTTCTGTCCATTTTGATGGTTGTTTTCCCTTTTCTTCCACACGTCTCTGTTTTTTTTTTTTTTTTTTGTCAATTTTAAAGCATTGGAGATTATTTAGATAAACAGCCTATAATTTTTTGCACCTGCATATATGTTTTCCCCTCTCCAATCAACTTTTTAATCAAACTACACTGTTCTTCTGA
This sequence comes from Thalassophryne amazonica, assembly GCF_902500255.1. Classification (NCBI taxonomy): domain Eukaryota; kingdom Metazoa; phylum Chordata; class Actinopteri; order Batrachoidiformes; family Batrachoididae; genus Thalassophryne; species Thalassophryne amazonica. The sequence goes on from NC_047109.1 coordinate 29,067,061, forward strand.
ACAATGTCTTGAATGTCCCATTTTCCTCAGGCTTTCAGAGAGAAAAGCATGTTCAACAGGTGCTGGCTTCATCCTTAAATAGGGGACACCTGATTCACACCTGTTTGTTCCACAAAATTGACGAACTCACTGACTGAATGCCACACTACTATTATTGTGAACACCCTCTTTTGTACTTTTTTTTAACTAATAGCCCAATTTCATAGCCTTAAGAGTGTGCATATCATGAATGCTTGGTCTTGTTGGATTTGTGAGAATCTACTGAATCTACTGGTGCCTTGTTTCCCATGTAACAATAAGAAATATACTCAAAACCTGGATTAATCTTTTTAGACACATAGCACTACTATTATTCTGAACACTACTGTATGTGCTCAGAACAGGCAATCGAACCTCAACTCATAAATCCAGAAACAGAACAGAAACAGCAGGTTGGTCTGTCTCTCTCTCTCTGTCTCCGTCGCTCTCTTTCAGGTCTGATCAAATCTGAATAAGTGCTGTGACTCTTTAAAAGTACCATCGCTGCACGTCGGTGGGCTCATCAGACGACTTGATCGATCAGGTCTGATCAAATCAGCGGACCTGATCGGAGCAACCGGAGCTTTAAAGGTTTAAAGAGTCACAGCACTTCGTTCATGGCAGCCTTTCCCACAGCCAGATTCAGCGGCATCTGTACACAATGGAAATGATCCAACAAGACCAAAAAAAAAAAAAAAAAAACATACTGTTAAATTACTTTGTTTCTGACCCGCACCACACCATGCAGCAGAGAACGGAGCGTACTTCCACTGAGGCAGAAAATAGCAGCTATGGCTTCGTACGTGGCAGTATGCAACTGTAAAAACCTCATGATATAGTCCACTGTTTTCCAAGCAGAATGATGTGTTCTGCACAGCTGGCAGGAGTAAACTGAAAAAGAGTTGAAATAGTTTTAAATAGTGGCAAAGGCGGCACGCGACTGTGCACACATTAAAAAGCAAACATACGCAGCTGCAGACAAATCTATGAACGCAAGGAACACGGAAAAGTGCTGAGTATGCGCGCATTTTGGGAATACTTAAATGAAACACAACACAATATGCAGCTCTACGTTTGCGCCAGTGTGAATGGGGCTTAACAAAGAAAAGCAATGTGGAAACTAAAATGTGAAGGAATGCAACTGAAAGACAAACAGTATTGACAGGGCAGGATGCAAGGGTGGAACATAAGGGACCAGATGACTAGGACACAGAAAGAGAAGAGCCTATACATAAAATAAGACAGAGAACACATACACTAAATAATAATGTGAAAATAATGAAACAACTGAATATCTACAGAATATAATACTTAAAGAATTCAAAATTCACCAAACAACTGAAACCCCCCCAAAATAAGAAAACCCCTAAAACCCCAGCCAAACAGGTTGCAGGGCGGAACCCCAATGGCAGTGTCAGGTGCTCTGGCCAAAGGAATACATTTAACATCAGCTGGTGTCTGCAATCTAACTTTCCAGGTGATAGAGTCCCCTATCACAAATGCACGGCGTTTCAACCTGGAGATAGGGGTAGAAGTGATCCGTGGACTTGCAGGGTAATTTTTTTTCTGGAACAAAACTAAGATTCAGGCTTGCAATAATTTTTTGATCCAGCCATGAGATATATCTGCAGTCAAAGTGTTGAATTTGTAGAGAACACCAGAAATTTAGAAGGGATTATGGTTCATGGGGTCTCTGGACAGAGATGCCATTTTGAACCCATAGCAACTCAGTCTATAACACTGTAGGCAAAAGCTCCCACCCCATACATGACATCCTGGAGGAATGCAGGAGCACTTTCAGTAACAGACCCATTCCTCCTAAATGCACCACAGGAAATCATTTTGTGGCCATAAAACTGTACAACTCCTCCCTCGCTCTGATTGTCAGACACCCTGATTCCACAGATTAGTCTCATTTTTCATTTCCACATCCTGTTCATATTGTACTAACAAGTTGCCTGTGGGGATCCATGGGGTCTAAATTGGGTTGTTGTTTTCCATTCAGCTGCTCCTGTTTTTTGTTCAGCATCGCCACAGCAGATACAGCCAGATCTGCATTGGTATTTGGCTGTCTCCATCGTTGGCCTGATCGTTCTGACAGGATACTTTAGCTGGGATGGCTGGAAACAAATGCGAGACTGGACACAGTAGTTCTCGTTCAATAAGACATTTACTGAAGGTATCAATGGGGTCTGGTACACAAAGAGGCAGTCCAAGAGTAGCAAACAGATCAAAATCATCAGGCGAGTTGTGTGGTCGAGAAAAACAGGCAGAGGGTCAAAAACACATGTGGCAGCAGGACTTGAACAATACAAAGAACGGAGCTAGAAGCGAGGGCACAAGGTGCAACGATCAGGCAAATTATCAGTGCAACCAGTGAAGCTTAAATACATCAAGTAGTGAGCTACAGATTAGGAACACCTGTGGAAAGAACCAGAACAGGGTGTGGCCTAGACAGAGTGTAACCCCCCCCCCCCCAAGCACCAAGTGAGACAGACAAGAGAAATAGGGACAGAGAAGCCCAAGCAGGAAACACCCAGCAAGAGAAGTCACACATACAGCACAAACCAACAACTTCCCTAATAAGACCATAATAACAATGCAGGAACTACACAGAGAAAGAAACAGAACCCCAACCAAGGCATGACCACAGAGTACATGACAATCAATATGGATATCATTGTCAGAAATGGACTTGCTGAGCCAAGTTTCTGATAAGGCAATGACATCTGCATCAGTTGAATGTGCCCATATGCGAATCATGTCCATTTTAGCAATCAGACTGCAAACATTCAAATGAAAAACCAAGATCAGATCTTAATTTAAAATCAGCCGGGGTGTCAAAAGTTGTTGCAGACTCTGGAACTGGATTGGGCTGGATATTCCCAGATATCAACAGTAATAAAGCAACAAAACACCTTAGTTGAGAGGATTACTCTTGAACTTCTCATGTGATTTTTTTACTTTAAAGATAAAGTCATGGAAAACATTTGGACTAACATTAAAGTTATCTTGAAGACACATGACACAGGTCAGACTGAACAGATCCAAAGAAGCAGTGAAGAACAGGGGAGTGATGCCAGTTCTAACACTCTGTATTGAGTCCATACTACCAGGTACAATCGTCCCCCTGTAAACTGCATCCAGTTCAAGAAGCACTGGACAGGATTTTTCATTCCAGTGGGAGCCGGCGCCAGAACTGCATAAAGTCAATAAACAGAGTGCGACGCGAAGCGAGAACAGGAGCAGACAATTCATCCCCATCTCCATTCGAATGGGAATAAGTCTGTATCATGCCGAGAAAGGATGCAGCAAAAACTAGCTCAAAACTGAACCCAGGTCAGCTCCAAAGTAATCCAGTCCAGGAATTTTCACTTGAGTCAGGTGACAGTGATGAGTGACATTTCACGTAAACAGGAAGAGAGGCCGGTGCACAGCAGTGCTGTGGATAAATTTGATTAAATCAGGAAACAACACAAGACGTTTAGAGACCATTAAAAAACAGAAGAAAGCACTTCCCTTTACGGTGAGGAGATTAGGCCCATCAGAAGCATCCTGCGCATCCGCAGACCGGCTCCATCAGGTGCGCGGCCCCATTATCCATCCAAAGAGAATGAGCCAGACCGGCGAATCCAGGGAAGGTAATCCAATTCTTCCAGATCTTCCAGAGAAAGCGAAACCATCAAAGAAGGTCTCGGTTCACGTGTAATCCAGAATTTAGCGAGTCGGTCAGGTCAATTTATTGAAAGATGTGTGCATGATCAATGTACACAAAGCTCAGCAACAACGGCATGAGATACTCCCAAACCTTCTATCTCGCACTAATTACTTTATATAGTCCCAGATGTAAGCATGTTGTTAGAGGCCATATATATATATATATATATATATATATATATATATATATATATATATATATATATATATATATATATATATATATGGCCTCTGTGTGCATGGGTATGGCTTTGATCACGTACAAACAAAAAAAAATTGCTCCAAGATGGCAGCACGTCTCTCTGCGTGTTTGTCTCTGTGCTGACTGATTAATTGTGATCCTCTTGATCAGTTCTTAAATTTTATACAGAGCTGTGATTTAAGCTGTTCTCACAAAACAACAATATATATATATATATATATATATATATATAGTACTGTTATGTATATATAATTCTATTTAACTTAACTTAGTTTAAGTTCTTTCCTCTCTTACTTGCTATTTTGCACCTGGAACAAATTCAGTTTCCTGCCTGGGATTAATAAAGTATTCTGACATAGTGATGCAACTGCTACTGTGGACACTAGTCTCCCTATCTGGCATGATGATTACGTTGACAACATGCTAAATAGCTTGTTTTCGAGTACAAATGCATACACATTTATCACATACTTTAAAGGAAAACCCATCATCTATGATATCACTGGTAATGGTGCAGTATAAATACAATAGATACAACAAATCTTTCATGATTTTTGACTTATTTTTGCCAAGCCTGTCCTATAGAGTTCAGTTGAGATAAGCAACTCTAATTTGTCTTCATACTGTTTTAGAATCACAGGCAATAACGAAGCAAGTAAAGCAAGTTGGCTTCCATACACCTCGAGTAAGTCTAAATATTACACTCACATCAGGAAGGGATGAAATCTACAGTGGGGCAAAAAAGTATTTAGTCAGCCCCTGATTGTGCAAGTTCTCCAACTTAGAAAGATGAGAGGCCTGTAATTTTCATCATAGGTACACTTCAACTATGAGAGACAAAATGAGAAAAAAAAAAAAATCCAGGAAATCAAATTGTAGGATTTTTAAAGAATTTATTTGTAAATTACGGTGGAAAATAAGTATTTGGCCAACCACAAACAAGCAAGATTTCTGGCTCTCACAGACCTGTAACTTCTTCTTTAAGAAGCTCTTCTGTCCTCCACCTGTTACCTGTATTAATGGCACCTGTTGGAACTTGTTACCTGTATAAAAGACACCTGTCCACAGCCTCACACAGTCAGACTCCAAACTCAACCATGGCCAAGACCAAAGAGCTGTCGAAGTACACCAGGAAGAAAATTGTAGACCTGCACCAGGCTGGGAAGAGTGAATCTACAATAGTCAAGCAGGTTGGTATGAATAAATCAACTGTGGGAGCAATTGTAAGAAAATGGAAGTCATACAAGACCATTCATAATCTCCCTTGATCTGGGGCTCCACGCAAGATCTCATCCCGTGGGGTCAAAATGATCATGAGAACAGTGAGCAAAAATCCCAGAACTACACGGAGGGACCTGATGAATGACCTGCACAGAGCTGGGACCAAAGTAACAAAGGCTACACACTACGCAGAGAGGGACTCAAATCCTGCAGTGCCAGGCATGTCCCCCTGTTTAAGCCAGTACATGTCCAACCTGTCTGAAGTTTGCCAGAGAGCATATGGATGATCCAGAAGAGGATTGAGAGAATATCATGTGTTCAGATGAAACCAAAATAGAACTATTTGGTAAAAACTCAACTCATTGTGTTTGGAGGAAGAAGAATGCTGAGTTGCATCCCAAGAACACCTTTCCTACTGTGAAGCATGGGGGTGGAAATATCATGCTTTGGGGCTGTTTTTGTTCTGCAAAGGGGACAGGATGACTGGTCCATGTTAAGCAAAGAATGAACGGAGCCATTTATCGTGACACAGCTAAAACCTCCTTCCATCAGTGAGAGCATTGAAGATGCAACATGGCTGGGTCTTCCAGCATGACAATGATCCCAAACGCACTGCTCGAAGGAGTGGCTCCGTAAAAAGCATTTCAAGGTCCTGGAGTGGCTGAGCCAGTCTCCAGACCTCAACTCCATAGAAAATTTGTTGAGGGAGTTGAAAGTCCATGTTGCCCAGCGACAGCCCCAAAACATCACTGCTCTAGAGGAGATCTGCATGGAGGAATGGGCCAAAATACCAGCTACAGTGTGTGCAAACCTGGTGGAGACTTACAGGAAATGTGTGACCTCTGTCATTACCAACAAAGATTATCTTACAAAGTATTGAGTTGAACTTTTGTTATTGACCAAATGCTTATTTTGCACCATCATTTACAAATAAATTCTTTAAAAATCCTACAATGTGATGTACTTTTTTTTTTCTCATTTTGTCTCTTATATTTGAAGTGTACCTATGCTGAAAATTACGACCTCTCTCATCTTTCTAAGTAGGAGAACTTCACACAATCAGGGACTGACTAAATACTTTTTTACCCTACTGTACTTTAGTAACTCTTGAAGTGTCCATGTCATAACACCATGCTGTCACTGGATGTGTGGCTTTTCTGTTCTAGATGAATCATTTTTGTAGCACATGTTCTCCAAGTGCATATTTTCTCCTGGCATCCTTGGTTCAAACACGTGCTAGCTGTCAATGCTGTGACCTTCATTGCCGGGGTCATTTGAAGTTTGGCTCATTTTTCAGTCTGCTCATCTGATCAGAGGAAAACAGCCAGAAATCAGCTGATTCGCAAACTCAGCATACAGTGAACACAAAAGCCTCCCTCTGCAGTGAATTCTGACCTCTGAGTGTTCTCTGCCCAGGCCAAATGTAGGAAAATGAGATTTTCACAGCTCTGCTCTTACTGTCTTATTTTCCTCCAGCTGCTTCAGCTAAAATTGACACTTCATGCCACAAGCGGCTCAAAAGCTGAGGTTCTGTAGTTAGTGTTGAGTTATATTTTAACGATGCCAATGCTGACCATTTGACTAATAACTTTTTGATTCACTGTATTTAACCCTCCGGGGTCCGAGGGCATTTTTTGGACAGTTCACCTACCTGGCATAAATGTTTTATTATTGCCCACACACACACAGACACACAATCAAGTTTTATGTCTCTTTTTTCAGGACAACCTGTACTTTCAAAATATATATATGCTATAGTTGTGTTTTATAAATGTAATAAAGGTTTACAATCAGAAATAAGAAAGGAAAAAGTAAAGCGGAAAATTTTTTCCACACATTTATTCAAAACACAGCTAACTATAATAAACTAGTAACACATCACTCCTAAAAACAATCTTTGGTGTGTCACATGAGGTGAATCTGCCCTACGATTGGCTTTTGGAAAACCATGTGACAGTGAACCAATTCACTTGGACCCTCACATTGCTCACATCATCACACAGCTTCTATGAGGAGTAGAAAGATGGTGGACGGTGGCTCGAAAGTCTGCTGAGTTAACTTTTCAGCAAAAAAAAAAGAAAAAAAAAAAGTTTCTATCTATCATTAAAAAGTTATTTATAATTTAGTAAAGATTGGTCTCAGCCATCGTATATGATGGCATCGGCCCCAGAGGGTTAAGTACAGTGATTTGTATATGCAGAATGATGGATTTCATGGTGAAAAACCTGTGATGGAAAGCTTCTTTCATTTTGAGCTTCTCAGACATAAATATAATCTTTAAATGACAAACTGAAATGAATGCTCTTTTATCAATTGTTAAAATCATAAATAAAACACAAGTAATAGAGAAGCACACATATCACATCATGGTGGTCTTGTGGTCTTCTTCTAACCTTTACATGACAACCTTCAGGATACAAAGAACCTACCTGACATGGGCTACCAAATATTTTAATGTACTGCATAACTAGTTGCTCTTTTCAGGAGGCTAGCTCAGATCCACAAGCATGTGACAGTGTCACATGTCACTGCATCCAGCATTCTACAAAACAGGCCAGGGTCCTGGATGGTAAGCAACCAGGAAAACAACTGGTCTATGCCCAGGTGTTGAAAGCATCAATCTACACTGGAAAAAATAAAGCACAACTTTTGTTTTTGCTCCCATTTTTCATGAGCTGAACTCAAAGATCTAAAACATTTTCTATATTCACAAAATACCCATTTCTCTCAAATATTGTTCACAAATCTGTCTAAATCTGTATTAGTGAGCACTTCTCCTTTGCTTAGATAATCCATCCCACATCACAGGTTTGGCATATCAAGATGATGATAAGACAGAATGATTATTGCACAGGTGTGCCTTAGGCTGGCCACAATAAAAGGCCACAAATGTGCAGTTTTGCTTTATTGGGGGCGGGGGGGGGGGGGTGTCTTAAAACCACCATTTGCCTCACACAGTGCAACACATCTTCTTCGCATACAGTTGATCAGCAGCCAGACACCATTGAATGTAAGCATTTACCCACTCAAGTCAGTTACAACGTCAAACTGCAGTCAGGTCAAGACCCCAATGAGGATGACAAACATGCAGATGAGCTTCCCTAAGATGGTTTCTAACAGTTTGTGCAGATATTCTTTGGTTCAGCAAACTGATTGTTGCAGCAGCTGTCTGGGTGGCTGGTTTCAGACAATATTGGAGGTGAACATGTTGGATTTGAAGGTCCTGGGCTGGTGTGGTTACACGTGGTCTGTGGTTGTGAACAGGGGCTAGCCATATTGAAGCCCCCCCACCCCACACACACACACTGTTATGATCTTTTTTATTAATGGAAACACCAAATTTCTCATGTGTAGTCAAATCACTTCTAAAATTATGTATACCTTAGATCACACCTGGGAGTCAGAACCCTTTTTAAAGTTGGTGGAGCAATATTGAATTGGGGGGGGAGGGGGGGTCTGGGGAGCCAAATTGCACCATTTGTTTTTAGAAAAATGGTGCAATTTGGTGCATTCCTGTGCATTTTAACAGACATGTACCCCAATGTTAACTTGACTACAAATTAGGGTTAGGGATATAAGATATACAGTCACAGCAAAATATCTAATTTAACACAATTTTACAAAATAAGTAATTAAATAAAAGTAAGTGTAATTCATGGCTTAACAGTGTGCAATTCCCTTTGTGAAGGGAAAAAAATACATAACACTATATTCTACAATCAAAACATTAAAGAACAGATTACCTATCTTATAGTCAATGTCATTCAGTAAACTCAGTCCATATTAATAACAAACAGACTTTCAGGTTAAGGAATTACTGTACTGTCTTATGAGGTAATATAAAATAATGTCATAATAAAAATGACATATTTTATAACCCTGTATCGGAAAAAGTAATTCCTGTTATTTCTTAACAATGTTAGACTGAATAAATCAATGCAATATATTTTTGTTTGTTAAAAAATAAGGAAAAATTAATTCATATTATATACTCTCTACATACATACCATAATAGCCCTATTTTTATTATGTATACTTTGTAATTCTCTGTAATATTGTAGTTTCTTTTAATTTGAACATGTATTGTTTGAACCACTAATCAGTACATCAATATTCTTGCAAAAAGTGTCTTTTTATTTACAAGTCAAAATCTCAAACTCACCATTTTAAGTAATCTAAACCAGGGATATATCATTTCCATTAAACTAGCTCTACCAAATCATAAGCTGATCTAAAGTAAAAACAAAATCAGGTCTAAATACCTTAAGATCACAGCACTGCACTTGAATTAAATCAGTTCTAAACTGGCAAACAGGACTTAACATTAGAACCAGACCTAAATAATTCTGAACTGGTGTCAGACCTAAATAGGTCTAAACAGGAATTAAATCAGTTCTAAACAGGAGGACTAAATATTAGACCCACCCAGATCTAAACCCACCCAACTTCCAGGTGGGACTCCGATGAGGGTGGTCGCATCTCCTCCACTCTCCGTTATCTCTGCTCTCTGCTTTAACCTTCAAGTCCCTACTTCACCAGACTGTGAATTCCTCAAATTATATTGGATAATGGATCTATGGGACTACAATTGGATTAACCATGGAATTGATCAGCTGGTCTCTGAACCCTATTGACACCATCTTTTCTACAAGAAGGTCAGGACCGAGGGATCCTACCTGCCCAGAGGGAACGTATCCTGCGGGCTATGTTCTGAACTCTTGGGGGTCGTGGCATGTTGCATGCTTTTGCGCCATTCTCTGTGGAGGCTGTCGAGGATTTATTCATATTTGGTTTTATGGTAGCAGGGCTGGTACTTTCTGGCTTATGTGCTGCCCTGATCTACCGGAAAATTGGCAAGACGGTGGCATCAAGAAACACGGCCCCTCGCTTGTCCGTCACAATTAACGAGGTGGGCAAGGCAATGCATTTTCAGACTGCGATGACCGCGAGGACATCTTGGAGCAGATGCGCGCCTTGCAGATGAAGATGAAGATTTCAGAGGCCGGGGAATATTCTTAATACATAATTGTGAATATTCTTAATTCATAATTGGGATTTGGTTGTTCAAGTGAAGCTGTAAAAAGTGTTTTTCACTGCTCAAACCACAACACGGCAGGCTTATAAGCCTGAAGGACAAATTGCCCTGCTGTTTTCCTCCAGAGGAATGTCTTCGGCCTTGGTGAACATTTGGCTGTTTCTTATCTCAACTCACAAAGACAATAAACTGTTTCACAGGACTGAAGCATGCTCCACTCCCTCTCCCCACCCCCTCCGACCCCCCATCACACACACCCCACTCCAGCTCCTGCTCACGTCATCCCTTCCCTTCTGTGGGGGTGGCACAGTTTTAGCTGCAGCAGGTCCCCCCCCCCACCAAGCTGACGGTGGCGTGACTCAGGGTTGCTGCAAGACCTTCACCCACTTGCCTCAGTTTGGATAATGGACTTCTTCAAATTTAGTGCACATAAACAATGTCAAATGTGTATGTGCTGTCTTTTCTGATGTGTGCCATTATTACGGTAAACAAGTAATAATTGTGGACTAATTGCTGTCTAAGGTAATTGGAGTGTAAACATAATTTATCCACTGTGAGATCAATAAAGTATATCTCAAATAGTGCAAAACCAATGGAATTACTTAAACACTCAGGCTAAAAAAAAGTTAAACACTGGTAAATGTCCACTGATGGGTCTTCTTGTGTGCAAAACCATCTACAAGATCCTTCAAGTCCAGTGTTTTTGATAGCTGACTTTCAACAGAGAGAAATGCAAGACTGTTGAGTCTGTCTTGATACATTGTCGATCTCAGATACTTTTTGACTAGTTTAAGTTTGCTAAAAGAATGCCCCCCCCCCCCCCCCCCCCGCAACAGTCACAGGAAGTGTACAGAAAATCCTCAGCCCAATGCACACCTCTCCAAAAATGTTTTGTAACTCCATTCTATAAATGCCATTGAGCAATTCAAGTGGAGAGCAAATATGGGAAATGTTGCTCTACATATTGCTCTAAGATGAAACATTTTAAATTCAGATGTTAGATCTTTGTTGTATTTTTTTTTGTCAGTGCCTGGCATGCTGTTTTCATCTGCTCTTCATTTATGTCAGACAGTTTAAGAAAAGGTGCAGATGTTTCACAAATGTCTGCTGTTGCCTGAAATCTTGTACTTAAGTCACTTATGAAATCAACTGCATCAAAGAATATGTTGTTTCTAAATGCATCTTCTGTGTGTTCTTCATTTGTGTCTCCTTCTGTCATCGTCTCATCAGGCATCCATCTCCTTGTCCTCTTTCTTCTGTCTTCACTTTTAAAGTGAGCTGGGATCCACATTGCCTGAGCTACTAAGGTGGCCTCAGCAAGCAGTGTGTCCCACTGATTACGAATACCCTTAATTTCATCCTGCAGTTGCTTGATGTTCGCATCCTCAATGTCAAGAGAAATGTTTCCTGCCTGAAGAATCAGGTTTCGGTTTTCAATACACTGTAGGATCTTTACCCACACAGTGAGGAGGTCTATTGCATCAAATGTTGAGAAGTAATTTTTAAGACCATGTGCTTCATATTTTGCTTCATTTGTCAGATTGCATATGGCTACCATGCATTCTATTGCTTCAGTGATTGAAGGCAAGTTCTTTGCTACGACACAAAACAGCAGCAATGTGAGCACTCCATCGAGTGTCAGAGAGACAGTGGAGAGAGCATCCCGTTTTTTTCAGATTAAGGGTATGGGAAGCACAGGTGCTCAAGGTAGCATCTTGTAAAATCTGATCTGGCATTCCTTTTACTTTTCCAGACATATTTGCACCATTATCATAGCCTTGGCCTCTACAGTCAGTCAATGGTATGCCACTATCTTCCAGTACTGTGATAAACATTTCTGCAACTTCTTTCCAGTCTCTCTCTCTCTTAAACTGTAAGCATCTTTCAGTAATCTCCCAAACACACCTGTCGTCTTGATGCACATATCTTATCAATAACACATTCTGCTCAGTGTGTTATATATCTGGAGTTGAATCACAGATCACAGAGTAATAGATAGCTTCTTTTCTTTCTGCCAAAATTGTGTCAAGAACTTTTTTCCACATAGTTCAATAAACTCATTCTGCGTCTCAGCACTAAGATAATGAGTTAACCGTGACCCTTTTTTCTTCTGCTTCACCTTTTCTAAGTATTCAAGTAAAACAGCATCATAATGTGAAAATAACTCAATTGTGCCTAAAAAATTGCCATTATGGACATTGTCCAAATATGATGTTTCCGTCTGACTGCAAGATTTATTGAAGCCAAATGAAGTGTTACATCCAAAATTCTTTCTAAAATCATCTTATTCTTTTCTATTTCAGTCAGAATTTGTTTTTGAAGGTGAGCATGAACACGTGTTGCTGCCAAAATTGAGTGCTGAAGACTGTTCCATTTAAGGCAGCACTGCTTATGGGGGGCATGTGTGGAGTGGAACGGAGAACCCAAAAGCTGGGAGCAGAAACGAGAGTGGAATGCATCAAAACACTGGTTTATTGACAACAGATTGATTATGGAGGAGGTGGATGAGTAGGCAGCCTTGCAGAGGGGAGACACGGAGCGCACAGTGGTGGAACCAGGGAAGCGCAGTCCGGGTGGCGTTGGAACCAAGCGTTGAGTGGATGATGCCATCCAGGAGCCATGTGGCCGCCTGCAAGCTGTCGACATGTAATCTGGAAAGGACACACAGGTGAGTGATTTGCAGAGCGTGCGAACCGAGTTCAATTCCAGAAGTAACTTAAATAAACAGTCAGATCTCAGAGACAGTCTATAGCAGAGTCCCAAATGTTGAACCGAGCTGGGAACCCTTGTGAATTTTCTGTGTACTAAAAGTAGGCTTTACAGGTTTTCTATGTTAACAAGAATTTAAATTGGTTTTTACATTTTTAACCAAATTTTAACCAAAACAAGTTGTCATTAAACTTAAATAAAACAGGGATGAAGTGGAGGTGTAAGGCTGAATCTCAGTTCTACCCCTTGGCCCTTCCCCTTACCCCTTCCCCTCCGTTTTGCGTGGACACAAGAGACAGAGGGGTGTCTCAGTTCTGTTTTTGGAGCAAGGCGGAAAGGTAAGCGGAGGGCTACATACCCCTCCGTTTGGAGTGAATCTGGATGCACACTCCGTTTGGAGGGGTAGGAGGAGCTTACTGCTGTCGCCAAAAAAACAAACATGGCGCTGAAAGAGCCGCACAAATGAAATGGCTTTCATTACAAATTACGCTGTTTAGAAAGTTATAACTTGCCAAAAAACTTTACAGGCAGTTATCTATGACAGCAACGTGTATGCTGCTGGATGCATGTTGTGTATATTGTCGTTCTGAAGAATATCATAACTTCGCTCGTGCGCTGAGGTGTTATAATGCACATACACACGAATGCTACGATAAGACACTTTTATATCTCACGATGAAGAAAATCATGATAAAGGATAAGCACGTTAATTTGTATGTTCATAAATCTTTGGATTATATCGATCCCTGCTGTTGGATTTCAAGGTCTGTAATGTGTGTGTATTTTGTAAACAAACAGGGAGCCCTGAGCGCACTCGTCTCCTAATAAGCTTTCAGCCAGAAAATGAGAAGTTTCACCAATGGGAGTAAGTTGGAAAATATATACAAACACATGTATATGTGTAACACATAACCTGACGTCCTAATAGACTGCTATTATTTGTCAAGGAAATTTCTAAAGGAAATAGGGCTGGATGCAAAAAATGGGAGAATTTGAAAAAGAAATATAAGGTTAACAGAACTAGATGCAGCCCATAACATAGATACAGGTGCTGGTCATATAATTAGAATATCATGAAAAAGTTGATTTATTTCAGTAATTCCATTCAAAAAGTGAAACTTGTATAATGTATACATTCATTCCACACAGACTGATGTATTTCAAGTGTTTATTTTAATTACTAATAAATAAATAAATATTAAACTATTGACTGTTTCTGCTTCCTGCCAGCAGTACCAGGTCTGACAGCTGGAGACGGTGGCCAAAGCCACACTGCAGACTGTAATCATTGTGGAGAAATGATCATTTTCCTGACAAACACCCCAAAAAGAACAGCCACTCTGAAGGACCGATAAGGTAATTGTTAAGCAAAAAGGTTATTGATGTCGGTGGATCAAACCATTTCTTAACGATACCCAAAAGGAACCGGTTCCCGATACCCATCCCTAGTCTCATCTGAGTCTCCTAAAGCAACCATACTGTACATATTCTATTCAGCAGATTCTTGAGTACCACTGGAATGACTCTGACTACTAAAGACATCCAGTTATCACTATGGGTCAGTTTCCAAGTCTTTCAAATATACAATAAGGCACAAAGCGTCAAGACCCAAAATAACTAGTCCTTTGCTGCTTATGTGATACAATGCCATGGTCTTCTTGTTCTCAGGTCAATGCACTACACTAGTAATGTGCTGGCCATTTTTAGGACATTGTAGAACAGTTTTAGCTCATCATATGGGGGCAGCTTACAGTCATTTGGGGTAGACCAGCAGGAAGCCCATTACCCGTTTTTCCTTACAATCACGTTTGTGCATCCTCATTGAATCCCCATTTCTACATCAGAGCTTTGTATTGCCCAGACCCTGTCCTGAGGTGATATAAACATGACCAGATGGGTTCATCTGAACCTGGTGGAAGACAATTCTTAGGACTAAGCAGACCCGGCACCAGAAAAAAAATATTAAGGGGGCGATGAGTTTATCACAGGGGGCAGGGTTGCCCCCCCCCCCCCCAAAACAAAAGTGCGCACTGGAGGAGACGTGCCTCTGAGCGTGCGTAATGAATTGGGTGCACTCCTGGAAAGCTCGTGTATTTAGGCTACACCGTTGTAAGAGACTGACCGAGTAAGAGTGAAGAGTGATGACAGTATTTTTTAAATTATTATTTGAGTGATCTCCTGCATACCACACAGAGCCGGTGTTCTGTCGAGATGAGGTGTGCCAACTTTCGACACTCTGAGCTGTGACGTACCTTCGTGTTGTCCAATAGGAACGACGCGTCGGGCCAAAACACGGAAGACTTGTGGCAGAAACCACTGATCTCTACAAAACATTAACGTGTGACAGGACTGCTCATTTATAGAGCAGTTTTCTGAAGAAAAATCATTGGAAATGTTTTTTTGTTGTTGTTTGTTACCTCAAAATTTCTGATTACTGACTCCAGGTGTGTACTTCAACCTGCCTGTCTGCATCCTTGGACAAGACACATCATCAACATTACCAGCAGTAAATGGTTACTGCCCATGGCCAGAGAATGGCATCACATCCAGGGGAAGTCGTAGACTCTCTTGTGCTTCACCCTCTATCTGGATAAGCACGGGCACCACCGGGCCTCTGGGCCTGTATAGGACATACATTTTCTTCAGCTATCTTATCCTGTTGTATCAAATTCACTGTGGAATTCCATTACAGGCCTCCTCATCTCTGCATCAAGGTACTGCTCCTTTACCAAGGAAAACTCTGCAGGTGCTAAGCACTACCAGCAACCAAGCTTTTCTTTACAGCTGCTTCAATTATTAGACACAATGAAAATGTTTAACATTTTTCCATCAAAGTAGTTAAACCAATAGCATTAAGCTTTTAATTAACATCTTCTGTCAGCTTAATACTTTGTTCTTTTGAAAGGTATTTATGTGTTTCAATTGAATTTTCTCTGTGGAGCCCAAAATCACAAAATGTACGAGTAGGCTTTACATTGTCCACAACATATGGCATCCTTCATCTCTGGAATTATCCATCAAAGAGGAAAATACCATTGGCAGTAATTGCTGCAATTATAGGGAAACACTCTAATTAATAGACTTGCCTCACAATTTTTATAGACAATATCAGAGCTTGTCACATTGTATTTTAGTTAAAATAAACATCCAGTCATTTTCCATATCCACTTACTCCAATCAAGGGTCACCAAGGGGTGGAGCCTATCCCAGCAGTCATAGAGTGTGAGGCAGGGTACAGACTGGACAGGACACCCGGCTGTTGCAGGACCACATATAAACAAACAATACACATACACTCAATTTATACTTTCCAATTCACTGAGCCTGCATGTCTTGGGATGTGAGAGGAAGCTGGAGCACTTCTGAGAGAACTTAAGTGAACGCAGGGAGAACATGAAAACTCCACACAGAAAAACCCGTGTGGGAAGCAATCCATGACATTCTCACTGTGAAGCAACAGTACTAACCACTAATTCACTGTGCTGCCCCAAAATAAAGATTTCAATTTCAGTGAAATGTATCAGAGGTTTGATCCATAGCTTACACACTTGACACTCAACAATATAAATGTACAAGTAAATGTGCATATTTCAATCAATCAATCAATTTTATTTATATAGCACCAAATCACAACAAACAGTTGCCCCAAGGCGCTTTATATTGTAAGGCAAGGCCATACAATAATTACGTAAAAACCCCAATGGTCAAAACACCCCCTGTGAGCAAGCACTTGGCGACAGTGGGAAGGAAAAACTCCATTTTAACAGGAAGAAACCTCCAGCAGAACCAGGCTCAGGGAGGGGCAGTCTTCTGCTGGGACTGGTTGGGGCTGAGGGAGAGAACCAGGAAAAAGACATGCTGTGGAGGGGAGCAGAGATCAAACACTAATGATTAAATGCAGAGTGGTGCATACAGAGCAAAAAGAGAAAGAAACACTCAGTGCATTATGGGAACCCCCCAGCAGTCTAAGTCTATAGCAGCATAACTAAGGGATGGTTCAGGGTCACCTGATACAGCCCTAACTATAAGCTTTAGCAAAAAGGAAAGTTTTAAGCCTAATCTTAAAAGTAGAGAGGGTGTCTGTCTCCCTTATCCGAATTGGGAACTGGTTTCACAGGAGAGGAGCCTGAAAGCTGAAGGCTCTGCCTCCCATTCTACTCTTACCAACCCTAGGAACTACAAGTAAGCCTGCAGTCTGAGAGCGAAGCGCTCTATTGGGGTGATATGGTACTATGAGGTCCCTAAGATAAGATGGGACCTGACTATTCAAAACCTTATAAGTAAGAAGAAGAATTTTAAATTCTATTCTAGAATTAACAGGAAGCCCATGAAGAGAGGCCAATATGGGTGAGATATGCTCTCTCCTTCTAGTCCCCGTCAGTACTCTAGCTGCAGCATTTTGAATTAACTGAAGGCTTTTCAGGGAACTTTTAGGACAACCTGATAATAATGAATTACAATAGTCCAGCCTAGAGGAAATAAATGCATGAATTAATTTTTCAGCATCACTCTGAGACAAGACCTTTCTAATTTTAGAGATATTGCGTAAATGCAAAAAAGCAGTCTTACATATTTGTTTAATATGCGCTTTGAATGACATATCCTGAACAAAAATGACTCCAAGATTTCTCACAGTATTACTAGAGGTCAGGGTAATGCCATCCAGAGTAAGGATCTGGTTAGACACCATGTTTCTAAGATTTGTGGGGCCAAGTACAATAACTTCAGTTTTATGAGTTTAAAAGCAGGAAATTAGAGGTCATCCATGTTCTTATGTCTGTAAGACAATCCTGCAGTTTAGCTAATTGGTGTGTGTCCTCTGGCTTCATGGATAGATAAAGCTGGGTATCATCTGCGTAACAATGAAAATTTAAGCAATGCCGTCTAATAATACTGCCTAAGGGAAGCATGTATAAAGTGAATAAAATTGGTCCTAGCACAGAAACTTGTGGAACTCCATAATTAACCTTAGTCTGTGAAGAAGATTCCCCATTTATGTGAACAAATTGTAATCTATTAGATAAATATGATTCAAACCACCGCAGCGCAGTGCCTTTAATACCTATGGCATGCTCTAATCTCTGTAATAAAATTTTATGGTCAACAGTATCAAAAGCAGCACTGAGGTCTAACAGAACAAGCACAGAGATGAGTCCACTGTCTGAGGCCATAAGAAGATCATTTGTAACCTTCACTAATGCTGTTTCTGTACTATGATGAATTCTAAAACCTGATTGAAACTCTTCAAATAGACCATTCCTCTGCAGATGATCAGTTAGCTGTTTAACAACTACCCTTTCAAGATTTTTTGAGAGAAAAGGAAGGTTGGAGATTGGCCTATAATTAGTTAAGATAGCTGGGTCAAGTGATGGCTTTTTAAGTAATGGTTTAATTATTGCCACCTTAAAAGCCTGTGGTACATAGCCAACTAATAAAGATAGATTGATCATCTTTAAGATCGAAGCATTAAATAATGGTAGGGCTTCCTTGAGCAGCCTGGTAGGAATGGGGTCTAATAGATATGTTGATGGTTTGGATGAAGTAACTAATGAAAATAACTCAGACAGAACAATCTGAGAGAAAGAGTCTAACCAAATACCGGCATCACTGAAAGCAGCCAAAGATAACGATACGTCTTTGGGATGGTTATGAGTAATTTTTTCTCTAATAGTTAAAATTTTATTAGCAAAGAAAGTCATGAAGTCATTACTAGTTAAAGTTAAAGGAATACTCGGCTCAATAGAGCTCTGACTCTTTGTCAGCCTGGCTACAGTGCTGAAAAGAAACCTGGGGTTGTTCTTATTTTCTTCAATTAGTGATGAGTAGTAAGATGTCCTAGCTTTACAGAGGGCTTTTTTATAGAGCAACAGACTCTTTTTCCAGGCTAAGTGAAGATCTTCTAAATTAGTGAGACGCCATTTCCTCTCCAGCTTACGGGTTATCTGCTTTAAGCTGCGAGTTTGAGAGTTATACCACGGAGTCAGGCACTTCTGATTTAAAGCTCTCTTGTTCAGGGGAGCTACAGCATCCAAAGTTGTCTTCAATGAGGATGTAAAACTATTGACGAGATACTCTATCTCACTTACAGAGTTTAGGTAGCTACTCTGCACTGTATTGGTATATGGCATTAGGGAACAAAAAGAAGGAAACATATCCTTAAACCTAGTTACAGCACTTTCTGAAAGACTTCTAGTGTAATGAAACTTATTCCCCACTGCTGGGTAGTCCATCAGAGTAAATGTAAATGTTATTAAGAAATGATCAGACAGAAGGGAGTTTTCAGGTAATACTGTTAAGTCTTCAATTTCCATACCATAAGTCAGAACAAGATCTAAGATATGATTAAAGTGGTGGGTGGACTCATTTACATTTTGAGCAAAGCCAATTGAGTCTAATAATAGATTAAATGTTGTGTGGGCCGCTGAAGAGGAGGTACTGCTGGCCCACCACCACCAGATGGTGCCCTGCTTGGAGTGCGGGCTTCAAGCACGAGAGGGCGCCGGAGCCACTGGGAGTGACAGCTGTCACTCATCCTCAGCACCAGCTGTCACTCATTCATCCCATCACCATAAAGGCCGGACTGCAACTCCACCTCCTCGCCGAGAAATCAGCTACCATTCAGGTAACTTTCTCTGCTGACTCAAAACATTGAGTATTAATCTGAACTTCTTTGCAGCCGTTTTCCTGTGGTGATTGCCTTATCTGTGGGATTGGCGTTTGGTGGGATTGGCGTTTGGTGTGATCAGCGACGGCTTCGCTTCACACCCCAACCAGATAAGTGGTTAACTCAGGAGCTGCACGAGTGTGTGATTGGAGGTGGAGGTGCTCCCTCCTAACTAAACACTGACTGTGGGATTACTGAGTGTGCAAACTCACACTCATCAGGACTGTCTCTGTTTTCTGCCAGCAGTACCGGGTCTGACTGCTGAAGACAGCGGCCACCTGGGGCGCAGGGCTTGGCGGCTCCAGTGTTCTTCAGCTCCGTTGGTGGTGGAAGCTGTGTGGGGATCCGGCTCTTCTCTCACCAGGCGTCTTCTATCGTCGAGCCTGCCCATACGTCACCTGGTGTATGATTGACAGTCCACCATATTGTTATTGTCTGTACGTCGTTGTGCGATTCACAACATTAAATTGTTACTTTTGGCTTATCCATTGTCCGTTCATTAACGCCCCCTGTTGTGGGTCCATGTCATGACAGTTTCACAACAGGATTTCTCGGCCAGCGTCATGGATCCCGAGGGGCGTCAACCATCGCTTGAACAGCCAATGGAAGAGCGAGGTGCACAGGCGCCAGCAGGAGGCGTGTTGGGTGAGCTGCAGCACATCTTAACCGCCTTTACCGCTCGGTTGGACTTAGTTACCGAGCAGAGCAGTGTTCTCAATCGTAGGATGGAGGCTCTCACCGCCCAGGTGGAAGCGCGTGCTCAGGGCGCTGCTGCAGCACCTCCTCCTGCTGACCGTGTGCCAGAAACAGACATTCCGCTGGTCGTTCAACGAACCCCCCCACCTTCCCCTGAAGCATACATAAGCCCTCCGGAGCCGTACGGAGGCTGTGTGGAGACGTGCGCGGACTTCTTGATGCAGTGCTCGCTCATCTTTTCACAGCGTCCCGTCATGTACGCAGCAGACGCCAGCCGGGTGGCTTATGTGATCAATTTGCTTCGAGGAGAGGCACGCGCCTGGGCTACGGCGCTTTGGGAGCAGAATTCACGGCTCCTAACGGTTTATACTGAGTTTGTGAGGGAGTTCCGACAGGTGTTCGACCACCCTCATACAGGCGAGACCGCTTCAAGTGTGCTGCTGTCGATATGGCAGGGGCGTCGGAGCGCAGCGAAGTATGCAGTCGACTTCCGCATCGTGGCAGCACGAGCCGGCTGGAATGCTGTTGCGCTCCGCGCCGCCTTTGTAAACGGACTGTCTCTGGTCCTTAAGGAGCACCTGGTGGCAAAGGACGAGCCGCGGGATTTAGATGGGCTTATCGACCTGGTTATACGGTTAGACAACCGATTAACGGAACACTGACGGCAGCGAGACGAGGGGCGTGGTCAGGTACAAGCCGTCCCTCTTCCTCCCGGGTCTGAAAGGAAGCCGAATTCCCCACGCTCCACTGCCAGGGCTCTCCACGTGACAACAGCTCCCCCTGCTGACGTTGCTATGGAAACGAGCAGGGCCAAAAAACGATCAGATCAGAGACAAAGGAGGCTGATCCATGGAGAGTGTTTTCTCTGCAGCTCTACCGAGCACACACAGAGAGAATGCCCCAAACGGTCAAAACAGCAGCACTCGTCCTTAGAGACTGGGCTAAGGGTGGTTCATAACACCCACGTGGGGAAACCCCGACGATCTGCACGAATCCCAGTCACGATCCTGAGTGGGGATCTAACCCTTCACGCCCCAGCACTGGTGGACACGGGGTCGGAGGGGAATCTGCTGGATAGCAGATGGGCAAAGGAGGTTGGGCTCCCTCTAGTGGCCTTACCGTCACCATTGTCGGTGCGGGCGCTAGATGGCACCCTTCTTCCACTAATCACACACCAGACACAGCCAGTGACGTTGGTGGTGTCTGGGAATCACAGGGAGGAGATTGTGTTTTATGTAACACCTTCTACCTCCCGAGTGATTTTGGGTTTTCCATGGGTGTTAAAACACAATCCCCGGATTGATTGGCCGTCTGGGGTTGTGGTTCAGTGGAGCAAAACCTGCCACCGGGAGTGTTTAGGATCCTCGGTTCCACCCGGTGTGACAGCTAAGGAGGAGGTTTTAGTCCCCCCCAATCTGGCGGCGGTGCCGGCCGAGTACCACGACCTTGCTGACGTCTTCAGCAAGGATCTGGAACTCACGCTGCCCCGCACCGTCCGTACGATTGTGCCATTGATTTGATACCGGGCGCTGAGTACCCATCCAGCAGGCTGTACAACCTCTCACGTCCGGAACACGAATCAATGGAGACCTACATCCGGGACTCATTAGCTGCCGGGTTGATCCGGAACTCCACCTCCCCGATGGGTGCTGGTTTCTTTTTTGTGGGCAAGAAGGACGGCGGACTCCGTCCATGCATTGATTACAGAGGGCTGAACGAGATCACGGTTCGCAACCGATACCCGTTACCTCTGTTGGATTCAGTGTTCACGCCCCTGCATGGAGCCCAAATTTTCACGAAATTGGATCTTAGGAATGCTTATCACCTGGTTCGGATCCGGGAGGGAGACGAGTGGAAGACGGCATTTAACACCCCGTTAGGTCACTTTGAGTACCTGGTCATGCCGTTCGGCCTCACCAATGCGCCCGCGACGTTCCAAGCATTGGTTAATGACGTCTTGCGGGACTTCCTGCATCGGTTTGTCTTCGTATATCTGGACGCTATACTCATCTTTTCTCCGGATCCTGAGACCCATGTCAAGCATGTACGTCAGGTCCTACAGCGGTTGTTGGAGAACCGGCTGTTTGTGAAGGGCGAGAAGTGTGAGTTCCACCGCACTTCTTTGTCCTTCTTGGGGTTCATAATCTCCTCCAACTCCATCGCCCCTGATCCGGCCAAGGTTGCGGCGGTGAGAGATTGGCCCCAACCAACGAACCGTAGGAAACTACAACAGTTCCTCGGTTTTGCAAATTTCTACCGGAGGTTCATCAAGGGCTACAGTCAGGTAGTTAGCCCCCTGATAGCCCTGACCTCCACAAAAGTCCCCTTCACCTGGTCGGATCGGTGCGAAGCTGCGTTTAGGGAGTTGAAACGCCGGTTCTCAACTGCACCGGTTCTGGTGCAGCCCGATCCCAAGCGCCAGTTTGTTGTTGAAGTGTGATGCCTCTGACTCAGGGATAGTAGCCGTGCTGTCCCATAGCGGGGAGTCCGACAAGGTTCTCCATCCATGTGCCTACTTTTCCCGCAGGTTGACCCCAGCTGAACGGAACTATGAAGTCGGCAATCGGGAACTTCTTGCGGTGAAGGAGGCTCTTGAGGAGTGGAGACATCTGTTGGAGGGAGCATCGGTACCATTTACGGTTTTCACGGACCATCGGAACCTGGAGTACATCCGGACCGCGAAGCGTCTGAACCCCAGGCAAGCCCGCTGGTCGCTGTTCTTCAGGCGTTTTGACTTCCGGATCACCTACCGCCCCGGGACAAAGAACCAACGATCGGACGCCCTGTCCCGGGTGCATGAAGAGGAGGTCAAGACCGAGCTGTCAGACCCCCCTGAAACCATCATCCCCGAGTCCACTGTCGTGGCCACCCTTACCTGGGACGTGGAGAAGACCGTCCGGGAGGCCCTGACACGGAGCCCGGACCCGGGGACAGGTTTGAAGGACAAACTGTACGTCCCACCAGAGGCCAGGGCTGCGGTCCTTGACTTCTGTCACGGTTCCAAGCTCTCCTGTCACCCAGGGGTGCGAAGGACCGTGGCAGTGGTCCGGCAGCGCTTCTGGTGGGCGTCTATGGAAGCCGACGTCCGGGAGTATGTCCAGGCCTGCACCACCTGTGCCAGGGGCAAAGCCGACCATCACAAGGCCCAAGGCCTCTTCCAGCCTCTGCCTGTGCTTCGTCGCTCCTGGTCTCATATCGGCCTGGACTTTGTCACGGGCCTCCCGCCGTCCCAGGGCAACACCACCATCTTAACGATAGTGGACCGGTTCTCCAAGGCGGCCCACTTCGTGGCCCTCCCGAAGCTCCCAACGGCCCAGGAGACTGCAGACCTCCTGGTCCACCACGTCGTGCGTCTGCATGGGATTCCAGCAGACATTGTCTCAGATCGTGGTCCTCAGTTCTCCTCCCAGGTCTGGAGGAGTTTCTGCAGGGAACTGGGGGCCACCGTCAGTCTCTCGTCTGGGTACCACCCCCAGACGAACGGGCAGGCAGAGCGGATGAACCAGGAACTGGAGCAGGCCCTCCGCTGCGTGACCTCCGCGCACCCAACGGCCTGGAGTGACCATCTGGCCTGGATCGAGTACGCTCATAATAGCCAAGTTTCATCTGCCACCGGCCTCTCCCCGTTTGAGGTGTGTTTGGGGTACCAGCCCCCATTGTTTCCGCTAGTGGAGGGAGAGGTCGGGGTGCCCTCGGTCCAGGCCCATCTGAGGAAGTGCCGTCGGGTGTGGCGTACCGCCCGCTCTGCCCTGCTCAGAGCCCGGATGAGGGCTAAGGTCCATGCAGACCGCCGGCGTTCCCCGGCCCCTGCATACCAGCCCGGGCAGGTGGTTTGGTTATCCACAAAGGACATACCTCTGCAAACGGAATCCCAGAAGCTGAAGGACAGATTTATAGGACCCTTCACCATCGTGAAGGTCCTCAGTCCAGCCGCAGTGAAGCTGGCAGCTTCAGCTTCACTGCGGATACATCCAGTATTCCATGTCTCCAGACTCAAACCCTGCCACACCTCTCCCCTCTGTGCCCCCGGACCGGCGCCGCCGCCTGCCCGGATCATCGACGGGGAGCCGGCTTGGACTGTGCGCCGACTCCTGGACGTTCGTCGAAAGGGCCGGGGGTTCCAGTATTTGGTGGACTGGGAAGGATATGGACCCGAAGAATGCTCCTGGGTGAAGAGGAGCTTCATCCTGGACCTGGCCCTCCTGGCCGAATTCTACGCACGGCACCCGGACAAGCCTGGTCGGGCGCCAGGAGGCGCCCGTTGAGGGGGGGGTCCTGTTGTGTGGGCCGCTGAAGAGGAGGTACTGCTGGCCCACCACCACCAGATGGCGCCCTGCTTGGAGTGCGGGCTTCAAGCACGAGAGGGCGCCGGAGCCACTGGGAGTGACAGCTGTCACTCATCCTCAGCACCAGCTGTCACTCATTCATCCCATCACCATAAAGGCCGGACTGCAACTCCACCTCCTCGCCGAGAAATCAGCTACCATTCAGGTAACTTTCTCTGCTGACTCAAAACATTGAGTATTAATCTGAACTTCTTTGCAGCCGTTTTCCTGTGGTGATTGCCTTATCTGTGGGATTGGCGTTTGGTGTGATCAGCGACGGCTTCGCTTCACACCCCAACCAGATAAGTGGTTAACTCAGGAGCTGCACGAGTGTGTGATTGGAGGTGGAGGTGCTCCCTCCTAACTAAACACTGACTGTGGGATTACTGAGTGTGCAAACTCACACTCATCAGGACTGTCTCTGTTTTCTGCCAGCAGTACCGGGTCTGACTGCTGAAGACAGCGGCCACCTGGGGCGCAGGGCTTGGCGGCTCCAGTGTTCTTCAGCTCCGTTGGTGGTGGAAGCTGTGTGGGGATCCGGCTCTTCTCTCGCCAGGCGTCTTCTATCGTCGAGCCTGCCCACACGTCACCTGGTGTATGATTGACAGTCCACCATATTGTTATTGTCTGTACGTCGTTGTGCGATTCACAACATTAAATTGTTACTTTTGGCTTATCCATTGTCCGTTCATTAACGGCCCCTGTTGTGGGTCCGTGTCACGACACTTTCACAACATTAAATGCAGTGTTGAGGCTGTCATTCTCAGCATCTGTGTGGATGTTAAAATCGCCCACTATAATTATCTTATCTGAGCTAAGCACTAAGTCAGACAAAAGTTCTGAAAATTCACAGAGAAACTCAGAGTAACGACCAGGAGGACGATAGATAACAACAAATAAAACTGGTTTTTGGGACTTCCAATTAGGATGGACAAGACTAAGAGTCAAGCTTTCAAATGAATTAAAGCTCTGTCTGGGTTTTTGATTAATTAATAAGCTGGAATGGAAGATTGCTGCTAATCCTCCGCCTCGGCCCGTGCTACGAGCGTTCTGGCAGTTAGTGTGACTCGGGGGTGTTGACTCATTTAAACTAACATATTCATCCTGCTGTAACCAGGTTTCTGTAAGGCAGAATAAATCAATATGTTGATCAATTATTATATCATTTACTAACAGGGACTTAGAAGAGAGAGGCCTAATGTTTAATAGACTACATTTAACTGTTTTAGTCTGTGGTGCAGTTGAAGGTGCTATATTATTTTTTTCTTTTTGAATTTTTATGCTTAAATAGATTTTTGCTGGTTATTGGTAGTCTGGGAGCAGGCACCGTCTCTACGGGGATGGGGTAATGAGGGGATGGCAGGGGGAGAGAAGCTGCAGAGAGGTGTGTAAGACTTTCTGGGCAGGGGTGGTGGCCAAGTGGTTAGTGCACTTGGTTTCAGTATAGAAGGTTCCCAGTTTAAACTCCAACCCTGCCACGTTCCCCAAACAGCACACATACGTATCAGAGATGTCGGCTTTAGCTCGTACACTGGGCTTTGTTTCAAACTGATCGGCATTAGCTCAGCAAGGAGTCAATGCTGCAGTTCCTCCATTAAACCACTAGAGCTGCTTGTTAGTCAATGCTGCATTTCCTCCCTGCACCAGTGGAGCTGCTTGCTAGATAGGTTGAGAAACCATTGGATTCCGATCCTGCACAGCGTTGTTACTCAGTTATTAGCTTGGTCGGCTGAATGACCAAAGCAATCGGCCTGTACCGAACCACTTGTTCAGCACTCTTTGGCTGGGATCCCAAAATTATAGAGTGGTTATGAAAGGGAGGCGCTAACCTGCTGCTGTGCATTGATTGGCTTAGCAGCTAAAGCAAAAGTTGCAGTCCCCTTGGGAACAGTTCAGACTGTTTCAAATATTAAAACCATTCACACACTGAGTAAATATGTCTTAATCTGACTTGCAATGTTGTTCCAGTTGGATTCAGCATCACAGCCTCATGATAAGCATCCCTATTTTGGAAAACAATGTCAGGATGTGAGAAGTGTACACAGAAGGGGGAGTACATAAACTACTGGGTGACTTTCCCTCAGACTGATGCCCCAATCTGTACTGACAAGGACTTCATGGACATGGACATACTTCGGCATGGTGAGCGGAATTCCATTGGATTACATGCCCCTAGTTTGCTTGGGAGTCATGAGGCGACTCCTGCGCCTGTGGCTCAAGGGTCCACTGGGTTGCAGGCTCTCAAGTGTACGGGTAAAAATGTCTGAGAGAATTGTGAACATTAGGACAAGTGTTTCTGTGGAATTTGGAAGGCAGCCAAGATCTCTGAGGGAAGTAGACCGTTCAAAAATGTCAGAGTTCCACCAACTCCTACTTTACACTGGTCCTGTGCTCTTCAAGGATTTCCTCAAAACTGCAGCGTACCAAAGCTTCTTGCTGCTTTTTGTTGGAGTGTTAATATTGTTGGAAGTATAGCGGGTTGCTTTGTGATGCTACTTAAGGGAGTGTCAGCCCTACTCAAGCAAGACCCGGGCTCAGCTGGCTCCGGCTGTCGTTATCTGGTGAGGGCCCCTACTCAGGGACACGAGTTCCACTGCCTTGTGGCTCGCCATTGGTTTGGGAAAGACGAAAGGAGACAACTCTAACAGAAAATCTGAAGTGTAACCCCACAGGCATGAAAGTGCTGTACTCAACACATTTCTGGCAGCGATTCAATTAAATTAATTTCATTTGTATAGCGTCACATCACAACAATTTTGCCTCAAGGCGCTTCACACAAGTAAGGTCTAACCTTACGAACCCCCAGAGCAAGCACACAGGCAACCGTGGTAAGGAAAAACTCCCTAAGAAAAATCAAGCAGACCAGACTCAAAGGGGTGACCCTCTGCTTGGACCATGCTACTGACATGACATCGTCTGAATGACAAAACAATTTACAAAACAAATACACACAAAAATTTTGCCGGTGCACAGGATGCGTGGGTTGCAGAAGAAGACACCACTCCCATCTCTGAATGGAGCCGCACCTCAAACAGAGAGATGATACAGAATCAGGCATCAGAAAGACAACAAATACAGTATAATTTGTCAGCATTAAGCAACAAGAAAAACAGAAGAAATTCGAAGGTGATTGCCGGCCACTAGCCCAAAGCTTCACTAAAAGCTAAACACTTCACTAAACCCATACTTTAGATAAAGTTTAGGCCATGGCCTGCTCCGTTTCCGAATAAAATTAATTAAAAAGGGTAAAAGCATAGTAACATAGTATGCCAGTATGCCAGCGATACAAAAAGGGAAAATAAGTGTTGTGTGGGCCGCCAGAAGAGGAGGTACTGCTGGCCCACCACCAGAGGGCGCCCTGTCTGAAGTGCGGGCTTCAGGCACAGGAGGGCGCTGCCACCTTCCAAGAGCGGCCGGGTTGACAGCTGTCACCAATCATGTGCGCCTCACCCCGCATAAAAGCAGGACAACACCTCCACCACGTCGCCGAGATATTGTTCTTCCAAAGAGGTAATATTCTCTGCTGTATTTAACACTGACAAATACTCTGAGCTCTTTTTGCAGTCGTTTTCCTGTGGTGTTTCCTTATCTGCTGGATTGGCATTTGGTGTGATTAGCAATGGCTTCGCCTCACACCCCAACCAGATAAGTGGTTAAACAGGAGCTGCACGAGTGTGTGATTTGAGGTGGAGGTGGAATTTCCACCATCCTTGTTACGGGGTGCACACACACCCACACCTGACTGTTTGTGCTCTTCGCCAGCAGTACCAGATCCGACACGCGGAGACGGTGGCCACCTGGGGAACTCGGGACCTGACGGCTCCAGTATCCTCCTGGTTCGGTGGCGGAGGAAATCGTGTGGTTCCGGTTCTTCTCCAGACGGACGTCTCCTATCGTCGAGCCTGCCCACACGACACCTTTATTAATTGACCTTGTGTTCATTCTATAATCTGCTGTGTGTAGTTGTGGAATTCACAACAGTAAAGTGTTCAGATTTAACTTCTCCTATTGTACGTTCATTTGCGCCCCTTGTTGTGGGTCCGTGTCACTACACTTTCACAACAGGATATCTCGGCCAGCGTCATGGACTCCGAGGGGCGTCACCCAGCAGTTGAACGGCCAATGGGAGAGCAGAGTGCACAGGCGTCTGCAGGAGGCGTGATTGGTGAGTTGCAGCACATCCTCACTGCCTTTACTGCTCGGTTGGATCAGATAACCGAGCAAAACATCCTCCTGAACCGCAGCGTGGAGGCTCTCTCCGCACAGGTGGCAGCGAGCGCTCAGAGCGCTGCTGCAGCTCCTCCTCCTGCCGACCCTGTGCAGGATATAAAAGTTCCACTGGTCGTTCAACGACCCCTCCCACCATCCCCTGAAGCATACATAAGCCCCCCAGAGCCGTACGGAGGTTGTGTGGAGACGTGCGCAGACTTTCTTATGCTCGTCTTTGCACAACGTCCCGTCATGTACGCGTCTGATGCTAGTAAAGTAGCTTATGTGATTAATCTGCTTTGAGGAGGGGCACGCGCTTGGGCTACGGCGCTTTGGGAGCAAAATTCATAGCTCCTTCATACGTACACTGGGTTTGTGAGGGAGTTCAAAACCGTGTTTGATCACCCTAACAGGGGAGAGACCGCTTCAACTGTGCTGCTGTCAATGAGACAGGGACGCTGGAGCGCAGCCGCTTATGCAGTCGACTTCCGCATTGCGGCTGCGAGGTCTGGCTGGAATGACGCTGCGCTCCGCGCCGCCTTCGTAAACGGACTGTCATCGGTCCTGAAGGAGCATCTGGTGGCTAAGGACGAACCGCGGGAATTAGATGGGCTTATCGACCTCGTTATATGGTTAGACAACCGGTTGGAGGAACGCCGTCGGGAGCGAGACGAAGGACGTGGCCGGGTACGCGCCATCCCTCTCCCTTCCGGGTTCGAAAAGGTTCCGCCCTGCCCACGCTCCACAGCCGCAGCGCTCCGTGGGGCAACAGCTCCCCCTGCTGACGTTGCTAGGGAAACGCACAGGGCCAAAATGAGAACAGATGACAGAATGAGGAGGCTGGTCCACGGGGAGTGTTTTATATGCAGCTCAAAAGAGCACATACAGAAAAACTGCCCCAAGCGGCCACAACGACAACACCCGCCCTTAGAGACTGGGCTAAGGGGGGGTCATAACATTCACGTGGGACACACACATATTGCCACACGACTCCCAGTTACAATCCTGAGCGGGGATTTAACCCTTCAAGCCCCACCACTGGTGGACACGGGGTCAGAAGGGAACCTGCTAGACAGCAGATGGGCAAGGGAGGTAGGGCTCCCTCTGGTGGCGCTTCCTTTGCCATTGCAGGTGCGGGCACTAGATGGCACCCTTCTCCCTTTAATCACGCACAAGACACGACCTGTAACTCTGGTGGTGTCTGGAAATCATCGGGAGGAGATCGAGTTTTTTGTGACTCCTTCTACCTCCAGCGTGATTTTAGGTTTCCCGTGGATGATTAAACACAATCCTCGGATTGATTGGCCATCTGGGGTAGTGGTTCAGTGGAGCGAAACCTGCCATCGGGTGTGTTTAGGATCCACGGTTCCTCCCGGTTTACATGCTAAGGAGGAGGTCAAAGTCCCTCCCAATCTGACGGCGGTGCCGGTTGAGTACCACGATCTTGCTGACATCTTCAGCAAGGATCTGGCACTCACCCTTCCCCCGCACCGTCCGTACGATTGTGCCATTGATTTGGTTCCAGGCGTTGAGTTCCCGTCCAGCAGGCTGTACAACCTCTCACGACCTGAGCGCGAATCAATGGAGACCTACATCCGGGACTCGTTAGCTGCCGGGCTGATCCGTAACTCCACCTCCCCGATGGGTGCAGGTTTCTTTTTTGTGGGCAAGAAAGATGGCGGACTCCGTCCATGCATTGATTACAGGGGGCTGAATGAGATCACGGTTCACAACCGATACCCGTTGCCGTTGTTAGATTCCATGTTCACCCCCCTGCATGGAGCCAAAATCTTTACTAAGCTGGATCTTAGGAATGCGTATCACCTGGTTCGGATCCGGAAGGGAGATGAATGGAAGACGGAATTTAACACCCCGTTAGGTCACTTTGAGTACCTGGTCATGCCGTTCGGCCTCACCAACGCCCCCGCGACGTTCCAAGCCTTGGTTAACGACGTCTTGCGGGACTTCCTGCACCGGTTCGTCTTCGTATACCTGGACGATATTCTCATCTTTTCTCCGGACCCTGAGACCCATGTCCAGCATGTACGTCAGGTCCTGCAGCGGTTGTTAGAGAACCGACTGTTTGTGAAGGGCGAGAAGTGCGAGTTTCACCACACTTTATCATCTCATCCAACTCCGTCGCCCAGGATCCGCCCAAGGTCACGGCGGTGAGAGACTGGCCCCAACCTACGAGCTGTAGGAAGCTGCAACAGTTCCTCGGCTTCACAATTTTTTACAGGAGGTTCATTAAGGGCTATAGTCAGGTAGTTAGCCTGACAGCCCTGACCTCACCAAAGGTTCCCTTCACCTGGTCGGATCGGTGCGATGCCGCGTTCAGGGAGTTGAAACAGCGCTTCTCGTCTGCACCAGTTCTAGTGCAGCCCGATCCCAGTCGCCAGTTTGTGGTTGAAGTGGACGCCTCTGACTCAGGGATAGGAGTCGTGCTACCCTAGAGCGGAGAGAACGATAAGGTTCTTCACCTGTGTGTCTATTTTTCCCGCAGGTTGACCCCAGCAGAACGTAACTATGACACGGGCAATCGAGAACTCCTAGCAGTGAAAGAGGCTCTTGAGGAGTGGAGACATCTGTTGGAGGGAGCGTCAGTGCCATTCACAGTTTTTACTGACCACCGGAACCTGGAGTATATATCAGGACTGCCAGGCGGCTGAACCCCAGGCAAGCCCGCTGGTCACTGTTTTTCGGCCGTTTTGACTTCCGGATTACCTACCGCCCCGGGACCAAGAACCAGAGGTCAGATGCCTTGTCCCAGGTGCATGAGAACGAAGTCAAAACCGAGCTGTCGGATCCACCGGAACCCATCGTACTGGAGTCCACTATCGTGGCCACCCTTACCTGGGATGTGGAGAAGACCGTCCGGGAGGCCCTGGCACGGAGCCCGGACCCCAGAACAGGGCCAAAGAACAGACTGTACATCCCACCAGAGGCCAGGACTGCCGTCCTGGACTTCTGTCACGGGTCCAAGCTCTCCTGCCACCCAGGGGTGCGTAGGACCGTGGCAGTGGTCCGGCAGCGCTTCTGGTGGGCGTCCCTGGAGGCTGACGTCCGGGCATACATCCAGGCCTGCACCACCTGCGCCAGGGGCAAGGCGGACCACCAAAAGGCACAGGGACTCCTTCAGCCGCTTCCTGTGCCTCATCGCCCCTGGTCCCACATTGGTCTGTATTTTGTCACGGGCCTCCCGCCATCCCGAGGGCACACCACCATCCTCACGATAGTGGATCGGTTCGCCAAGGCGGCCCACTTCGTGGCCCTCCTGAAGCTCCCGTCGGCCCAGGAGACAGTGGATCTCCTGGTCCACCATGTCGTACATCTGCATGGGATACCAACAGACATCGTCTCAGATTGTGGTCCCCAGTTTTCCTCGCAGGTTTGGAGAAGCTTCTGCTGGTAGCTGGGGGCCACCGTGAGCCTCTCGTCTGGGTATCACCCACAGACCAACGGACAGGCTGAACGGGCTAATCAAGAGCTGGAGCAGGCCCTGCGCTGTACCACATCCGCACACCCGACGGCTTGGAGTGAACACCTGGCCTGGATCGAGTATGCGCATAACAGCCAAGTGTCCTCTGCCACCGGTCTCTCCCCGTTCGAGGTGTGTCTGGGGTACCAGCCCCCTTTGTTTCCTGTGGTGGAGGGAGAGGTCGGTGTGCCCTCGGTCCAGGCCCACCTGCGGAGATGCCGTCGGGTGTGGCGCACCGCCCGTTCGGCCTTGTTGGGGGCCCGGATGAG
Source organism: Thalassophryne amazonica (assembly GCF_902500255.1). NCBI lineage: Eukaryota > Metazoa > Chordata > Actinopteri > Batrachoidiformes > Batrachoididae > Thalassophryne > Thalassophryne amazonica. The sequence goes on from NC_047109.1 coordinate 29,099,604, forward strand.
GGCAAAGACCCATGCAGACCGTCGACGGTCCCCGGCCCCCGCATATCGGCCCGGGCAGGAGGTGTGGCTGTCTATAAGGGACATCCCCCTCCAGGTCGATTCCCCCAAACTTAAGGACCGGTACATAGGGCCCTACAAGATTCTCAAGGTCCTCAGTCCCGCCGCAGTGAGGCTCCAACTCCCGGCCTCACTGCGGATCCATCCGGTATTCCATGTGTCGCGACTGAAACCACATCACACCTCACCCCTCTGTACACCTGGTCCGGCGCCGCCTCCTGCCCGTATCATCGACGGGGAGCCGGCTTGGAGGGTGCGCCAGCTCCTGGACGTCCGTCGAATGGGCCGGGGTTTCCAGTATTTGGTGGACTGGGAGGGGTATGGACCCGAAGAACGCTCCTGGGTGAAGAGGAGCTTCATCCTGGACCCGGCCCTCCTGGCCGATTTTTACCGTCGCCACCCGGACAAGCCTGGTCGTGCGCCAGGAGGCGCCCATTGAGGGGGGGTCCTGTTGTGTGGGCCGCCAGAAGAGGAGGTACTGCTGGCCCACCACCAGAGGGCGCCCTGTCTGAAGTGCGGGCTTCAGGCACAGGAGGGCGCTGCCACCTTCCAAGAGCGGCCGGGTTGACAGCTGTCACCAATCATCTGCGCCTCACCCCGCATAAAAGCAGGACAACACCTACACCAAGTCGCCGAGATATCGTTCTTCCAAGGAGGTAATATTCTCTGCTGTATTTAACACTGACAAATACTCTGAGCTCTTTTTGCAGCCGTTTTCCTGTGGTGTTTCCTTATCTGCTGGATTGGCATTTGGTGTGATTAGCGACGGCTTCGCCTCACACCCCAACCAGATAAGTTGTTAAACAGGAGCTGCACGAGTGTGTGATTTGAGGTGGAGGTGGAATTTCCACCATCCTTGTTACGGGGTGCACACACACCCACACCTGACTGTTTGTGCTCTTCGCCAGCAGTACCAGATCCGACACGCGGAGACGGTGGCCACCTGGGGAACTCGGGACCTGGCGGCTCCAGTATCCTCCTGGTTCGGTGGCGGAGGAAATCGTGTGGTTCCGGTTCTTCTCCAGACGGACGTCTCCTATCGTCGAGCCTGCCCACACGACACCTTTATTAATTGACATTGTGTTCATTCTATAATCTGCTGTGTGTAGTTGTGGAATTCACAACAGTAAAGTTAACTTTAACTTCTCCTATTGTCCGTTCATTTGCGCCCCCTGTTGTGGGTCCGTGTCACTACACTTTCACAACAATAAGTGCATCTTAAGTCTGGACTTGAAAGTCTCTACAGAATCTGACTGTTTTATTGATGCAGGGAGATCATTCCACAGAACAGGGGCACAATAAGAGAAAGCTCTGTGACCCGCAGACTTTTTATTCACCCGAGTAACACAAAGTAGTCCCGAACCCTGAGAACGCAGAGCCCAGGCCGGTACGTAGGGTTTCATTTGGTCAGCTAAGTAGGGAGGTGCTCGTCCATGAACAATTGTATAGGTTAGAAGCAGAACCTTAAAATCTGATCTCACAGAGACAGGAAGCCAGTGAAGAGATACCAAAATGGGTCTAATGTGGAAAAACTTTCTGCTTCCTGTCAAAAGTCTGGCAGCAGCACTTTGAACCAGTTGGCGGCCCCTAATGCTGGACTGTGGTAAACCAGAAAAATAGAATATTGCAGTAGTCCAATCTAGAAGAAACAAATGCATGAATCAGGGTCTCAGCATCAGCCATAGACAGGATAGCAGAAGCGGTTTCTGATATGGGCGATATGGGCAGCCGCCCAGGGCGGCTTCTTATCTGGGGCGGCATGACGACCCCCGGTCCCCCCAAACGCACTGCAACCGCTGCAGCAGTGCCTACCGCTATACTCCACTTGTGGGTAATGAGCGCCCTCTGCCTGCTGTGTGGTGCATGTAGATTTCTGCCATGGTCTGACAGACAGGTAACAGGTTCTGGAGGTTTGGAGGAGGTTTTGTTGTGTTGGTGCTGGCAACTGTCAATCTGGCAACCCTGGGGATGGGCGGGGGTGATAACCTATTCCGCTTCAGTGTGTATTATGGAAGATGGAAAAGAAAAGGGCAAAGCCATCAGGTGCACAGTTTAGGAAAAAGAGAAAAGAAGAAGAGGAGAAACTAGCAAAAGATAAAGGTAAGCAGAAGCTGTGTCATTTCTTGTTGTGTGAAATGTGTTACGTAGGCTGTAACCTGCTGCACATTAAACTATATCTTGTTGTTCAAAGTACAGTACCAGCAAATAGGTTTTCTACATTGTCCATTTGTACATTTTAATTTGTATTTCTTGTTTGAAAAGTAATAGTGTAGTTAGTAGTCTCTTATTGAATCATTATCTCTTATTGAATTATTATTAATGAAGGATAGGACTTTACACAACAGTTGTGCAATTCATTTTGTTCCCCAAAATGTGAAATACTGTAAATTGTCCTATAAAAAAGTTCAGACCTTCCTGTGCAGTGAGATTTATGTCTTTATCAAAGTGCCATTGTACACATAATTTCTCAAATAGTTTTATATTGGTGCAATTTAGAAATGCCTTATTTTTATTTTATTATTTTATTTCTACAGTATTGTTGGAAAAATGTTTGTACACATCATCCTACATAGGCTGCAGCTACTGGCTGAGAGAATCTAACTAGAATCATAGTGTGGCTTTTGGTCAAAAAGATCCACTGTTGGCATGACGCCAGGTACAAGAAAAGTGTAAGTCAATCGCATTAAAAAAAAAAATCTGTTACTGGTCTCGAGAGGATTTAGTGCTGCTGTAACAGACTGATGCAGCAGGTAGCAGCAATGCACCAATAAGGATAACGGCTTGCATTAAATACCAGAGAAGAATGGCTCTTCTTATAAGGCATGGCACAAACTGGGTGGACACAAATGCAAAGACTCTCACGAGCAGACTGGGGTAAGAAAATAGGCTTAATATAATAAATCAAGCAGGGATTCGGTACACAGGTGGTCCAGGAGCAAAGCAAAGGTACAGACAGGCGTAAGGCTGAGGTGTGGTCCAACAAACAGGAAAGAGGTCAAAAAACACAGTGTGGTGGTAATCAGAGGCAGAGACAAAAATGTGGTCAAGGACAAAACAAGGTCAAATACTGGCAGGCTGAATACAAGGTAAAACAAGGCAAGGTGTGAGGGCTGGAAAGTGATTAACATTCAACATTCTGGCAGTGAGCTGTGATACTGTGAGGGCTTAAGTAACTGGTGGTGTAATTGAAGGTTCTGGAAGGGGGTGTGACTGGGGAAGACAAAGATTGTGCACAGTGCAAGATAGTGAAGTCAGGAAAACAGAGTGGAGTGATGAAAGAGACAAAGACACATGAGCAGGTGCAAGAGCAGAGGTGGATGAAAACACAGAGCAGAAAGAGTCATAGTGAGAGACACAAGTCCTGGTGCAGGGGCAATCAAAGAAGAGGAGGCAATAGCAGAAACTGGGGACAGAATAAAATACAAATATGAACAGGAATGAACTATGCAAAAACATATGAACTGAAAAGTAAATCATCACAATAAAACAAAACTAGAATGGAAACTAATCATGGCTGAAGGAGTAAATGAAAGATAACCAGGTGGCAAAACTATTGGTTAAACAGCAGATAATCAAAACCGGTGACTACAGAATAGTGCAATAAATCAAAAGAACTAACTGATGAGCAATAAGTGACAAACTGAACATAATCAGAAGAAACACTTGAAGATAAATAATAATCAAAACCTGTGACTAAGGCATAATACAGTTAATTTGATAACCAGAATTAAACTAAGACTAAAGCAACATAAGGGACCAAGAGTGAAAGTAAACAATAAACTCCTGTTTACTACGTAACTTCCACCAGTGAAGCAGTTAAAAGGAGCAGCAAAGCTCAACTCTCTAGTCAATAACAGCGCTGCCGTGAGGCGGAGGTCTTGGAAAATAAAGCAGTGCTGACTTATGGTTTGGTTTATAAATAAAATTAACACTGATAGAATAACTCCATTAATGTCAATTCTGTCATTTGTACAGAGTTAAAATATAACATATATCTTTTAATGTTGAATAATGAACTAATTCTGAATTTTGTAACAAACACAGACAGATGGCAAAGGATTTTGGGTAAAATGTGCCTCCGCTAACTGATTGGTTGACTCATTCATTCTACGCAAACCAACACGTTAGTGTGTCGTGTGTTGGTGTTTACAGATACATGTGTTTTTGTAAAATATGCCATTTTTTTATTTGTAAAAAAAAAAGGCATTAAAAAAACCCCAAGTTGTAATTAGATAACCATCTGATATAACCGGTGTCAAAATAAATAGAACACTGCCTACTACTGGATGCTCAGTACTAGGGTGAATACTGCCATGAACACTACTGGCCAGTAGATGGCAGTAGAGACCGTGAAAACTTGCCAAAACAAAATTCCAGATAATCCCTGTCTGCTACGTTTAAGATGCGTGGAATTTAATGAATGCAAACTGAATTTCAGACATCTTATATATATTACTCTGGAACAAAGAGGACAGACAGTGTTTGACATAAGCAGGACTGTAATAGCAAACAGGAATCGACTGCTATGATTCCAACTGAAAATAATGGAGGAGCAACCTGAGCTGCTTCTGGCATTTTTACATAAAACAAACACAATAACAGCGTCTATAAATCCAGAGAATATATTCACGAGTGTTTTAGGCACAATATACAAAGAGTTTAATGCTGTTGTCCGTGTGGAGCCTGATCAGAGCTTCTCAAATGCATTTCTTATTTTGTGAATGTACTGAGGTACCCATAATGCACCTGGGCACAGCATGTCCACACTAAAACCTTCAAAATTAGTGCATTACTATAAAACAAAAACATATATCTGATGTTTTCACTTTCTAAAACTTCAGACGTGATGTTAATTTAAATAACTTGTCCGAAATTAGTTTGGTTAAAATTTTAACCATAAGTTACAAATTATGCCTCTGGATGACTTGGGTGATATTGCAAGCGTATCTGTATGGGGTCAAAAGAAATGAGCTTTTTTCTTTTTTGTGACCAGTTCTCCTTTGCCTGCAGAGGATAGAGTGGGTTCTTCTAGAACCAGGTGTCCTCTGTTTACGGAGGATAGAACTGTGCATCTACTATAAAACATTTAACAGGTAGGTACTTAACTGATTTTAGATTTCATAGATGTTTGTAACTCTTCAGCTTTTACCACATCTGCAAAAATATGTTAATATTTTCAAACCTTCGATCCCTCAGGTAGCACTGCATTAAAAACCAACATCATTGTGTAAAGGATCTTATCGCGTGGGGACAGGAACACTTCAGGAAACCATTTTCAGTTAACACAGTTCATCACTACATCTACAAGTGCAAGATAAACTCTACCATGCAAAGCAAAAGCCATATATCAACAACATCCAGAAATGCCGCCATCTTCTCTGGGCCCGAGCTCATTTGAAATGGACAGACGCAAAGTGGAAAAGTGTGCTGTGGTCTGACTGGCCTGCCTGCAGTCCAGACCTGTCACCCATTGAAAATGCGTGGCGCATTATGAAGTAGGGATGTCCTGATCCAATCACCTGATCGGAAATCGGGCACGATCACGTGGTTTCAGACTTGATTGAAATCGGACATTGCATCCCGATCAGGAATCTGATATAGATTTTATCCTCATTATTTTGATCAGCGCTATTTCAAACTCATTATTGCAGATTAATGCCGTTGTTGAAGTCTCTCATATGTGGAATGTACGGATCATGACCGTTTATTGCCGTAAAGTGCAGCAGAACAGAGCACCAGTTTAAGCAGGAGGCACACATAAACATGTCTGCGGTGTGGAGATTCTTTACAGTCGATGAGAACAACAGTGCAATAGCAAACTGCATAACATGCAAGCTTGACATTTCGAGAGGGGGTAAGGATAAAGCTGCGTTTAATACAAGAAACCTCATCAGGCATCTCAAAAACAAACACCCACAACAATACACGGAGTTTTCTAAATCAACACAGTCCAAAACGACTCAACCCACGCTCCACGAAACATTCAGGTGGAAGGAAAAAATGCCTCATGACAGTGAAAAGGCAGAAGGAATCATCGCCAAGATAGCCCAAATGATAGTGCTCAGTGACCAGCCATTCACCTTTGTCGAAGACCCGGGGCTTATTATGTTGATGGATTTCTTGGAGCACTGTTTTGAAATGCCTTCTCGCCACTATTTTACAGAGAAAGCTCTGCCAGCGCTCCAAAAGATGGTTAAGGATAAACTTCTTATCTTGTTATCAGACGTGCCCTTTATTTAATTTACCACAGATGTCTGGAGTTCGGCTATGACTCTGATGTCCCTATTAAGCCTCACCGCTCAGTGGGTCGACTCTAGTTTTGTTTTACGCCGTGCGACACTGCATGCCCAGGAATTTTGCAGATCCCACACAGCATAGCGCATCAAACAGACTATGGAAAAATGCTAAACTGGGGTATCAACAAGCAATGGGTCCACGTAATTTTATGCAACAACGCTGCTAATATGAAGAAAGCAATGAGTGAGATGGGGGTGCAGAGTGCAGGCTGTGTCGCGCATTCTTGCCACCTTTGTGTGCATGAGGGCTTGCTTTCTCAACGCAGCATGATAGACACCCTGGCTACCGTGAGGAAGATTGTAGGCCACTTCAAACACTCTCCTCTGACTTACTCTCGCCTTGAAGACATTCAGATGGATTTGAATATGGAAATCAAGCGCCTACAACAAGATGTCCAGGTGCGACTCTCATCTCAACAATTTAGTTTATTCTCTCAGCACCTTTTACTCTGTTATAGTACTCCTTAACTGTAGTCTACACACAACTAAAGCAAGTCCTATTATATTATGCACAGACTAGGTGGAATAGCAGCCTCTACATGCTGCAGAGCCTACAAGAGCAGAAAAGACCACTCAGCATCTATGCAACTGAGCGCACACTACCAGCAGTACTGACCGCTAACCAGTGGGAGCTCATAAAGAAGATTGCAGATGTACTAGTCCCACTTGAGGAGTTGACCAGGGAGGTGAGCAGAGAGGATGCAACTGCAGCTGATGTGATCCCTGCCATAACAGGTGTATTTTTATTTATATTACATTTATTGATATTGTTCGAATCAAACCATCATTCCCATGTATTCATTTATTTATGTGTTAGTCCTCAGACGTCTTCTGTCTCATGAGGAGGAGGATGACCAGGGAATCAAGACCATGAAGAGAACCCTCTTAGAGGCAGTGGAGAAGCACTTTGCTGATGTTGAAACTGATCCCCTCTTCTACATCGCCACTCTACTAGATCCCAGATACAAAGATGGGCAAGTATAGTAAAATTATAGTCCACCATGTACACCATATAAAGTTCATATACAGCAAAATCTTTACCAAATAGTATTAAGGCCATAAATATTGGTTTTTTATTTTAATTTTTCATTGTGAGTCCATAATTAAGTTAGTGGTAAAGCTGTGCTATGTGGTGCCTCTTATGTTTTACTTTTTTTTTTTTTTTTTCTCATTTTTATCTTTTTCACAAAGTCAGCCAACTTGATGCTTGCAAGGGAACACCTCATCCAGGAGGTGGTGAAGACAGAAGAGGGCCACCAGTTCAGAGGAAGCAGAGGCTGCAGCCAGCCCTGAGAACAAAGCACCACGCCTTGAGGCATGCAGCACCTTGGACAGAGCTTTTGAGGAAATCTTGCAAGAGAGACAGCCTCAAACCCGGTCAGTAGTACATCAGCAGAAGTGCAGATGCAGACCTACCTGTCTGAGCAAACCATCCCTAAAAGAGATGACCCACTTCACTACTGGAAAAACATGCTCATCCGTTCCCCTCTATGGCTGCACTTGCAGCCCAGTATTTCTGTGCTTCTTGCAGCTCTGCAGAAAGTGAGAGGCTCTTTAGTTCTGTTTCAAATATCCTTGATGAGAATAGAAACCAGCTCAAGTCAGATGTTGGTTTTCATTAAGAAAAACACATGTTATCCTTTAAGCAAGAAGAGGACAGTAAGAATTAGGAGTGCAGTTCTAAAAAGCACTTTACTGGCCTCATGTTATGAATCTTTATAGCACTTTTATTTTCTTATTTGTTTCCAAGCCTGCTTGGTTTTTTAAGTTGAGATACTGTTTGTTTTTAATTTATTTAATTCAAATTTAGATTTTTAGTTTTGCACTATTGTTACTTGATTGTTCAAACTACCTTACAGAAGTGCTCTGTTACATTGTTGTACTCTTATTACTTGATTGTTCAAGCTACCTCAAGGAGAAGTGCACTGTTTAAGTGATAAATAATAAAATAAGGTGATTAAAATGAAAATATTATATATTTAGCATTTGTTCATTGTTCATTCAGTTTTTTTTAAAGTATCGGATCGGGACTCGGTATCGGCAGATACTCAAAATCAGATGACTCGGAATCGGCTCAGGGCAAAAAAAAACCTGATCGGGACATCCCTATTATGAAGCACAAAAAAACGACAATGGAGCCCCCAGACTGTTGAACAACTGTACATCAAGCAAGAATGGGAAAGAATTCCACCTACAAAGCTTCAACAATTAGTGTCCTCATTTCACAAACTCTTATTGAGTGTTGTTAGAAGGAAAGGTGATGTAACACAGTGTAAACATATCACTGTCCGAGGTAGCAGGCATCCATTTCAAAATGAGCAGATATTTGCACAAAAACAATACAGTTTTTCAGTTTGAACATTAAATATCTTGTCCTTGTGGTGTATTCAATTGAAGGTTGAAGAGGTTGAATTGGAATTATAGGGAATTATAGGTTGAAGAGGATTCGCAAATCATTGTATTCTGTTTTTATTTACATTTTACACAAAGTCCGAATTTCATTGGAATTGGGGTTGTATTATCCATCATGACTTTTGTTATCCATCCTTTTGTTCATGAGATGGTACCAATACACGCACACACACACACACACACACACACACACACACACACATATATATATATATATATATATATATATATATATATACAGTGAGGAAAATAAGTATTTGAACACCCTGCGATTTTGCAAGTTCTCCCACTTAGAAATCATGGAGGGGTCTGAAATTTTCATCTTAGGTGCATGTCCACTGTGAGAGACATAATCTAAAAAAAAAAAAAAAATCCGGAAATCAGAATGTATGATTTTTTTAATAATTTATATGTATGTTACTGCTGCAAAATAAGTATTTGAACACCTGTGAAAATCAATATTAATATTTGGTACAGTAGCCTTTGTTTGCAATTACAGAAGTCAAACATTTCCTGTAGTTTCTCACCAGGTTTGCACACATTGCAGCAGGGATTTTGGTCCACTCCTCCATACAGATCTTCTCTAGATGGATGGGGTCATGCATTGCGAGATTTTGGCAAACAACCTCCTTCCCTCAGTAAGAGCAATGAAGATGGGTCATGGCTGGGTCTTCCAGCATGACAATGACCCCAAACACACAGCCAGGGCAACTAAGGAGGGGCTCCGTAAGATGCATTTCAAGATCCTGGAGTGGCCTGGCCAGTCTCCAGACCTGAACTCAATAGAAAATCTTTGGAAGGAGCTGAAAATCCAAACCTGAAAGATATAGAGAAGATCTGTATGGAGGAGTGGACCAAAATCCCTGCTGCAGTGCGTGAAGACCTGGTGAAAAACTACAGGAAACATTTGACCTCTGTATTTGCAAAGAAAGGCTCCTGTACCAAATATTAACATTGATTTTCACAGGTGTTCAAATGATTATTTGCAGCAGTAACATACAAATAAATTATTAAAAAAATCATGCATTCTGATTTCTGGATTTTTTTATTTTTTAGATTATGTCTCTCACAGTGGTCATGCATCTAAGATGAAAATTTCAGATCCCTCCATGATTTCTAAGTGGGAGAACTTGCAAAATTGCAAGGTGTTCAAATACTTATTTTCCTCACTGTGTGTGTATATATATATATATATATATATATATATATATATATATATATATATATATATATATATATATATATATATATATATATATATATATATATATATATATATATATATATATATATATATGAGTCCACAAAACTTGTATAAACTTTGATTAAAGAATGATCATTTTTAGAATTGAGTATTTGTCCCAGTGAGGTACGAGTAAGTAAGAATAGAAGGGAAGAAAGTGGCAAAGCAATAAAAGAAAGAAAATAAATCAAATAACTAATCATGGAATGCATAGATTAGGAGGGATCAATCTTACATTATCTGAAGAACAAAAAGAGAACCAGCTCAGTTATTACTTGAAATTGTTGATGTTCTAATAAGCTGTCTGTGCGGTCCTCATAAGTTGGGAGTGGCAAGATGGCCACCAGTTTGCTTCAGCGGATTGTATGGAGTGTGTGGGTCAATGAACTATCCGGTAATATATACAGATCAGTGGTTAAATCCCCTCTGCTTGCTTGAAAAGTCCAGGAATTGAAAAGTGGGCTAGCAGCACAACGGTCCATAAATATGGAAGAGTGATGAATGTAGCGGACAAGACTGAGTCTTCTGTTCGGGCCCGGAGTCTGAGGATGCATTTATTCTGTGCGCAGCTGGAGGAGACGTGCAGAACATACATCTGCTGCACAGAGATGTTAGGTGGTTCAGCAGAGGTAAATTTCTGGAACGGTTTTCTGAATTTTTGCCTGAAATTAAAGAATTCTGGAAATGTTCAAATCATGCTGAATATGCACAGCTTTTGGATTTGAAAGCAAGTTTAAAAGCAAGTTACACTGAATAAGCAGGTTGCAACAATGTGACCTGCAGAGCTTTGCACACATAGACACATAACCTAAGCACCAGGACAAAAACTGTGGAGCCTAAGAGTCCATGTTATATTGATCACATGCAGAGCATCTTGTAAGAATTTGACAGGCAGTTTACTGACTTTGCATCCACTGAACCTGTTGTCAGTTTGCTCTGTTTTCTATTTGGGGAAAATATAGATGTACACTGTATTTAATCCAAAGTGTCACCACTCTTCATCCTGGATAGCTGTGCTATTGAGAATGAGATCCTCACACTGAAAAATGACACTGAGCTCAAATCCAGAGCAACACCTGACATGAATGTCCAATTCTGGAATCTAATGTAGAAAGAGAGTGCATGAGTGCCTGCTTACAGCTGGCAGTCAGCTCCTACTGTCAAGGCTATGAGCTTCCTCCTCTTACCAGCCAGAAACTTTACCACTGCACTACCATCACTGTCCTATAAAAGGTGTTGAAAAATGCCTGAAATCAACAAAATGATAGACTCATTTAAAAAAATAAAACCACACACCATAAAAACAAAACTGCATTTTATTTAATCCCTCTTATAGAGCGAACAATAGAAGTATGAGCCACATATTCCTCTGTAGATGACCCATGGTCACAGATGTAGTCATGTCAATCAATCAATCAACTTTTTTCTTGTATAGCGCCAAATCACAACAAACAGTTGCCCCAAGGCGCTCCACATTGCAAGGCAAGGCCATACAATAATTATGAAACACAGTCTACGTCTAAAGCAACATAACCAAGGGATGGTCCAGGGTCACCCGATCCAGCCCTAACTATAAGCCTTAGCGAAAAGGAAAGTTTTAAGCCTAATCTTAAAAGTAGAGAGGGTATCTGTCTCCCTGATCTGAATTGGGAGCTGGTTCCACAGGAGAGGAGCCTGAAAGCTGAAGGCTCTGCCTCCCATTCTACTCTTACAAACCCTAGGAACTACAAGTAAGCCCGCAGTCTGAGAGCGAAGCGCTCTAATGGGGTAATATGGTACTACGAGGTCCCTAAGATAAGATGGGACCTGATTATTCAAAACCTTATAAGTAAGAAGAAGAATTTTAAATTCTATTCTAGCATTAACAGGAAGCCAATGAAGGGAGGCCAACACGGGTGAGATATGCTCTCTCCTGCTAGTCCCCGTCAGTACTCTAGCTGCAGCATTCTGAACCAACTGAAGGCTTTTTAGGGAACTTTTAGGACAACCTGATAATAATGAATTACAATAGTCCAGCCTAGAGGAAACAAATGCATGAATTAGTTTTTCAGCATCACTCTGAGACAAGACCTTTCTGATTTTAGAGATATTGCGTAAATGCAAAAAGGCAGTCCTACATATTTGTGATGTCATGACTAACACATGAATAACACCTACACACATGTCCTGTGGACGGTGCACCGCAGGACAGACACCACGTCATGTGGAACAGAGCTCACGTGGGTGATGTGACATTCAGATTGCCCGCTGTGTGTTATGATCTGACAGTCCATTTCACCTGGGGCAGCCTTTCAATGTGTGCACTGTGTGCTCGCTCGCTGCATCCCATCGCAACAGTGATGTATGTTTTTATGTATGTCCACGTGAGGACAGAAAGCAGACACACGCAAATTACAGTGGAGAGTTGTAAGTTCATGTCCGTCCAAACACGGTATGTGTTCCCCAGCCGCGATGTCCAGAACCAGAGATCTCAACAGCTGTGGCTGTCAGCGGCCACGCCCCCTGTCAGTTCAGCGCACACACCAACATATCACTCTGTTCCTGTGTTATGTGATTATTTAATTCTCATTATTTTTACTGCTATTTAGTTATTTCTCTCCATCCGCAACACATCTGCCACGTGTTGTGGATGGGCGTGGGGGGGGAAGCAATACATGCGCGATTTATATGCCTGGCACATGTGTTACAGAGGGAGCTGACACTCTGGCATGCCACATGTGTGTTGCTGTTTTGCAATGCCAAACTCATGGGGGCACTTAGACAAATTTCACAGCCAGCTTGAAAGTGATTGTCTGCTGACTATTTTTGTGATAACCGCGCAAATGGCCATAAATTTCTTAAGTGCCAAGCGAGTGAATTTGGCCGACACTTGCCGCAAGAGGGATTGAATGGGCTGTCATAGGGAACACTCTGTCTTTCAGCCGCTGGTGTGCGCAAATAGTTGTAGCAGCAGGTGTACGAGGCATTAGAGGCTGCTCTGGTTTTACACGTATTGCATACGATTCCTGCTTTGTGCGCAGTTCAGCTACATTCATACTATGTGTGAAGGGGCCCTGAAATACATTGATTGTTGACCAGATTTTCATTGTAAATGTGGTTGAAAATTAACTTTCCACGTCGGGCAAGTGAGGGGCGTGAAAGTCCAATAATCTGGAAAAGGAACATATTTTAAAGCTTTTTCACATAAAATGGTTGCCTAAAATATTTATTATTTATTACTCATACAAGCTAGTGTGACCTAAATATAAAGGTTGTGATTACAGCATCTACCCGAGAACTGGTGCGTCTGTTAAATCATTAAAACATCGTCTAATGGTGGTCCTCAACTAAATACAGATGCCTTGGTGACATATTGGCAATTAGCAAAAACCCTTACAGAGACGTCTCCACGATGGAACTTCATGGATGGTTCAGACATCAGGGAGACGTGCACTGTCTGAATCATACCAATGAATTACAAATATTTTGCTGATCAATATATGCTTCAGATTATTCATCTAGGCTTCTTGGTTGTTGAGAGCTAAAAATGGTGTTTTTCAAATCATTTTTTTCTTGATCTGGACCTTTGACCTTGAGCTTTGTGGAGCAGAATAAGGAGCTGGCCTACAAGTACATAAATCAAAATTGGCCTGACAGATTTCTCTCAAACTGAGTGGGAATATTAATAGGATTCATATCTAGAGATGATTACATTTTCAAATAGTTAATGGGCAGTTTTGTCCATTCCTCTTCACAGCACCTCTCAAGTTCCATCAGGTTGGATGGGGGAGTGTCGGTCCACAGACATTTTCAGATCTCTCCAGAGATGTTCAATCAGATTCAGGTCTGGGCTCTGGCTGGACCACTCAAGGACATTCACAGAGTTGTCCTGAAGCCACTCCTTTGATATTTTGGCTTTTTGCTTAGAATCATTGTCCTGCTGAAAGATGAACCATTGCAGTAGTCTGAGGTCAAGAGTGCACTGGAGCAGGTTTTCATCCAGGATGTCTCTCTACATTTATGTATTTATCTTTTCCTCAATCTTGAATAGTCTCCAATTTTGTGCCACTGAAAAACATCCCCACAGCATGATGCTGCCACCACCATGCTTCACTGTAGAGATTGTATTGGTTAGTTAATGAGCAGTGCCTGGTTTCCTCCAAACAAGATCATTCAGACCAGAGAAATTTGTTTCTCTGGTCGCGATTTGTTCGCAATGGCCTTGATTAGACCTGATTAAATAAACTATATTAATCCTCTCTCAACCACAAAAACCCACTGGAGACAGAGACTGCATTTCCATCCCAGATGAGAAATTCCTAAGTCATCTGGAGATCTTCAGATAAGTTTTGGAGACATCAACCGATGGTCCAACACTGCTTTCCAGCAAAAAACAAGGTGATAAATCCAGAGTTCTTCAAAGAAAAGCCCTCAGTGAAACTCAGGCCATTATGAATTATATGATGTTATAATGGCTTAACATCAGAATCTGAGCTTTTCCAGGACAGGAAGAGACCTAAAATATAATCAAATTAAGGCAGGAACCTCTCCAGACTGTGAAATGTCCCCCACAACCAGATGGGAGCCATAAATCTTTTGGTCTCCACAACTTACTTCACCTTGAGTAAAGCAAAGAAAAAGACCTTTGGTTTGAAATAAAAATTTAGACCAGTATTCCATCCATTGATATCTAAAGACTTATAATGTTGTTTGCATTTATTATTCAAACGAAATGCTTTGCATGTAGTCATTCCATTTATGATGTGCTCATGTTAACTGAGGTGTGTGTGACCTTTCGTAGTATCAAAAATGCTGATGTTGAAGTACTCTGGTTATCCAAAAGATGTGTTTAACTGACTATTAATAACATGTGTCCATTTGAGTGCCTTAGAACAAATAGTATTTCAAATTAATTGTGTTTAAATAGTTGAATCATTTCTGTCTGCTCTAAGGACATGAAGTGTCTGAGATTACACACCCTCAATGGGCAGAGTTTGGTGATATAAGTCCCCCTTTAAAAGTTAGAACAGAGTCTTGCTTCACCCCTTCTGCAGCTTCTCCTGCTCTTTTCTCTTCTCTGCTGGCACCTCTTCTTCTGGCAACTTTTTCCTCTCTGTTTTGCTTAACGCTTAATTTTATTTTGGGCCAAGAGCCATTGCTAAGCTAAACTAAGCTACCATGTGGCATTCATTCATTCATTCTTTACTTTTGGGACAAACTCAAAGTTTAACCTGATACTTTAAAGGCGTCAAGCTTTTGAATTTTTAAGAGAACATCCGAGCTGAACTTTTCAAATTAAGAGCAAATTTACAGAAAGGCGACTTTCCCTTTTTCATATTTTTTTCTAATGCTCTTAAAGTTTTTTTTTTTTTTTTTTTTTTTGTAATTCACAAAGATTTTTAATCTGGTCCAAACAAACTTTTTGAAAGCTACTAAGAACCCTTTTTCAACAAACACCTTCCACCTCTGGGTTACCTGCACGCTGACACGGAGCTGATTCCAAACCTGATTGCAGCCGCTAAAGCCGGTAAAACCAGCCAACACCAGCCCTGGGATCACTCGGGGACACCTCTGAGTGAACCCCTCCAACCCAGGTGAGCTCACGCTGCCGAGCAGAAATATCGACGACGGACGAACGGAACCAGCCCTCCAAACAGCAGGTAATAATTGGCTTCAAAATTCATGACTAAATTCCAATCAGATTTATTTACTTAAAGTTTTAAGCTTCACCTCCTTCTTCCAACATCTCATGAGTAAGTAAGAAAATTGTTTCCATGAATGAACTTAATTTTGATCACTGTCTATAAAATGCCAGTCAAATGTTCATTTCTTGTATAAATTGTAAATATTTTCTGCTGTGGCTTATTTTGTATACAGAAGGAAACTCTTGGTCAGCCATATTGTGAGAATTCATGACTATCAGATTGATTAAACTAAATCGAGACTGATTAATTCATTTGAGACTGATGAATTAATGTTTAAATTGGAATACCTATGCTCTTAACAGTAAGTAGGTGGTGCCCCATTAATGCTTAAATAAGTATTAAACCCTAAATTAATTATTTTGATGACCCGTTATTTTGGGGCCTAATCCAGTCTAATTTAATTTGGGAGTTCAATTACTTATTCACTACAACTAAATGCTACATATAATTGGTCTCCGTAGTGAGGCCTGAATATATGTAAAGCAAAGTGTCTCCACTCAAGTCAATAAAATAAAAACACTACATATTTATTGGTGTCCAGTGTAGAGGTTTTATTATTAAAACTACTACATTCTTCTGGTGCCTCCATGTGAGGTTTAACCCATATCCACACACACAAAAAAACAAAACAAAACTGAGACTGGGCTGGACAGTGAGTCCGACTGGGTAGACAATGATGGTTATGATGAAGATGGTTCTTCATGAGAGTCAGAGGGATTGGAGCTCCAGGACACTGCCACTATCATTTTTTTTTTTTTAAATTCAGGACTTGTTTTTTGAATTTTTAGACAATCCTGGATAGCAGCACAGACAGCAAATTTTCTCTGATCTAGATCAGATCCTGCAAGCCGAGTCTAATTTGGTCACTGCCTTCTCTGAGCTCACGGATATTAAAGCCCTGTTTCAGAAAGGTAAAATCCCACCATGCATTGAGGATCCCATTTGTTTGAATCAGATATTTATGAGTCCTATGTTACGGTTGATGACCGGGTTTGGATGTTTGATGCAAATGCAGGGAGCAGAAATGCAGGCAGAGTTAAAAAAATAAACAAGAGTTTATTGAACAAAAAGGGGACTGCGCAGTGGAAGGACAAAAACCAGGAGGACCGAACCAACAAGACAGACCAGGGGCTGAAACCATGGGAACCTGACCGATGGGACAGACAGGACAGGGACCAGGAGAAGCAATTCTACTGAGCTACTGGGACTGGATGAACTGCAGGGGAGAACAAGAGGGCAGGTGAGACTGTGCAGGTGCATTTGGGCACACATCTAGAAATGAAAATCAAAACTAAACTTAAACAGTTCATTCAGAGTTGCAGTTCAGGATCAAAGATCACTTCACTCAGGAATTCAGAACAATGTTCAGTTCATTTAGGAGTTCAGATCAAAATCAAAGTTCAGTTCATTCAGGAGTTCAGATCAAAATCAAAGTTTAGTTCATTCAGGAGTTCAGTTCATACAGGACCTCAGATCAAAGTTCAGGATCAAAGGCTTTGTTCGTTCAGGACTTCAGTTCTACATGACACACCTCAAAGGCATGCACCTGAAGTAGACAGACGGAGTCAGATGACAGCTCCAAGTGCCAGGCTTAACAGTGTGCAGCAATACAGCAGAGTTAGAATTCTCTGGGTGGCTGCACACAGAGAAAACCACAGCTACATTCACTAAAGAACTTAGCCGCTGCATGCAGACCCACTCCAGAGTGTTAACAGATCTGATCACACAAAATAACTTAACAGTTAAGCCAGCTGAGAAACTAAATACTATGAACAGCGTGGATGCACACAAACTCTGGAAGCTGAATTACAGCTGATTAAGTTGAACTACGTGGGCAGGTGGAACTCAGAGAACTGAATAACAGCTGATCACTAAGCAGTGCAGAGTGGAACGGACTCTGATAATTAACAGCTGATTAATGTGAAGCGCTGCGTGTGATAACACACCAGGCGGAAGCAGAATAGGTCAGGAAAAAGGCATGAAGACGTAATCGTGGTAAAAGCATGGATGATCCACTTTATATAACTGGAGTAATATATTAAGAGCAGGAGCTCACACTGCAGGAAGAACACGATTGAGCAGTGGTGGGCACAGCTAAGCAAAAGGTTAACCATCAATCAGATAACTGAAAAGTTATCTTTTCCGACAATAAACCGATAAACTGCTAAAAAAAATGTATCTTTATTACAGATAACCGATAACTATTTGTATTGATTTGGACGTGGCCACATCAGATTACACTGTCGGTACATATATATATATATATATATATATATATATATATATATATATATATATATACTCGTATATATATATATATATACTCGTATATATATGAGGGCTGTCCGTAAAGTATAGGTCCTTTTTATTTTTTTCAAAAACTATACTCAACAAAAATATAAATGCAACACTTTTGGTTTTGCTCCTATTTTGTATGAGATGAACTCAAAGATCTAAAACTTTTTCCACATACACAATATCACCATTTCCCTCAAATATTGTTCACAAACCAGTCTAAATCTGTGATAGTGAGCACTTCTCCTTTGCTGAGATAATCCATCCCACCTCACAGGTATGCCATATCAAGATGCTGATTAGACACCATGATTAGTGCACAGGTGTGCCTTAGACTGTCCACAATAAAAGGCCACTCTGAAAGGTGCAGTTTTGTTTTATTGAGGGGGGATACCAGTCAGTATCTGGTGTGACCACCATTTGCCTCATGCAGTGCAACACATCTCCTTGGCATCATCTGTGAAGAGAACACCTCTCCAACGTGCCAAACGCCAGTGAATGTGAGCATTTACCCACTCAAGTCGGTTATGGCGATGAACTGGAGTCAGGTCGAGACCCCGATGAGGACGACGAGCATGCAGATGAGCTTCCCTGAGACAGTTTCTGACAGTTTGTGCAGAAATTCTTTGGTTATGCAAACCGACTGTTTCAGCAGCTGTCCGAGTGGCTGGTCTCAGACGATCTTGGAGGTGAACATGCTGGATGTGGAGGTCCTGGGCTGGTGTGGTTACACGTGGTCTGCGGTTGTGAGGCTGGTTGGATGTACTGCCAAATTCTCTGAAACGCCTTTGGAGACGGCTTATGGTAGAGAAATGAACATTCAATACACGAGCAACAGCTCTGGTTGACATTCCTGCTGTCAGCATGCCAATTGCACGCTCCCTCAAATCTTGTGACATCTATGGCATTGTGCTGTGTGATAAAACTGCACCTTTCAGAGTGGCCTTTTATTGTGGACAGTCTAAGGCACACCTGTGCACTAATCATGGTGTCTAATCAGCATCTTGGTATGGCACACCTGTGAGGTGGGATGGATTATCTCAGCAAAGGAGAAGTGCTCACTATCACAGATTTAGACTGGTTTGTGAACAATATTTGAGGGAAATGGTGATATTGTGTATGTGGAAAAAGTTTTAGATCTTTGAGTTCATCTCATACAAAATGGGAGCAAAAACAAAAGTGTTGCGTTTATATTTTTGTTGAGTGTATATGGATTTCATTCATATGTTTTTACGTCAGACATGCATGAACCCTCGTGCGCATGCGTGAGTTTTTCCACGCCTGTCGGTGACGTCATTCGCCTGTGAGCACTCCTTGTGGGAGGAGTCGTCCAGCCCCTCGTCGGAATTCCTTTGTCTGAGAAGTTGCTGAGAGACTGGCGCTTTGTTTGATCAAAATTTCTTCTAAACCTGTGAGACACATCGAAGTGGACACGGTTCGAAAAATTAAGCTGGTTTTCAGTGAAAATTTTAACGGCTGATGAGAGATTTTGAGGTGACACTGTCGCTTTAAGGACTTCCCACGGTGCGAGACGTCGCGCTGCGCTCTCAGGCGGCGTCATCAGCCTGTTTCAAGCTGAAAACCTCCACATTTCAGGCTCTATTGATCCAGGACGTCGTGAGAGAACAGAGAAGTTTCAGAAGAAGTCGGTTTCAGCATTTTATCCGGATATTCCACTGTTAAAGGAGATTTTTTTAATGAAAGACGTGCGGACGGGTCCGCGCGTCGGGACGCAGCCGGCGCAGAGTGGCGGCACAGGAAAAACACCTCCGTGTTGATAACCATTTGTAAAATCCAGGCGGCTTTTGATGGCTTTCAGTGGAGTGAGTATATGAGAAATTGTTTAACAGCTGGACATGTTCCAACTTGTCCTTAAGGCTTCCAACAGAGGTGTTTTTCCTGTGGCGGAGCGTCTCAGGCGGCTGCGAGCCGAGTCTTTCATTAAAAATATCTCCTTTAACAGTGGAATATCCGGATAAAATGCTGAAACCGACTTCTTCTGAAACTTCTCTGTTCTCTCACGACGTCCTGGATCAATAGAGCCTGAAATGTGGAGGTTTTCAGCTTGAAACAGGCTGATGACGGCGCCTGAGAGCGCTGTGCGACGTCTCGCACTGTGGGAAGTCCTTAAAGCGACAGTGTCACCTCAAAATCTCTCATCAGCCGTTAAAATTTTCACTGAAAACCAGCTTAATTTTTCGAACCATGTCCACTTCGATGTGTCTCACAGGTTTAGAAAAAATTTTGATCAAACAAAGCGCCAGTCTCTCAGCAACTTCTCAGACAAAGGAATTCCGACGAGGGGCTGGATGACTCCTCCCACAAGGAGTGCTCACAGGCGAATGACGTCACCGACAGGCGTGGAAAAACTCACGCATGCGCACGAGGGTTCATGCATGTCTGACGTAAAAACATATGAATGAAATCCATATAGTTTTTGAAAAAAATAAAAAGGACCTATACTTTATGGACAGACCTCGTATATATATACATATATATATATATATATATATATATTTATATATATATAAATCTGGTTTGTTGGATTTCTGGTTTCTTCTGTTAAGCAGTTTTTTCCCCACATAGATCTTTTTCATAGTTTAAAAATCAATGGCTTCTGCAGCGTTTCATTGTGTTGTGTTTTTTTTTTTCATTTTACTTGTTCCTTTATAAAGCAGGTTTTTTTCACCTCTGGGCACACAATTGGCACTTCCCACAGTTCTTTTTGGCCCCCAGGTTTGCTTTTTATTTTGCAAACCTTTTGCGTTCTCTTGTTAGACTGCTGTGTGGCCCATTTAGTTCTTTTGCTTGTCTTTTTGTTCTCCATGCTCCCCACGTTATTTAATTTTGTTTTTTTTCTGTTATTTAGTGAAGCGAGTTAGCCCCCCATGTAATTTATCTGGTTGCTTTCCTCACTGTACTTTTGTGAATTATTTTACTCTTGGCTTCTGGTACAAATTATGTTGTTGGCTTTCTGGCATTTTATGTTCAGTTATCATGCGGTTTTGGTTTGTCTGGGTTTGGTTAATTGATTTTTGATTTCGGCAGTTAGTTCCGTTTTCAGTCAGGTTCCCTCCTCTTTTGGTTCTGTTGTTCAGTTATTTTCTCCTTTTACATCACCATCTCAGTAGGTCCCTTGTCATGGGCAGGTTTTTCCTTTCCAACGTTTCATGCCATAGATGTGCTTGTTGTCCACCTACCTACCCTGCTGCTGTTCCCACTCATCCGCATTTTCGGCCCCTTAACTCATCCTTATGCCGCATTCACACCAGGCACAACGTGAGCGACAGCAGCAACAGGTTGCCATGTAATCCCTATGTAAGCGCGATGCAATGGACGCGAATGAAGCAATTTTGAGCGACTTGCGCGTTTGTGGTGCGATATTGTGTCGCATCACGTCGCGTTGCCCTCCTCCCCAAGTTCAAAAATCTGAACTTTTTGGTCTCGTCGCGCAGCGATGACCAATCAGGGACTGAATATGTAGTGACGTGGCGATGTCTGGAGTCTGACTGAAGATGTGAACATGTCCTGTATCTGGTAGCAGCCTGTGAGCAGGACTTATGCCTCTTTTGTCCTTTATTTCACAATTATGACAGAGTTTTTGAAGCGAGCAGCAGCACCACAGCAGTGGGAACGGATTTTCTTCTTCTTTTTATTTTACATGCGCACGCGAGAGAATCGTCCGTGGAGATTATTTTACTTATTAACTACACAGATGTATAATAAAACAAATGGTGATTGGTTTCTAAACACAATTATGACAGAGTTTTTTTGAGGAAGAGCGAGGAGCAGCCCCACAGCAAGCAGCGGAGTTTCTTTCTTTTTTTTACATGCGCGCAAGCGAATCGTCCCTGAAGATTATTTTACTTATTAACTACACAGATGTATAATAAAACAAATGGTGACTGGTTTCTAAACACAATTATGACAGAGTTTTTGGAGCGAGCAGCAGCCCTGCAGCAATCCTGACAGAGTTTATGGGGGGAAGAGCGAGCTGCAACAAGCAGCGGAGTTTCTTTTTTTTTAATTGTTTATATGTGCACGCGTGAACGGGACAGGAGGTCCTCAAACTGGGTCCCGCAGAGGTGGAAAGACCGCTGAAAGTGGCCGTCATCCAGATGCAGCTCCTGCAGCAAATAATGATACTCCCTGTATTGGGAGCTTTCCACAACAACTCGCTCCGTGTGATCAAGGTCCGTCATGTTAACTTGACTGACAACCGGAACTGGCGAGCGGAATGGAAGCTCCTCCTGTTTCATGACGCAAAGGGGCGAATTTTCGCAGCAAAAGCAGAGCGACACACCGGGCGAAGGAGGCGCGTCCATTGCCACACAACCCCCGGGAATTTGTAGCGTCTGATCGCGCCCAGTATGAACGCGGCATTAGACTTAGGGGCATTTCACAGGCAACCTCCTGACACCCCACACTTTTTGATAGGCCCCTTGGTCGTTCCCCCCGATTCTACTTTTTACCTTACTGACCATTCTGTGGGCTTTTGGCACCTGCCGCGGACCCCTGTTGGTTATGCCAGACTGCCTCATTTCCTGGAAATCTTTGTTCCCGACCTCCTGGTATCCATTGACCAGCTATGGGCCTACAGTGAGACCCCTCAACTGTCTGGCCAGTTTTTTTTCTGTTACGCGGTTTTCGGCTTACCTCAGTTCTCTCTCCACTGGGGACCCTACTGGGTCACCCAGCCTCTGCCCTGAAACTACCCTGGACCCCTGCCCTGACTCCACGGTGGATACTCATGGATTGCACGGTTGCCCTTTTTATTGATTTTTTTCCCATAAATGACTGTATCACCACCTTGCCTTTGTCCTCGTTTGTTTGGGGGGGAGGGGGTCCTGTGACCTCCCTGTGGTCCTCCTGTCAGACATGTATTTGCCCCAAGTGGACTCCAATTAAGCTGTAGAAACATTTCAAGGATGATCAGTGGAAAAAGGATGCACCTGAGCTCAGTTTTGAGCTTCATGGCAAAGGCTGTCAATATTTATACGCTAAAAAAGGAAACGCTGTCTGAATGAGAAAAATTGATGTAACAATTTGCATAGACTTTTTAAAAGTTATTTCAACTTAGTTATTTCAACTTTCAATGGAATTAATGCCACAAGCTGTCTCTCGTTAAGTTGAAATAGCTTCAGTTAAATATTACATAATTTTTTCTCACAGCGAGAATCCACAGCTTTCCACAGTGCTCTCATGAGGTAACATGGCCTCTCTATTTTCCGCAATAGAGTTTGCTGTCTTTTGGTGTTTCCAGATGCCTTCCTGTGCGGACTTCCGTGCCTCAGCGCCTGTTCTTCCTACATTCTTCCACGCCAGTTTGGGGACGATCAGCTGTGCTTGCTGTCACCTGCAGCCTGCCTCCAGAGCTCTTCGCTCTGCTTCTGCCAGCTAAGTTTGCTGCTTGTCTGTGCTCATGATTTCCTCTCTCATGGAACACTTCCTGGAAGATTCATCTGCGTATTCCTTTTCTACATATTCCTGAACTGAACTGCCAGTTATTCTGACCCTGAGAGAACTGTCAGTTATTCTGACTCTGAACATTCCTGTACATTCTGATCAGCTGCCAGCTAAACTGAACTGAGTCATTCTGTGCTGCTGTTTGCATTGCATTGCTGAACTTTGAACATTACTAAATTGAGCTGTCTGTGTTACGAGTGCTTCCCACTCACCCCTGTCTCCTCATTTCCTCAGAACACGTCTCCGTCCTCAGGTCCGTAAGCGGCTGCCTGGCAGCAGTTCCTGTCCTGGATTCCTACCAGCACCCTTTCCTCATGCCTGGTTCTGTCTGCGCTGCAACTCCCGACTTCCACCACCTGGAGCGGGCCCTGTCTCCACTCTCTAGGCCTCCTGAGTCATTATGCAAATTCTCTTACACATTTATTGTAAATAAATCTTTGTTTGCTCATTCCTACTCTCATCATTGCTCCCTGTATTTGGGTTCATTACCAGCGTGGTTTCGTTTCAGTCTTATTCAGATATATTTGACCCGGGATTTTTTTTTTCTGAATACAAAAAGCAACCTGGATTGGTGTGCTGGCATACGTCCGAGCATAAAAATAAAAATAACCAGCTGCAAGACGGAGTGGAGTGACTTTCAGATAGCTAACAGCGGATAGGTGTGAATGATACCGCAGCGACGGTTTCGTGCGCATGCACGAACACAATACAAGCACATGGAACGTGACACCACATTGTGCTCCCACAGCAGCAGAGCAATGAGATGCTGGACATATGGACATAAATCAACAAATATATGGAAGCCCACAATAATGTGAAGCACAGATTTAGAACATCATTCAAAACATCAACAATGAATGTCCTGTTTAACACAATCATGGTACTGGTCATGAATCTGTTGTCATTGTAAAAACAACAACAAAAAAACAGCAGTTTCTAATAAATTCCTGTTATGAGGAGCAGACAATACATGTATCTTCCTCCTGTTCCTCTCTGCAGTAAGTCCAGAAGAGCCCACTTTCTCCTCCAGTACATGAGTGAGGCTTGGAGCTCTGTTCCTCTGTACCTGGTTCTCTGCAAACTTTTCATCACATTGAAATGTTTTTTGTCCTCGTACACTGACCTTCCTCCTGCATGCTGCTGGACTGTGTGTGTTTGTGCATACTAGAGGACATGCAACGCTTGCATGTGCAGATAAAAAAAATTCACATTGGTGCGCTGTGAAATATTTGTTTTGCTGTGTATTGCTTAGCCTCTATGACATGCGCTGGTGAGGAATACACAGCCAGAGCAATAAAAAAGAGACAAAGAAAAGTGCAGAAGCTGGTGATTTTATTTATGTTTTAGATATTTTAAAGTACCGAACCAATAACCAATAATGCTCTACATTCCTCATACATGAATGAAAAAAGCTCTTGAATTAATTTTATTTTGGAGAGACTTTACTGCAAAAGATACATTGCCAGTTAAAACTGGGGTATTTCCAGTGGTGGGCACAGTTCCGCTAATCTGATAACCGATAATTATCAAAGATAATGTTTTCATTATCAGATTATCTTTTTAGATAACTTTAGAAACTATTATCGGACTAATTATCTTCTGATAAATTTTCATCTGATAATTTTTAGACCATTTAACGTAGTAGTAGTAACGTAAAAATCAGTTGAGCACCTACCTGTTAAAAGTTTCATAGCTGATGTGTAGGTCTACTCATTACAAACAGAAGAGAGATGCTTCTAGAAGAAACTGCTCTATTCTCTGCAGGCAAAGAAGAGCTGGTCACACACACAAAAAAATTAATTTCTTTTAACACCATACTGATACGCTGGCAATATCACCCAAGTCATCCAGAGGGATACATTTTTAACTTATGGTTCAAATTTTAACAAACTAATTTCAGACAAGTTGTTTAAAATTACTGTCACGTCTGAAGTTTTATAAAGTGAAAATATCAGATATATGTTTTAGTTTTAAAGTAATGAGCTAATTTTTAAGGTTTTAGTGAGCACATGCTGTGCTCAGCAGTGCAATATGGGTAGTATAGGGTAATCTCAGTATATTCACGACAGGACAAATGCATTACAGACACTCTGTTCAGGCTCCACAGACAACAGCATTAAACTCTAGTGCCTAAAACTCTCGTGAATATATTCTCTGAGTTTATAAACGTTGTTATTGTGTTTGCATTTGTTAAATTCCACACATCTTAAATGTAGCAGACACGGATTATCTGGAATTTTGTTTTGGCAAGTTTTCACTTAATCACGGTCTCGACTGCCATCTACTGGCCAGTAGTGTTCATGGCAGTATTTGTCCTGAAGCTGGGCAGACGTATGATATTTTTATTCACTGTACTCGGTTTCAGTTCAAACTGTACCACAGAACCACACAGTGTAAATGTTCAGAGCGCACGATTTATGTTCTCTCACACGTATGTTCAAAAACCACACGTCGGACTTGTGTTTCCAGAAGCAAAACGTAAACAGAAGCTTTTTTTCAAACTTAATTTACAAAACCTCTCGATGGGACACATCAAAGTTTAAAAACAAAACAAAACAACAACAACAAAAAAACATTACAAGACAGGTCTGCGGTGTTTGCACAGGCACAGTACAAGCGGTTGGATACTTGTAGCTCTTCAGCAGCGGGATACCCTCACGACGGCCGACCAGAATAATATTAAATAGGTTTGATTTTCATTCGACCATACGATCGGCGATCAGGAGGTGGTCGTGAGATGTTAAATGCAGCTCGTTACTCCATGTATACTACACGATGCAGGACGTGTGATTAACCTGAAACAAACAATTCTCGCACGTATGAAAACTCATCTGAAAAAGGGCCAAAACTCGCACAGTGTAAACCCAGCTTAAGTAATGAACGTCTGGCACCAGTAGATCATGACAGTGTTCTATTATTTATTTTTGACACAGGTTATATCAGACGGTTATCTAATTACAACTTTTTTTTTTTTTTTTTTTTGAAAATGCCTTTTTTTTTACAAATAAAAAAGTGGAATGTTTTACAAAAGCACATTTATCTGTAAACACCAACACACGACACACCTCACATTAACCTGTTGGTTTACATAATGTATGAGTCAAACCAATCAGTGTTTTAGCCGAGGCACATTTTACCCAGAATCCTTTGTGATCTGTCTGTGTTTGTTACAAAACTTCAGAATTAGTGCATTATTCAACATTAAAAGATATGTGTTATATTTTAACTTTGTACAAATGACATTCAATCAATTTTTTTATATAGCGCCAAATCACAACAAACAGTTGCCCCAAGGCTCTTTATATTGTAAGGCAAGGCCATACAATAATTATGTAAAACCCCAACGGTCAAAACGACCCCCTGTGAGCAAGCACTTGGCTACAGTGGGAAGGAAAAACTCCCTTTTAACAGGAAGAAACCTCCAGCAGAACCAGGCTCAGGGAGGGGCAGTCTTCTGCTGGGACTGGTTGGGGCTGAGGGAGAGATATTATAAATTGTGGTGTTTTATAAATTTTTCCCTCCGCTGCTGTGTGCACAACTTTCCATGTGCTCACACTGTGTTCATGCGCGCGAACACAAGCATGCACAAAACCGTTGCCACGGTATCGTGCACACCTGCCTGACCGTGCGTCCCTCATGGCAGCAGGTGGAATGTTTTATGCTTCCCATTTCATTTTTGGTTCGTGGATTTTCTTCAGTTTTTTGCGTCTTTCGTGTTATGCATGAAGGGGCCCTAAGTGATTGCCATGGTGATGAGGGAAAAGCTTGCAGAAAACAATGCTGGTGTCTTTTGGCTGTTCTTGAGGGGTTTTGGTTTTATTGGGCCTCACTTATGTGCACAGAAATCCCGAGATGGCCCTAAAATTTCATCATCATTATTTCATCATCATTAAGTGGCATTTGTTGGAAGAGTGACTGAGAAAGTGATGATCCACGAAGAACTGTCACCCAGAGGTAATGTATTTATAATTATTTCAATGAGTTTTGTAATGTCTGCTGTTCCCTGTAATAAAGAAGTGCAGTTCAGTCAGAACATAATATTATATAAATAAAAATGTACTGCCAGTTGCAATAGTAAGTAGGCTAAACAATATAATTTCATATGTTATTCATGCCATTTATTGTGCAACCAATTAATAGACAAAAGACAACAGATGAACCATTTAATGGCAGGAGAAATTGTTAGGACTGACCGATTAAAGGCCAATAAGCAATTTAACAAATATAAAACTAGTGAGATTGCAATTTGAACATTCTCATATAATCTATTACAAACTAAGTAAGCAAGCGCAAGTGGTATCGTTGAAGATTTTAACCCTCTGAGGTCAACAGATGTGCCGGCACATCCAACTCATGTTTCTATTAATAAAGCAATGATGGAACATCAGAGACTTCCTTTGACCACTTCCTGAAAATACAGTGTCACCTCTTTCCAGTACCAAATTAGTTTGTTCACATGAATAAAGCTTTGCTTGTCCAGGATGTACCTTGCCTCTTGCTCTAACACTACTAGGATAGGCTCCAACACCCAATGACCCTTGATTACAGAAAACAGGTCCAGAAAATGAATGAATGATTGCTCAGTTGATCCTAGTTGCAATGAGTAAACAATGTTTCATGGATACTATATAAATTGAAGTACTATAAGACTTGCTACCCGCAGCTGTTCTGCTTTGTGTTGGCCTGATCCCATCAGATCTCAGAAGCTAAGCAGTGCAGGATCTGGTTCATACTTGGATAGGAGACCTCTTCGGAACACCAGCAGCTGTGTGTTTCTCCAGATGACACTAGAGTTGTGTCAGGAAGGGCATTCGGCATAAATCTTGCGCCAAATACCAATGCTGCTCCCATGCGAAAATGGGAGCAGCCAAATAGACAGTAACAACAATAAGACTTGCTATTACTACAACCCCTGGCAAAAATTATGGAATCACCGGCCTCAGAGGATGTTCATTCAGTTGTTTAATTTTGTAGAAAAAAAAGCAGATCACAGACATGACACAAAACTAAAGTCATTTCAAATGGCAACTTTCTGGCTTTAAGAAACACTATAAGAAATCAAGAAAAAAAGATTGTGGCAGTCAGTAACAGTTACTTTTTTAGACCAAGCAGAGGAAAAAAAATATGGAATCACTCAATTCTGAGGAAAGAATTATGGAATCACCCTGTAAATTTTCATCCCCCAAATTAACACCTGCATCAAATCAGATTTGCTCATTGACATTGGCCCTATGCCATGACATTGACCCTATGTGTCTTTTTGCAAGGAATGTTTTTGCAGTTTTTGCTCTATGGCAAGATGCATTATCATCTTGAAAAATGATTTCATCATCCCCAAACATCCTTTCAATTGTCCAAAATATCAACATAAACTTGTGCATTTATTGATGATGTAATGACAGCCATCTCCCCAGTGCCTTTACCTGACATGCAGCCCCATATCATCAATGACTGTGGAAATTTACATGTTCTCTTCAGGCAGTCATCTTTATAAATCTCATTGGAAAGGCACCAAACAAAAGTTCTAGCATCATCACCTTGCCCAATGTAGATTCGAGATTCATCACTGAATATGACTTTCATCCAGTCATCCACAGTCCACAATTGCTTTTCCTTAGCCCATTGTAACCTTGTTTTTTTCTGTTTAGGTGTTAATGATGCCTTTCGTTTAGCTTTTCTGTATGTAAATCCCATTTCCTTTAGGCGGTTTCTTACAGTTCGGTCACAGACGTTGACTCCAGTTTCCTCCCATTCGTTCCTCATTTGTTTTGTTGTACATTTTTCTATTTTTGAGACATATTGCTTTAAGTTTTCTGTCTTGATGCTTTGATGTCTTCCTTGGTCTACCAGTATGTTTGCCTTTAACAACCTTCCCATGTTGTTTGTATTTGGTCCAGAGTTTAGACACAGCTGACTGTGAACAACCAACATCTTTTGCAACATTGCGTGATGATTTACTCTCTTTTAAGAGTTTGACAATCCTCTCCTTTGTTTCAATTGACATCTCTCGTGTTGGAGCCATGATTCATGTCAGTCCACTTGGTGCAACAGCTCTCCAAGGTGTGTTCACTCCTTTTTAGATGCAGACTAACGAGCAGATCTGATATGATGCAGGTGTTAGTTTTGGGGATGAAAATTTACAGGGTGATTCCATAATTTTTTCCTCAGAATTGAGTGATTCCATATTTTTTTCCTCTGCTTGGTCTAAAAAAGTAACCGTTACTGACTGCCACAATCTTTTTTTCTTGATTTCTTATAGTGTTTCTTAAAGCCAGAAAGTTGCCATTTGAAATGACTTTAGTTTTGTGTCATGTCTGTGATCTGCTTTTTTTCTACAAAATTAAACAACTGAATGAACATCCTCTGAGGCCAGTGATTCCATAATTTTTGCCAGGGGTTGTACTAAAACAGAAAAAAAATGGGACATATGGAAGACAAACTAATGACACCAATAACAGAAAAACCTGCAGTGATTATCTTTACTTGGACAGTATAAACCAAAGATATTTCATGTTTTGTGTTGCCAGTTTCATTTCATTTGTTAATATACATCTGTTCCTACATTTAAGGTTTACAACACATTGCAAAAAAAGAAAAAAAAAGAAAAAAGAAAATGTTGGGACACAAAAAGCATTTTCCACTTTTTAAGTGTTGCATTTTCTTCTTCTTCTTTGTCTTTCGGCTGTTCCCGTTAGGGTTCGCCACAGCAGATCAATCGTTTCCATCTCGCCCTGTCCTCTGTATCTTCCTCTGTCACACCAACCACCTGCATGTCCTCCCTCAGCACATCCATAAACCTCCTCTTTGGCCTCCGTCTTCTCCTCCTGCCTGGTGGCTCCATCCTCAGCATCCTTCTCCCTATATACCCTGGGTCCCTCCTCTGCACATGTCCAAACCATCTCAATCTCGCCTCTCTGACTTTGTCTCCAAGCCATCCCACCTGAACGGTCCCTCTGACATGTTCATTCCTAATCTTGTCCATTCTCATCACTCCCAAAGAGAATCTCAACATCTTCAGCCCTGCCACCTCCAGCTCTGCCTCTTGTCTTTTTGTTAGTGTCACCGTCTCTAAGCCGTGCTCACTACTGTATTGTAAACTTTCCTTATCACTCTTGCTGATATTCTTTGGTCACAAATCACTCCTGCCACCTTTCTCCACCCACTCCACCCTGCCTGCACTCTCTTCTTCACCTCTCTACTACACCCTCCATTACTTTGAACAGTTGACCCCAAATATTTAAACTCATCTACTTTCACCACCTCTACTCCTTGTAACTGCACTATTCCACTGGGCTCCCTCCCATTCACACACATGTACTCATTCTTGTTTCTACTGACTTTCATCCCCCTTCTCTCCAGAGCATATTTCCACCTCTCCAGACTAGAGTCAACTTGCTCTGTACTCTCACTACAGATCACAATGTCATCTGCAAACATCATAGTCCATGGAGACTCCTGTCTGATCTCATCCGTCAACCTGTCCATCACCATTGCGAACAAGAAAGGACTCAGAGCTGATCCTTGGTGTAATCCCACCTCCTCCTTGAATGAGTCTGTCATTTCTACTGCGCATCTCACCGCTGTCACACTATTCTTGTGCATGTCCTGCACTACCCTAACATACTTCTTTGCCACTCCAGACTTCCTCATACAATACCACAGCTCTTCTCTTGGCACCCTATTATAAGCTTTTTCTCAGTCCACAAACACGCAGTGTAACGCTTTCTGGCCTTCTCTGTACTTCTCCATCAGTATTCTCAGAGCAAACATTGTATCTGTAGTGCTCTTTCTTGGCATGAAACCATATTGCTGCTCACAGATCTTCACCCGTTTTCTAAGCCTAGCTTCTACGACTCTTTCCCATAACTTCATGCTGTGGCTGATCAACTTTATGCCTCTGTAGTTACTGCAGCTCTGCACATCTCCCTTGTTCTTGAAAATAGGAACCAGCACACTTCGTCTCCGCTCCTCAGGCATCCTTTCACTTTCCAAGATTTTATTAAACAATCTGGTTAGAAACTCCACTGCCATCTCTCCTAGACATTTCCATGCCTCCACTGGCATGTCTTTTGGACAACTGCCTTTCCACTCTTCATCCTCTTCATAGCAGCCTTCACTTCTTCCTTACCAATCTCTTGTACTTCCTGACTTACTCTCACCACATCATCCAGCCTTTTCTCTCCCTCATTTTCTTCATTCATCAGCTCTTCAAAATATTCCCTCCACCTTCTCAGCACACACTCCTCACTTGTCAGCACATTAGCACGTGCATCTTTTACCACCCTAACCTGCTGCACATCCTTCCAGTGTTGCAGTTTGCATTTCCATATTCTTGACATGTTCTCAGCTGGGGACAGGTTAGGACTGCAGTCAGACCAGTCCAGTGTAAAGAGGAGGTGATGGTCTAGAGATTAAGCATTTGGCAGAGGATATTCAGTTCAAACCCCAGTCTGACCAGAAAATCACTAAGGACCCTTGGGCAAGGCCCTTAATCTCAAGCTGCTCCCGGTGTGTAGTGAGTGCCGTGCATGGCATTGCATGACATTGGTGTGTGAGTGGGAATGGGTGAATGTGAGGCATCATTGTAAAGCGCTTTGAGCATCTGATGCAGATGGAAAAGCGCTATATGAATGCAGGCCATTTAACATCTTTATCCTCAGCCATGCCTTTGTAAGGTGTGCAGAATGTGGTTTTGCATTGTCTTGTTGAAAAGTGCACATATGTCCCTGGAAAAAGATTTGAATGCAGCATGCATTTCTCCAGGTGACAGAGAGCTGAATTGTGTGAAAGGTCTGCAGTGTAGTGGGCAAAAAGGAACAAAAAACAGAATTTTTCCCTTGGGAACTGTATTGGACACACAGTTCAATGTCCTAACAAACTGTGGCCTATTCACTATGACAGCAATCCCATCAGAAATCTGTTGGGACAAAAAGAACATTTGTGTTAGTTGTGGTCTTGAATTTAATAAAAGTCATCCTTACTTGATAACATGTATGCATGATTTTAATGTCACCTCCTGGACCTTATTTTTCCACAGATATTTACATCTAAATACCTGGGTATGTTTCCAGTCAGTGTTACAAGAAATATGTTGCAATTTTTTAGGCTATCTTAAAACCCTATTCATATGAATAATATTCCTGCTACATCCAAATACATTAGGCAACTTTTCATTCAGTTGAGGACAAATGTTGCTCATAAATAATTCATTCAGCATGACAGAGGAGGTTTTGCAGTTTTCATGTCGTGTCCCGGGCATGACATTATTCTGTATTCAGGGACTCCCGGTGCTCCTCCAGTTTACAGAGAGGAGTGGCACTTCAGTCACCATAATGCACTTGGCAAAGTTTAGCACAGTATACACAAGATATAAAAAGAAATAAGTTTGACACATGCCTCAATGTTAAGCACCCTAGTGGCTTGAGAAGGCCAAGGATATGGCCACATTTCAGCTGCCTATGGCTGATAGGTGGTTCCAATTGAGAAGTGGGGATGGTTGCCTTCCTGGGTGGTTGTCACAAAGGACAAGGAGGTTCAGTAGTGTGGTGGAAGTAGTAAAGTGCAGCAGCAGTGCATGCTGCTAGACCTGACCATCATTCATTTATTTTGCATACCCTCTTACTCCAATTAAGGTAAGGGTCACAGTTGGCTGGAGCCTATCCCAGCAGTCATAGGGCGTGAGGCAGGGTAGACCCTGGAGCAGACGCCAGTCTATTGCAGGGCCGTATATAGACAGAGAAACTTACACTCACTCCTGTGGTCAATTTACAGTCACCAGTTCACCTTACCTGCATGTCTTTAGATTTGGGAGGAGCGAGAGCAACTGGAGGGAACACACACAAACATGAGGAGAACACAGCAAACATAACACACACAGCAGAGCCCAGGCTGGAAGCCTCTTTAAATCCTCTGTTGTTATTTTATGAAGAATATTCAGCAAGCTGCTTTATCTTTCCTGTCTGTCAATGAATAATCAGTGTCCTTTTTATAATACAGTGGGGGAAATAAGTATTTGATCCACTGTTAATTTTGCAGGTTTTCCCACCTACAGAGAATGTAGAGGTCTGTAATTTTTATCGCAGGTACACTTCAACTGTGAGAGACAGAATCTAAAAAAAATCCAGAAAATTACATTGTATGATTTTTTTTAAATAATTAATTTGCATTTTATTGCATGAAATAAGTATTTGATCCCCTACCAACCAGCAACAATTCTGGCTCTCACAGACCTGTTAATTTTTCTTTAAGAAGCCCTCTTATTCTGCACTCTTTACCTGTATTAATTGCACCTGTTTGAACTTGTTACCTGTATAAAAGACACCTGTCCACACATTCAATCAATCACATTCCAACCTATCCACCATGGCCAAGACCAAAGAGCTGTCTAAGGACATCAGGGACAAAACTGTAGACCTGCACAAGGCTGGGATGGACTACAGGACAACAGGTAAGCAGCTTGGTGAGAAGACAACAACTGTTAATGATTATTTATTAGAAAGTGGAAGAAACACAACATGGCTGTCAATCTCCCTCGGTCTGGGATTCCATGCAAGATTTCACTTTGTAGGGTAAGGATGATTCTGAGAAAGCTCAGAACTACACAGGAGGGCCTGGTCAATGACCTGATGAGAGCTGGGACCACAGTCACAAAGATTACATTAGTAACACATGATGCTGTCATGGTTTAAAATCCTGCAGGGCAGCAAGGCCCCCCTGCTCAAGCCAGCACATATCCAGGCCTGTTTTAAGTTCACCAGTGACCATCTGGATGATCCAGAGGAAGCGTGGGAGAAGGTCATGTGGTCAGATGAGTCCAAAATAGAGCTTTTTGGAATCAACTCCACTTGCCGTGTTTAGAGGATGAGAACAACCCCACGAAAACCATCCCAACCGTATAGCATGGTGGTGGAAACATCATAATTTGGGGGTGTGTCAAGGATTTTATACAGTTCATGCTCATATTATCATTTATTTTCTTTAGTTTATGCTTATATTATTATAATTTATTTTCTTTAGTTTATGCTTATATTATTATTATTTATTTTCTTATAGTTTATGCTTATTATTTTTCCTCTTTGTGAGAAGAGGAGGTTTTAGAAAGAAAGACTTGTTGTCTGCATTCTTCATGATTGAGCAAACTATTTTTCATTTTGCCTTATCCTGCTTTGACGAGCCACAAGGCTCATGTTGCAGGAATGGAAGGTTTCAGCCATTACCTTGCTTTGCTATCACCCTCTTGCAGACATGACTCATGTGTAACCTCTCCCGACTGTCCTTGTTTGTTTTTTCTCATGTTGATGAACTAAATAAAAGGCTGGGCCAGAGGAGGGGATTTTAGGAGAGCTTTGGAGCTTAGCACATAAGCTACTTCTTGGTCTCCTCCTCTGCGCAGAGCAAAAAATATATATATATTTGTCTCTCTCTGACTGGTTTCTTTACAGTGTCTGTGCCTCTCATTTCTTTATAAACAGGGTGCAAACCCAACAGTTTTTTCTTGGCGCCCAACGTGGGGCGTCGACAGATCTTCTCGAGCGAATGGAGGAAGACACGCCGCAGAGGGATCGAAGGAAAGTCCTGAGGAGTGAATTCTCCGTCGGGCCGGTGACTATAGACGTCCACCTCTGCTCGCCGCAGTAGATTGACGACGCCGCCGAACCAAATGAGGGGCGCAACAAATTAACGTAAGTAATTACTGCCTGCCTGTGAGGAAAATATGTTGAGGAGGGGTTCGAGTCCCCATCCAGAATAAAGTGCGGGGGAGGGAGTTAGAGTCTCCGGTCCTGCCGGCACATTTGGCGGAGGGGTTCGAGTCCCCATCCGGAATAAAGTGCGAGAAAGGAAAGTCAGAGGGGAAAGTAATGTCTGTAAAACCTGAAGATAATAAGACGGCCGTGAGAGGCCGTGATGTAAATCCACCCCTGCAGCCACAAAATCAGGCTGCAGTAAGACAAGCGGCACCAACAGTGGCTCCACCACTGGTAAAGGACCCGATTTCTGACCCTAATTATCCCCAGGGGAGTTCTGAAGGTCCGTCATATGACCCAATAAGCTCACTGTATCCAAATCCATTTTTGGATAATCAGAGGGTGGAATTTTCAACTGTATTGACCCCGCCTGCGGCAACAAATTCTTTAATGCCCGAAAAATACATTTTGAGAGACAGGGCTATGATTAAGCCGCCTCTAAAATACGGTTTCAATATATCCCCAGATCACAGTTTTATTGCTCCAATGATCCAGGTCCCAAACCCAAATATAGCTCAAGGACAGTCGCCATTCCTTCATGTCTTCCTTCCATGGACACCAGAAGAGGCAGCAAAGGCCGTGTCTGGCCTGCCAGACCCACAAGCTGATGTGGAAGAATGGGTAAAAGGAATAGAAGATATTATAAAAGCGTATAGGTTGAATGGCTGTGAAGTAGGACAGGCCGTACAATTGGCTCTGGGACGAAACTGGGTCCACGTGAGAGGGACATTTACAGGACGTGCTGCATACGGCACGGTCCTGCCATACGGGAATGAGGAAGATTCGGCAGCGGCGTTACAGGCTCAAATAACCGATCTAATGACCAGAGTTAAAAACAAGTTTAAACAGAAAGCGGACTATGGTAAAATAAATGCGTGTAAACAAAAGGCAGATGAGGATGTGGATGATTATAATCAGCATTTAGGGACAGTTTTCTGCGCAAACAGCGGTATACCGCATAGTGATGATCAAGCGGGAGCATATC
Organism: Thalassophryne amazonica; assembly: GCF_902500255.1. Lineage (NCBI taxonomy): Eukaryota > Metazoa > Chordata > Actinopteri > Batrachoidiformes > Batrachoididae > Thalassophryne > Thalassophryne amazonica. The sequence continues at coordinate 29,135,786 of NC_047109.1, forward strand.
AAAATCAGCTGAAACAAGCCCTCCTGAATGGTTTGAAGCCGGAAATTAGTGCATGGATCAGAAAGCACAATGTGACCACTGACTCGGATGATATGATTAAGATACTGGATTGGGCAAGACATGCAGCAAAAGTGACCGGACAGACAAAACCCAAAACTTCTGTCTTTGTGACTGAGGATTTTTCTGAAATCTTCCATCAAATGGGAGGCTTTAGGGGCCGGGGTCGTGGACGCGGCCGTGGTCGAGGAGGCTTTCGAGGTGGAGGGCGTGGTCATCCCAAATCAAGCCCACAGGAGAGTGCCTGTTGGGGGTGTGGAGAATTTGGCCATTGGCAAAGGGACTGTCCCCACCAAGGTCCGCCTAAAGTGGTGAGACAGGTGAATTCAGAGAAAATATTGAAGTTTGTCAATTTTGAAGATCCTGAAACGAACCAAACTGCTTGTGTCTCTGTGGTTTATTCGCCCCATTGTCCAGTAAATTTACTGGGACGAGATTTGATGACTGCCTTATCTATAGGAGTCACGCCAACAGTAGGTGGTATGAGAGCTGTGAGGCAGCCCGCTACTGTATATACAAATTTGGCCCAGGCCTGGCAGTACTCTTTGGATCTGTCGGAGTTGAGACAAACTGAACAATTATTGGAGGAAGGTCTGACGACCTGTGAAAACAGAGAACACGTAGTAATGATGTCACCAAAAGATCTACACATAACTATGCTATTCACTCCACAAAAGGATGAAAGGTATGGAGCAGGATTTCTGAAAATTCCATCAGAATTACAGACAGTAGCACACCTATACACAGACAGAAAAACCACCTCTGTGTGTAGTGTAGTGCTGACCCAAAGTGCAGACAAATGGCACAGAGGAAAACCTGAGGCTGTGCCGCATATTTCACTGACAAGGGCAGACACTCAGTCCTGGAAGGACCTTGGAGGAATTGTTAAAATAGCTGAGGAAGCAACTGATTGGCACGAAGCAGATGCAGTGTCGGTGTGGGATTTCAGTCCATCCACAGGCTTGTATCGGAAATACATGTTTGTAAGTGCTTGGACGACACCGGTGATACATGAAGTAGATCTGGACGATTGAAATTTAACAACATCTGTGTTGTTGACACAGGAAGATGAGACTTTATTGGCCAAACTGCCTCCTCATCTCTGGGTGAATGCACCCACAGATGTAGGACTGTTGAAAAATATTCCGCCAGTCAAAATTAAGCCACGATCTGATTGGAGACCACGGATCAAACAATATCCATTAAAACCTGAAGCAGAAAAAGGAATTGAACTGGTTATTGCAGAATTATTGGAAGCAGGAGTCATCAGGGAATGTTTAGATGCATCCTGTAACACTTCAATATATCCTGTGAAAAAAGCAGACAATCAGAATTGACGAATGGTACAAGACCTACGTGCTGTAAATGCTGCAGTAGAAACTAGTGCCCCTCTGGTCCCAGACCCACATATGCTGCTAAATAGTTTAAGTCCTGGAAACATGTACTTCTCTGTCATAGACATCAGTAATGCATTTTTCTCAGTACCTGTTCATCCAGACTCTCAATTTTGGTTTGCTTTTACATTCAAAGGGAAAAGATATACATATACAAGACTCCCTCAAGGTTTTGCTGACAGTCCGACCACAAGCAATAAATTGTTGCTTATCTTCATTTACTCCACCAGAAGATTCACAAATCTTGGTGTATGTAGATGAATTGTGGTGGCAGGAAAGACAAAAGACAGCTGTACAAAATGTACTATGATGCTTTTGCAACATTTGGCAGAAACAGGAAGTAAAATTAAAAAGCAAAAGTTGCAGTTCATGCAACCACAAGTGACTTATTTAGGCCACGTCCTATCAGCTGAGGGGAAACGAATACAAGACGATCGAAAGCACGCTATTCTCAAAGCGCCTAAACCGTCAACAAAAAAGGAAATGATGACTTTCTTAGGTATCTGTAATTATTGCAGAGCCTGGATTCCATGTTATGCAGAGAAGGTGCAGAAATTACAGGATTTAATACACTCTATATCAATGGCTATGAGTGACAAAATACAGTGGAATAAAGAAGCTGAAGAATAGTTTACAGCTCTTAAACAAGAACTTGTGAGTTCCACAGTATTATCTCTGCCCAGTTATGCCAAGCCATTCACTCTCGTGGTGGACACAAAACAGGGATTCATGTGTGCAGTCTTGCTACAACAACATGGTAATAAAAATAAACCAGTTGGATACATTCTTATCGCCTGCTAGACAGATAGCTTATACAGCAATGCTATTGTCTCAGCCACATATTACCATTGAAAGATGCAACACCTTGAATCCCGCCACACTCCTACCTACTGAGACAGACGATGAACCGCATGATTGTTTGGCAGACACACAGAAACAACAATTGCCTCGACCAGACTTAACAGACGAGCCATTTACAGATGGACTACATTACTTTGTGGATGGCTCATGTTTCAAAGATTAGAAAGGACAGACATTAACAGGTTCAATTACCAAATACTGTTATTGAAGCAAAACAGATTGATCATTTTAAATCAGCCCAAGCTGCAGAACTCATTGCATTAACCAGAGCTTGTATCTTGGCTAAAGGACAGAAACTGACAGTCTATACAGATAGTCAATATGCATTTTCAACAATTTGGTTCTTTGCAAAACAATGGCAACAAAGAGGTATGATAACCTCTACAGGGAAACCAGTGACACATGCAGGCTTACTCACAAATTTGCTAGAAGCAGTGACATTACCATCACACCTGGCATTATGTAAATGTGCAGCCCACACCAGAGGTACAGATTTTGTCTCCAGAGGAAACTGCCTGGCAGACAAAATAGCAAAAGAAGTAGCAGCTGGTCGATATGGCACTTCTTCTATTTACACAGCTCAGACAGACAATGAACCATTAATAGATTCTGACCTTTTATTGGATATGCAAAAACAGGCACCAGCGCAGGAACGACATTTGTGGTTGAAAAATGGGGCAACCCCAAACCCCAAAGGACTTTATTGTGTACATAACAAACCCATCCTACCCAAAAGCTTATTCAAAGCAGCCGCAATTGCGACGCATGGGTTAACGCATGTGTCGACAGGGGGGATGGTATATATGGTAGACCAATACTTTACTACCTATGGATTTAATTTATACTCAAAACAATTTTGTAAAGCCTGTGTTACCTGATTGAAACACAACCCACAGGGAAATATAAGACCCCGGAGAGGGCAATTCCCAGAACCACAGTATCCTTTTCAAATTGTTCATATGGACTTTATTGAACTAAATCGATGTGGACCTTATCAATACTGTCTAGTATTAATTGATGCCTTTTCAAAATGGGTAGAAATTGTTCCATCACAAAAAGCAGATGCTTTAACAGTAGCAAAAGCATTGTGTAAGACAATTATTCCGTATTATGGAATACCAGAGACATTGTACAGTGATAATGGAACACATTTTGTAAATGAAGTTGTACAAAGAGTAGCAGAACACATGAAAATTAAGTTAAAACATCATTGTGCTTACCACCCACAAAGTGCAGGATTAGTGGAAAGGACAAATGGCACAATAAAAACAAGACTAAGGAAATGTATGGAAGAGACAAAATGAACCTGGATTGAATGTTTGGACCTAGTAAAATTGTATATGAGAATAACACCAACACCATCAGGTTTAACACCATTTGAGATACTTTATGGACGACCATATCGTCTACCAATTTTTGACATGGATACTAAAACAGCAGATGAGGAACAAACATTAGCAGATTTTATGAAAAAGACATTAACACAGAAAGAGATAACTCAAACACATTTACTGCCGAATAATTTTGATCTCCCACAGGACGGCCTTCCAGTAGTCCAGCCAGGAGACTGGGTATTCATCAGAGTGATTAAGAGGAAGAACTGGTCCAGTCCTCGTTGGGAAGGTCCATACCAAGTGCTGTTAACAACACCAACTGCAGTAAAGATAGCGGAGAGATCAACGTGGATACATCTAAGTCACTGTAAGATACAGCGGGTGTTGGCTGCCTCCACAGTGTAAGGGGAAGTCTGGCTACAAAGGGAGTCTATTTAATTAGCAATAGATTGTCTCAACGCCAGTGAAGCAGGGAGATCCTTACACTATTAGGTGAGGTTGGTTAACAACACTGTATCCTAGCAATCATGACTGAACTACAGCAGACCCCGGAGCGGCGTGCTCAGCGCCGCCGCTGCCGGACTGTTGGTAGGGCAGCCGGTTGCGTTGTGATCTTAGTGTGTTTCGTGCTCCTCGGATTCCTGGCCTGGTGGTTGACCCAAGAATTGCAGCTCACTGTGGACCGAGCCAGAGAACAACCAATGCATAATCAAACTGTATTTCGGGGGCAACAGTTCTCAGCAAATCTGACAAGACGTAATATCACTTGCCTCAGTGCAACCACTTATATGATAGGGATTTCAACAGAAGACGTACAAGCGTGCCCAAGTGCTGCTCCATTGACTAGACTGAAGGGAAATGCAAAAATATCATCACATGTTAAATTGTCATCACAACGGCCATTCCCGATTTGCTTTTACGGGACAGGGAATAAAACTGTAGGTAAAATTAAGAAACGTCTGTGTACCCAAACGTATGTTTTATCAAATAATTTAAGCCTAACCAAAACATATTATGTGGATGGTACTTATCTTCATCACATTGGACGTGGATGTAATTATACAGGCTCCTGTCCATGGGGAACGGATGAATCATGTGCTTATGTTATTAAGTTTTTGCTACCACCTGTAAATGGTACTCCGGTGTATGATGACATCTATTGGCTTTGTGGTTCCAGACTGTACTTGAGTCTCCCACCAAATTGGGGTGGTGTGTGTGCACCTACCCAGGTGACTGACCATACATATGTGGTAGTGCCAAGGACCTCCACAGAGAAGAATGGCAGCACCAGACGGAGGAGATCGATATACCCAGATGTGTTACCACATGACCACATGTGGGGCTCGGATGTACCAAAGAACCAAAAATTGTGGTCTGTAGGAGATAAAATAGCACATTCATTGTTCCCCTGGATAGGAGTGGTAAAAAATTCATTAATGATTGAAACTCTGAATTATCGATTGGGTCTGTTCATGAATGTAACTGAGAAAATAGTAGCAGCTCACAACACTGAAATAGATGCTTTACGTACCATGGTGATGCAAAATCGCATGGTTTTAGACTTGCTTACTGGTTCACAGGGAGGAGTTTGTGTTCTGCTGAACACAACATGCTGTACTTTCATCCCAGACTCCATTCATTCAGTGGATGTGCAGGACGCATTGGAAGAGCTGAATAAACTTTGTGATGCAATGCATAAAGACACCCTAGCCATGAGCCGGTGGAATCCCTGGTCCTGGTTAACTTCTGGACCATGGTGGCAGTTACTATTGAAAATGGTGACACCAGTTATTATAGTCCTAATTCTGATTGGACTTTGCATGTGTTGTGTGATCCCTTGTATCAAAACAATGGTTGGCAAAATGGTGTCAAATACATTTGTACAGTGTAATCTGGCTTTCCAACAAACTATGCCAAAATATCAAGCATTGAAACAGTCAGACCTTAGTGGAGAAAACTATAATGACTGTGTTGAGAATTATGATGATATTGAAAAGCTCACAACTCCAGTTCAAGCTTGAACTGTTGACGTGATGAGTTAACACACTCTTAGCCTATGAAGCTTTAGCTGAAAATGTAATAAGACAAGTGGTTAAAGTGGACAAATTTTCTATTGAAGTGTGTTTTGGACATGACAAACTTATGTAAATAAACGATAAACAGGGAGGATTATGTCAAGGATTTTATACAGTTCATGCTCATATTATCATTTATTTTCTTTAGTTTATGCTTATATTATTATCATTTATTTTCTTTAGTTTATGCTTATATTATTATTATTTATTTTCTTATAGTTTATGCTTATTATTTTTCCTCTTTGTGAGAAGAAGAGGTTTTAGAAAGAAAGACTTGTTGTCTGCATTCTTCATGATTGAGCAAACTATTTTTCATTTTGCCTTATCCTGCTTTGACGAGCCACAAGGCTCATGTTGCAGGAATGGAAGGTTTCAGCCGTTACCTTGCTTTGCTATCACCCTCTTGCAGACATGATTCATGTGTAACCTCTCCTGACTGTCCTTGTTTGTTTTTTCTCATGTTGATGAACTAAATAAAAGGCTGGGTCAGAGGAGGGGATTTTAGGAGAGCTTTGGAGCTTAGCACATAAGCTGCTTCTTGGTCTCCTCCTCTGCGCAGAGCAAAAAATATATATATATTTGTCTCTCTCTGACTGGTTTCTTTACAGTGTCTGTGCCTCTCATTTCTTTAAAAACAGGGTGCAAACCCAACAGGGTGCTCTTCTGCAAAGGGGACAGGACGACTGCACCGTATTGAAGGGAGGATGGATGGGGTCATGTATTGCAAGATTTTGGCAAACAACCTCCTTCCCTCAGTAAGACCATTGAAGATGGGTCGTGGCTGGGTCTTCTAGCATAACAATGACCCTGAACACACAGCCAGGGCAACTAAAGAGGGGCTCCATAAGAAGCATTTCAAGGTCCTGGAGTGGCAGATCCAGTCTCCAGACCTGAACTCAATAGAAAATCTTTGGAGGGAGCTGAAACTCCAAACCTGAAAGATCTGGAGAAGATCTGTATGGAGGAGTGGCCCAAAATCCCTGTTGCGGTGTGTGTAAACTTGGTCAAGAACTACAAAACGTCTAACCTCTGTAATGGCAGACAAATGTTTCTGTACTAATTGTTAATGTCTGTTTTTCTCGGGGATCAATACTTATTTCATGCAATAAAATGCTAATTAATTATTTAAAAATCATACAAGTTGATTTTCTGGATTTTTTTAGATTCTGTCTCTCACAGTTGAAGTCTACCTGTGATAAAAAATTATAGACCTCTCCATTGTTTGTCGGTGGGAAAACCTGCAAAATTGACAGTGGATCAAACACTTATTTCCCCCACTTTAAGTGTCATAATTCTTAAAAAAAAAAGTATAAACATCTGTCTGAAATAAAATACATTCAAATGCCATTTTTCATTTATACTTTGTTTATCCACTACTAATTTACAGTGGTGGGCACAGTTCAGCTAATCCTATAACAGATAATTATCTAAGCTGATGTTTTTGCTAGCAGGTTAGCTTTTCAGGTAAGTTTTAAAACCACCATCGGACCAAATATCTTCCAATAATTTTAGTTGCGATAACTTTCAGTCCGTGAGTGAGCAAAGTTTAACGGTCAAAAATGTTTGTAAACTCTAAAATCAAACATTTTAGTCCGTCTTTGTGTTTGTAGCTGACTGGCTGCCTGTCGCTTGCTGATGACATCATCATTAAGCACAAAACATGATTGGCTGGTTGAGGCAGGGAGCATTGTGGGTAGTGTAGTTCAGGTGCACTTTGGACAGTACACTGAGTGAGGCCGCTCGACACAAAAACAAATGTGACTAATTTTAACATTATTTTATTTTATTTCTTTGTGGCTGTGATTTAATCGCCAAGACTCGGTGGGGGAGAGGAGCTCTCACTGCGCAGCTGTGTGTAGGGACGAGGGACTTTTCTTCACGTTTAGACACTGTTTTGGATTTTTTTTAAAAGGACGCTTTATGTGGATTATTTGTCAGGAACAATGCCACAGTGCCCAAGTAGCCCAAGCTCAGCGGCAGTCAGCACCCGGCGAGGTTGAATCCAAGGAGCGGATCAAGTGGCCAAAAATGAGTGATAGTTTCTGCTGGAAGGATCTTGATGAGCTGACAATAGTTCTTGAGTGTTGTCTGAGAGGAACTGTTGAAATGAAGTTGGTTGTATTCCAGTCAATTGTCTATAGCTTTTGTTATGACAGGTTTGGTGGAGACGAGAAGAAGAAGGAGAATAGACGCAAGCCAATCGCAGACAAGTTGAGAAAAGGCACCTCAGAATTCAGTTGAGAGCCCTGAAGAGGCAGTGGAAGGATGCTGCTCAGCATCAGAAGGAAGGCTTCCTGGTACTCATGGAAGATATCAGGAAGCAGATTCAGGCAGATTCAGGCTATTAGTAGGGCTGAGTATGCAAGAAAGAAGAGAAAGGAGAAGAGGAGAAAGAGGGAGTGGTTTATTAAGAACCCATATAGTTTTGCAAAGTCCCTCTTTGAGCAAAGCAAAAGTGGTACATTGAAAGTTGGAGAGTTGGAAGAACACCTACGCAAAACCTACTCAGACCCCAACAGTGATGCGCCATTGCCGGACATGGATGATGCTCCCCAGACCAACAGAACCAGGGGTAGCTTTTGACATGGAAGGCTTGAGATGGTCTGAGGTGCAGGAGAGTGTGAAAAGATCAAGAGCAAAGAGTGTTCCAGGGGTGAATGGACTCTTGTACAAATTGTACAAGAAGTGCCCTAAGGTACTGAAATTCCTGTGGAAGCTTTTACGGCTGATGTGGGACCGGCAGGCAGTCCACACTGATTGGTGCCTAGCAGATGGAATTTATATTCCAAGTTGGTTGAGTCCAATGCATGTGCCAGATGTGGAAAGAGGGGTTCATTGGAACATGTCCTTGCTGGTTGTGGCTCATCATTACAGATGTATACATGGTGACACAATCAAGTCCTCAAAGTTCTTGTGGATGCCCTGAATACACAGCGTGAAGCAACCAGCTTTCAAAAGCCCTGCCAGGAGATTCCATTTGTGAAGGCTGGTGCTACGGTTAGGAAAAGGCTTAAACAGGATACTGCTACATCTGTTAGTGCACTGAGACAGTGGAGCATCCTGGGGGACATTGGGAAGGCTTTAGTCTTTCCACACCACATAGCAGTCACCACTCTGCGGCTGGATATAGTACTGTGGTCGGATGATGCAAAGGCCGTCATGTTGGTTGAACTAACAGTACCATAGGAGACCAACATGGAATGGGCCTATGAGAGAAAACTGGCCAGGTACAGTGAGCTTAAGGGACAGTGTGAAGATCGAGGTTGGAAGTGTTCTGTCTACCCAGTAGAAGTTGGCTGACGAGGCTTTGTGGGGCGCTCTACCATCAGGTTTTTGACTGACATTGGGGTGCCCCCAAGGCTGAGGAGGGCCACTGTGACCAAGCTCCAGGAGGCAGCTGAGTCTGCGTCTGCATGGATCTGGAATAAGGGCTGGGAGCCCTAGTACCTAGTTCTTGAGCTGAGTTGTTGCCGTCACCCACCAGGTGGCACCCTTTTGGTGCTGCTGGGGCCGCCCATACATGTCGTCTCCTACTGGAATAGGCCCTGAAAGGAGGTATGGGTTCCAGCTGAGGATGGTGGGTGATGAGCAGGGAATTTAATTCCCTGTATGAGCTGTACGTTCTTCAGATGAATCCCACTGAAAGTAACAGGTAAGAATTTATATTTACTACGTGTATTTTACTCTGCCAATCAATGCATTAATGGACGTATTTCGGTTGTTTAAGCCACAGGGTTGAAAGCATGTGAAAAACAGCAACATTTTAGTTAGTAAATGACGGTGTATCTAATCCATGTTTTATCAGTTTGAGACTGTGACACTCTCCTGTTTAGAAAAAGTGGTGTGTCAGATGAAGCCTGCTGGTTCACCCAGTGATCCTATTCCTTTGCGTCTGTTCAGAGAAGTGTTTCCCACAATGGCTTCCACTGTCCTAGGTTGTGTCAATGGAAGTTGATAAATGGGGTAGTGCCTGCTAGCCTGAAGCATGCGGTTGCCAAACCATTAATCAAAAAGGCTGGTCTTGATCCTAGTGATCTATTCAACTTTCACCCTATTTCCAAACTACCATTTCTGTCAAAAGTGTTGGAGAAAATTTTTTTAATCAGTTCAAAGCATTTTTAGATGAGCATGACAACCCTCAGGCCTTTCAATCTGGTTTTAAGAATTTTCACAGTACTGAGTCAGCTTTGATGAGGGTTTTTAATGACATGCTGGTGTACACCAATTCTGGTCACACTGTTATTTTGGTGTTGTTGGATCTGACTGCTGCGTTCGGCACAGTGGATCATGAGATCCTTCTGGATCACTTTAAGAATGTGGTCAGCATTCACGGCTATCATCTAGAATGGTTCAGATCCTACTTAACGGATAGGAGTTTTTGTATAAGACTTAGAGATTTTGTTTCCTCCACAGCTCCCCTGTCATGTGGTGTGCCACAGGGGTCCATTCTTGGGCCACTTTTTTCATTGCATTTGCTTCCTTTGGGTTCAGTTTTTCATAGATTTGGGGTGTCATTTCACCTCAGTGATGGCACCCACCTCAATAGCAGGGTGTAGTGGCTGGGTTAAGGCATGCTGGGATTTGTTTAGCCTAATGTCATCTATTTTCTTCTCAAAGTAATTTAAGAAATCTTGTGCTGTAAAAGGAGAGTGACTTACATGTGGTTGTCCATGTATAAGTCTTGCCACTGCATTGAACAAGAACTTGGAGTTATGCTTGTTTTTGTTAATTATATCAGAGTAATAGGCCCGCTTTGTAGCCAGTATGCATGCTTATACTCTAAGTTAGGATTGCACCACGCGAGGCGTAATACTTCTAATTTTGAACTACAACATTTTCGTTGTAGACCTCTAGCATTTTGCTTGAGGTCACTTCAAATAATCATTGAACCAAGGTGACTGTGTTTTGAGCAATGGCGGTCCTAGAGTGATTTACTCCCCGGGCGAAACCCCCTGCGTGCGCCCCCCGCGCACACTAACGTGGCCACCACCTCCGCCCCACCAGCTGCCCGGTCAGCCCGCCTCCTGGACCGCCCCTGGTTTTGAGGGAACATGGTTTTAACAAAGGTGGAGCAATCATGAGGAGTGTAGACTGGAGCACTGAGTTTAAACTATCCACAAGACTGCCTACTGATTGGGCATTTGCCAAACTTGAAGCTAAGATATCACGCAGTCTTGATTCAAGTTCAGTTGTAGTTGAGGAGTTGATGTGTCACCGCAATGATAAACAAGGTTGTTGTTCCAATAAACATGGCAGCAAAACTGTAAACCTAATAAGTGAGTGATCAGAAACCACTGATGCAAGAGGCATGATGTCAATATTTGTGAGCAATACCCCATGTGAGAACAAAATGCAGGGTATTTCCACTAATGTGCATCGAATCCTGAATGCATTGCTGGAATCCTATTACAGCCATAATTTCCATGAATGATTTGCAGAGGGGATCAGAAGTCTTATTTATATGAATGTTCAAAAAAGCAAATAAAAAAACAGCAAAAAAGCAAAAAAAAACCACCTCTGTCTTGGAAGTCTCACAGGACATGCTGGGGCATGTCCAGCTGTTACACAATTTCTCGGATACTCACTCGACTGAAAGCCATCGAAAGCCGTCTGAATCTTCTGAATGGTTTCCAACACGGAGGTGTTTTTTTTTTTTTGCTGCGCGTCCTGAGCTGCTTTGTGCCGACACGCGAAATCCTCCACACGTCTTTCATTACAAAATCTCCTGTAACAGTGGAATGTGCCACAAAAGTGCTATGTCCAGCTCTGTTGCCATTTCTGTGGTAGTCACATGATGTCCCGGATCAACACAGCATTCAGTTTAGAAATGATCTGGTCGTTCCAGCCTGTCGATGGCCGCTCGGCACGCCACGCGCCCTCTGCCGCTGTGGGCCGTCTTTAAAAAGGTTTTAACAGTCCATAATCCGCTTGACGCCGACAGAATCTTCACCGATATCCAACTGAATCTATCAAATGGTTTCCAACTGCCTGTCTCTAACAGTTTCTGAAAAAAATTTCATGGAGCAAAGCGGCAGTCTCTCAGCAAGTTCTCAGACAAAAGAAATCCCACGAGGGGGGTGGACCAGTGCTCACTCACAGCCTGCCCACAGGCGAATGACGCAACCGACAGGTGTGGAAAAACTCATGCATGCGCACGAAGGTTCAAGCTTGGCTGATGTAATCACACATTATTCAAATCCATATAGTTTTTGAATAAAATAAAAAGGTCCGTTACTTTTTGGACAGACCTTGTATAAGATGCCTGGAAATAGGTTTAGGTTTGAGACATTCTATGTGGGTTGCAGGTAGCAAACACAAAATATTTGATATTGCTGGAACAGCCACTGGGCCATCCTCAATTTCAACATTATTCAATGTGCAAGTTGCAAGACAGAAGGTATGTAATGCGTGAGTGAACATGGTGTGCATTTGTGACCCCCCATCCGCCCTTCCCGATTAGCCTACAACATCCTCCTCAAAGCCAACCGACATCTTCTATCAGGAAGGGCCGACCCCCAAAACAACAGGAAGGCAAACAAGAACGAAAGACAAGTGGTGAAGGCAATGACTGTGAAGTGATTAGAAGTGACACACTGAGGAGACGGGGCCCCAACCATGCAGCTTACCAGGAGAAGAAACAAATACAACCTTATGATTACAAGGGTGTCAATTCAGCATGCAGTCTGTTCAAAGCAAGTTGCCAGATCTGTGAACTATGCCTGTCTACAACACATAATATAAAACTATAAACATATATCCCAGTTCCTACAGTTGTATGCAAATTTTGGGCACCCCTGATGATTTCCATGATTTTCCTTTATAAATCATTGGTTGGTTGGATCAGCTGTTTCAGTTAAATACATCACATAGCAGACAAATGCAGTGATATTTGAGAAGTGAAATGAAGTTTATAGGATTTACAGAAAGTGTGCAATAATTATTAAAACCAAATTAAAACTCAAATTTTGAGTTTCAGCTCCCTCCAAAGATTTTTGATTGAGTTCAGGTCTGGAGATTGGCTAGGGCACTTGAGGTTAGGGTTAGGGTTAGATGGTCACTGGTGAACTTCAAAAGGGCCTGGACATATGCTGGTTTGAGTAGGGGGGCCTCGAATGCCCTGCAGGATTTTAAACCATGACGACTGTGGTCCCAGCTGTCTTCAGGTCACAGACCAGGTCCACAAGTGTAGTTCTGGGCTTTCTCAGAATCATTGTAACCCCGCAAGGAGAGATCTTGCATTGAGCCCCAGACCAAGGATGATTGACAGTCATCATGTATTTCTTCCATTTTGTCATAATTTTGCCAACAGTTCTTGCCTATTATCCTGTGGTCCATCCCAGCATTATGCAATTCCACAATTTTGTCCCTGGTGTCCTTATTAATTTTCTCCCTGGCTCTTTGATCTTGGCCATAGTCGATAGGTTAGATGATAGGTTTTCATCCAGGATGTCTCTGTACATTGCTGCATTCATCTTTCCCTCAATCCTGGCAAATCATCCAGTTCCTGCCGCTGAAAAACATCCCACCGCATGATGCTGCCACCACCATTCTTCACTGTAGGGATACTACCTGGTTTCCTCCAAACATGACACCTGCCTTCATGTTAAAGAGTTCAGTCTTTGTCTCCTCAGACGAGAGAATTTTGTTTCTCATGGTCTGAGAGTCCTTCAGTTGGATTTTGGCAAACTCCAAACAGGCTGCCATGTGCCTTTTACTAAGGAGTGGCTCCTGTCTGACCAATCTGCTATACAGGCCTGATTGGTGGATTGCTGCAGAGATGGTTGTTCTTCTGGAAGGTTCTCCTCTGTTCGCAGAGGAATGCTGTGGGAATGACTGACCATCAGGTTCTTGGTCATCTCTCTGACTAAATGGTAAATGGACTCCATTTATTTAGAGCTTTTCCATCTGCATCAGAAGCTCAAAGTGCTTTACAATTATGCCTCAATTTTCATTTTCAATTTATTAATAATTTATATAGCGCCATCTCACAACATAGTCACCCCAATGCGCTTCACATAACACACAATTTATGACAACACAAAGTAATTTAAAATCAAAATTTAAAATCAAAAGGGCACAATAAAAAAGTAAAACACAGTAGAATAAAAAGAAACTACAAAGCAAACATAAAAACACAATAGATTAATGATAAGACTGTTGTGTGTTGGGGGGTTTGGCTGGACATTTTGGTGTTTTCTTTTCTTTGCTCTCCAGGTGGTATGCAAACTGTTTTTTGTCTGTGGAGAAGGTGCTGGCAGAAGAGTCCTTCACCCTCATCAGCATGATTTGCAGCACCTGTGGATGATGCTCATGTGCAAACTTAAAGACTTTCAGCTGAAGCAGATAATGAGATGGCGTTCTGCATTTAAGCCATGAGTAATTCGAGCAGAATTGCCGGGAACTCGACCTTGTGACGTTCGTTTGTGAGACACTGAGGACCGCGCCTGGGTTTGACACATCGTGCCTGTGAAGGAGGACGGGTGAGGGACACATGCTGTCAGCACACATCAGAGGTGATTATTGTCTGAATAAGTGTTAACAGTAATTTGGTATTTTGTTACGCAGTATATTTGAATATTGATGAGAATTGTGCAGCTCGCTTCTCACTGCCGTGGCGTGCGGACTGATGATCCTCCACCTGTTGTGAGAAGCTGCTCATTTACATAAAGCTTAAATTCAGACCTGAATGTGTTGCTGATAGTGTGTGCCTTTGAAGGATATTTGTTGTAGCTGTTGACTTACCTCACCTTTTCCATCCTTCAGAGTCAGTTTGTCGTATCCACCTGGGGGGTGTTCGGCGGTAAGTCTGGGTCCAGAAGCGCCGAGCTGTGATCCATTTGGGCGCTGGAGAGCGCGCCGTCCTTCACCTCGCCAGACAAACGCACATTTATGTTGTACACCAATTATTGCACAGGAGAAAAATAAAATTGTTTTGTTTTTGGAACCGCTTTCTGGTTATTTAGCGCTGGGTTCAGTCAGACGCAGGTCCGCTCCTCAACCCGCGTCTGCACATAACAGTAGTTCCCGGCCATTCCAAAATGGACCCAGCGGCAGAAACGGTTCCATTTGCCGAAAGAGTTCAAGAATACTTGGAGAAATATGGGAGCAATTACAGTATCTCGCAAACCTAAGTAAACAAACAGGTGCCCGCATTACGGAGCTTGCAGGGCAAGCCGTTCCGCTTCCTGCTGCTCCAGCTGCGGCACCATCGATACCGGTGCAGATAATTCCGTCTCCCAGAGAGTCAGCTTCCGAACCAATTATTGGTCATTCGGAGCCTTATGCGGGAAACGTCGAAGCCTGTGCTCCGTTTTTGATGCAATGTTCTCTGGTTTTTGCTCAGTGACCGGCTTCCTTCTCTTTTGATGGTAGACGTGTCTCATATGTGACAAATCTGCTCCGAGGTGACGTCTTAGCTTGGGTCACTGCGTGATGGAGTAATAACTCTCCATCCTTAGGATCCTTTAAGGATATCTCCAGGTGTTCTTGGACAGGCATAATAATGGACACACGAAAAAAAAAAAAAAAAAAAGGGGCAGATCTTTGGTTGTTTATTTGGGCTGTTTTTGTTTTCTTGTAAGGGGTTATAACTTGTTTGGGGATTTAGAGGCGGTTCTGGTGGAGTGAACGACTGGCGGTTCGGAGCTCGGCTGGACTCAGGTAATCATTATTTGAAGTTAGGTAATTTTTGTTTGAGGATTGGGTCGTTTTGTTTTGTTGTTTTTATTTCCCTGCTTCCCTAACCCCAACCTCACATTGCTCTGAGACCGTTTGTCTTTTGGGTTGTGGGGTGGTGCAGGTTGGTCACGCTGAGCGTTTCTCAGAAGACCTCTGCACCTAGGGGGGGGGGGGGGGGGGGGGGGTGTCAGGGGCGGGGTTTTTTTGGGGTTTGGTTAGGGCCCAGTTCCTCTCCAGCCCCGGTGGGCCTTTGACCGATCGTCATTGGTGTTACCAGGGTGTGGTGCAGCGGGAACATACCTCAGTTGGAGTGGTGGGCCGATCTGTTGCCGTTCGCCATTTCGGTAGTTCCACCCCTCCCGATAGGCTGATGGTATGGTCGGGTTGGGGCACCGGACGTCTTTCCGGTTTTCCGCTGCGCTTAGGGGATGGGACTGGGTTAGTTTTTCCTGTGTCCTTCCCCAGCTTGGTAGTTTTGTGCTGTTCGCCAAAATTGAGCCGACGATAGGCTCTGGGAGTGATCTGGGGTCTTTCGGGGTGCTGGGGGGGGGTAACAGGGTTTGTCAGTTGTTTTATTTTGCCCCCGGGGTGTTTTAATGAAGTCCGCCGGGGGTTGGATTTTTGTGTTTTTATGCTTCCTTCCAGGTTCCACCTCCAGGGTTGATGGGACAGTCCTCTGGGGGGGAATTGATTGTGGGGCCGACTAACCAAGTGTGGCCGGGTCTGGGGTTCCTGGGTTGTGGGGAGGGTGCCTCCTGGGGTTGATGGTACGGTCCTCTGGGGGGTGCTGTTCCTCCATGTAAACCTGGGGACCTCTGTAAGATTCCGGCTTTGGTGGTCTCTCCTGGAACGGGCAGTAAAGGTCTTCTGGGGGGGGCTCTGCATATCGTTCTGGGGGGGGTTGTTTGTTATTTTTCTTTGTGAATTTATGTTTGTATTGTGTTGTTGGGGCTGTGTTGGGTTGTTGGATTTGGGTGTTTTTCTTTTCTTCCCGGGGTTGGATGGGACGGTCCCCTGGGGAGGGTTTGGGTGGGTTTTGTGTTTTTTCTTGTATGTTGGGTTGTATATGGTACTTTTTGGGGTTTTTTGTTGATGCCAGCCGGCCTTCCGGCCGCGGTGCCCTGTCCTGCTGTCTGCGGTGGACCTTGGGAGCGTTACGCCGTCTGCTTCCTGATGTGGACCCCGGAGGGAGGTGCTGTTCTTGGGCCTGGTCTGTTCGGTCGCCGGGAGGCTTCCCGTTGATGGGGGGTACTGTTGTGTGTTGGGGGGTTTGGCTGGACATTTTGGTGTTTTCTTTTCTTTGCTCTCCAGGTAGTATGCAAACTGGTTTTTGTCAGTGGAGAAGGTGCTGGCAGAAGACTCCTTCACCCTCATCAGCATGATTTGCAGCATCTGTGGATGATGCTCACGTGCAAACTTAAAGACTTTCAGCTGAAGCAGATAATGAGATGGCGTTCTGCATTTAAGCCATGAGTGATTCGAGCAGAATTGCCGGGAACTCGACCTTGTGACGTTCGTTTGTGAGATGCTGAGGACCGCGCCTGGGTTTGACACATCGTGCCTGTGAAGGAGGAATAAGTGTTAACAGTAATTTGGTATTTTGTTACGCAGTATATTTGAATATTGATGAGAATTCTGCAGCTCGCTTCTCACTGCCGTGGCGTACGGAATGATGATCCTCCACCTGTTGTGAGAAGCTGCTCATTTACATAAAGCTTAAATTCAGACCTGAATGTGTTGCTGATAGTGTGTGCCTTTGAAGGATATTTGTTGTAGCTGTTGACTTACCTCACCTTTTCCATCCTTCAGAGTCAGTTTGTCGTATCCACTTGGGGGGTGTTCGGCGGTGAGTCTGGGTCCAGAAGCGCCGAGCTGTGATCCATTTGGGTGCTGGAGAGCGCGCCGTCCTTCACCTCGCCAGACAAACACACATTTATGTTGTACACCAATTATTGCACAGGAGAAAAATAAAATTGTTTTGTTTTTGGAACCGCGTTCTGGTTATTTAGCGCTGGGTTCAGTCAGACGCAGGTCCGCTCCTCAACCCGCGTCTGCACATAACAACGACAATCTAAAAAAGTGGGTCTTCAGTCTTGATTTAAAAGTCTCCACCATGTCAGACTGCCTAATAACCGCAGGCAGATCATTCCAAAGAGTATGGCCACGGTAGGAGAAGGCTCTTTACCACACAGACTTTTTATTCACCATTGGAACACACAAAAGCCCTGCACCCTGTGAACGCAATTGCCGCGCAGGTACGTAGGGCTTAACCAAGTCCACCAGGTAGGAAGGAGCCAGTCCATGAACAATTTTATAGACCAGCAACAGGACATTAAAATATGATCTGGCAGAAACCAGAAGCCAATGAAGGGATGCCAGAATGGGTGTAATGTGGTCAAACTTTCTACTTTGTGTCAAAAGTCTGGCAGCAGCATTCTGCACTAATTGAAGACCCCGAATGGTAGACTGCGGCAGACCAGAAAATAAAGCATTACAATAATCCAATCTGGAAGAAATAAATGCATGTATCAAAGTCTCAGCATCAGCCATAGACAGATGGGACGAATCCTCACTATGTTTCACAGATGGAAGAAGGCAGTCCTCAGAATATCTCTAATGTGGAGGCCAAAGGACAACATAGGATCAAAAAGTACCCCACAATTTCTCACTTTGTCCGTATGATGTATAACCCAATGTATAAACCCAAATTAAGTGCCAACAGGTCAAATTGATGCCGATGTCTGGCTGGACCAAAAACCATCATTTCAGTCTTATCAGAATTTAACAGTAGGAAGTTACTAGACAACCAACTTCTCACAGATACAAGGCAATCTTCTAAGGATTTTATATGGGTAAGATTACCAGCAGCCTCGCATTCACCCATTCATACAAACATGCTCACATACCGATGTCAGGGTGGTGCCATGCAAGGCGCTCACTATGCACCGAGAGCAACTAGGGATTAAGGACCTTGCCCAAGGGCCTTTCGTGATTTTTCGGTCTGGCTGGGTTTTGAACTGAGGATCCTCTGGTCTGAAGCTCAATGCTTAACCACTAGAATGTCACCTCCCTGACTAAGGCTGTTTTCCAGATCGCTCAGTTGAGACAGGCAGCCAGGTCTAAGAAGAGCGTTGGTGGATCCAAACATTTTACATATACAGGTGATAGAGGCCACTGTGCTCATTGGTCAAAGCAGCAGAAATGTTTCTGTACCCTCCCCCAGATGTATGTCTCGAGACAATCCTTTCAACATTTCCTTTGTGTTTCCTTTTGTGTTTTGACTTGCACTGTCAACTGTTGGATCTTATATGTAGACAGGTGTGTGCAGGGCCTGTGCTAGCGATTTGGGTGCCCTAAGCACAAATGCTTTGTGGTGCCCTCCCTCCCGAAAAGAACAATCATTCAGAATTTGTCACTGCGGTTCTCTTTATTTCCAAAATAACTTCTCAATACCCAATATTAAATTAATACTGAGTTATTATTTTAATAATTTATTAATTTTTTTAAAACATCTGCAAATAAATAATTTTGCATTAACAATGGCACCAAACATGACAAGAAATAAATCTAAAATTTTAAATAAATACCACCACCATTATTTAAAAAAAAAAAATAAAAAATTGTGTAACCACAGTAGACTGAACATTGCACTGAACTTTGTAAACACAGAACAAAGTATTCAAGTATTTAGCCTAGTAGACATAGATGTAAGTGATAATGTGCAAATTTCTTCAGCAAGTATTATACATAATGTATATTACTTACTGAAGAAATTTGCACTTGGTAATCTCAACCTCTCAATCTCAACCTCGGACATCTGTCCAGAATGTGTTGGAGAATCCAACAGATGCAGTTTTGGCGGGGGAGCGAAGGGGAGAAGTCAGTGCTTTTAAGCGCTGCGCATCCACGACAGGGAGAGGAACAGGTGAAAGTGCACCTATGCTTAAGAGACAAGCAACTCCAGGTGACCTTGTTGACCCCCAGTGAGATACCTGGCCTTGTGAACAGATGCATAATCTTGTGCGTAATCCAGTGTGTAAAGTCTCCAAAATTAATTCTTATGAGGAAAAGAACCAAGTTGCGGGTCTGTCCTTGCACAGGCAGGAGCAGGAGTCAGATTTAGCCCCCGCGGGGCAGGGTCAGGGTGGTGCTGTTGGAGGTGAGCTCACTGATGGAGGAAACTGTGAGCTGGAGATGGTGGCTCTGGGGGTGCAGCGCAACGCAAGACAAGGCAGCGTGCCAGCATGTCATGAATGTGCACCCACATTGGCTCCTGTGGGTGACACGGACTAACAGTGTCTGACAGTCACCTGGCAAATGTGCCTGAGGCTGGATGATTTCACATGAACTGACCCTTTCTGGATGCACTGTAGCAGACAGACAGAAATTTCTGGTGACCTAATTAATGCCAGTTGGAGAAGGGCAAAAACATGGCCATGATTCACTCACTTGGCTGCAGCAGATAGATGTTTACTTTCAAGAGGTGGCAATGTACGAGTTTGCTGCCTAGATGGCAATTCAGGATGATCATGGTTTCATGATGTCGTGGATGTGGCGACATGCGACACCAGTATATGCTCCCGAGATTTGACTTGATATCAGCACCACTCCCAAAATTAACAATATAAGAAACCAGGATGATCCACGTAATCTGGGCAAATCTCAGCCAATGCCTCATGAGAAACAAAGAGGAGTTCCTTTAACAAAAACCTTGAGTCACAGTCAGTCAGAGCTGCGTGTCGTCAGAGCGAGCTGCAAAAAGTTTGTACCTGAGTTTTCAGAGGTGGTGTTTGTAGTTGCCATCTGCCACGCCGGTGTTTGCCAACCCGGACAGTGGGAATACCACCTCAACCGGCAACTTAGCCCCGCGACTGGACAGCAACAACGTCCGAGGCCCGCCCAACGTGGTGAATTCACTGAGGCCGCGCGCTGCGTCATTAGAGCCGCGCGTCACGAGTGCCGCTTCCCCGAGGCCTCGTGCAGCCACCGCGGATCCATCAGCGCGGAAACACCGAGGCCGCGCGGCACCAGCGCAGTGCAGATCCATCCCGGTGACAAACAACGCAGGCTGTTAACATCGGCGATCGACAAGCTGCTCATAAGCCGACCATGGGGCCTAAGAAGGTTCTGACAGCGGAGGAAGGTGACGATATTAAAAAATCTCTGGACTTTCTATCAGAGGGGATTTCTGTTGTGAAGCAGCAACAGAAATCAATTATGGATCTGGTGGAGGAGGTGAAGGCATTACGGCTCCAGAATGCCGAGAAAGACCGGCATCTGGTGCAGCTGGAAAATAGAGTGGCTGAATTGGAGCAGTACACCAGAATTAACGACATCATCATCACAGGTCTTCATATCAAACCACGGTCCTACGCACGGGCGGTAACAGATGAGAGCGGAGGGGAACCCAGTGAACAGGAGGTCAGCTCTGTGGAAAAACAGGTTGCTGATTTCCTCCTATCTAAAGGTATAGAAATGGATTTAAATAACATTGAAGCGTGCCACCCTCTGCCCCGGAGAAATGACGGTGATAAACGAACCGTCATCATGAGATTCATCAACAGAAAACACAAAACAGCACTGTTAAAACAAGGAAGAAAACTGAAAGGGACAAACGTATTCATCAATGAACATCTCACCAAACGGAATGCCGACATCGCCAGGAAAGCACGCTTCTTGAAGAAACAGGGAAAAATCCAGCACACATGGACTTCAAACTGTAAAATATTCATCAAACTGAACGGATCACCAGAACAAGCAAAAGTCATGGCAATAAGGAACATCGAGGAGCTGGACAAATATGAACAATAGTGTTTCTTAAAGCGAGGATCTGGACAAATATGACCAATAAGGTATGAGGACACAAACACATCACAACACCATGACACAGACCAGAGGAACCTATTCATCTACTACCTATTCATCTACATCTGGAGACAAGAAGGATATAACTCAAAGGATTGCTGATCATGGAAAAGTAGAACTGAGAACATTTAAATACACAGACCACAATGTACTGGACTTGGAGCACGATATAGACCCGGACAATAATTTCTTCTCAGATATCAATGACAGTAGTTGCTATTATACAGATGAACAGTTTAATCGGATCATTAAAACGGATAACAAATTATCAATAATCCATTTCAACAGCAGAAGTCTATATGCAAACTTTAACAACATTAAAGAATATTTAAGTCAGTTTAAAAAAATATTTAACATAATTGCTATATCAGAAACATGGATCAATGAAGATAAAGGAATGGATTTTGAACTGGATGGATATGAATTTAATTGTGTAAACAGAAAAAATAAGAGTGGAGGAGGAGTGGCTGTGTATGTGGATAAGAACATGGATTATAAAATAGTAGACAATATGACAACTGTGATTGATAACTTATTAGAATGTATAACTATTGAAATATGTGAAGAAAAAAGCAAAAATGTATTAGTCAGCTGTATATATAGAGCACCAGGATCTAGTATTGAAACATTCACTGACTGTATGGGAAAAATGTTCTCAAAAACTAATCAAAAAACTGTGTTCATTTGTGGTGACTTAAATATTGATCTGCTCAATCCAAATAAGCATAAAATAACAGATGAATTTATCAGTATAATGTACAGTATGAGTTTATATCCAAAAATCACCAGGCCAAGCAGAATTACATCCCATAGTGCCACCTTAATTGATAATATATTCAGCAATGATATTGAGAATAACACTGTGAGTGGATTATTAATCAATGACATTAGTGATCATCTACCAGTTTTCATCGTTTATAATAGAAACCATCGGCAGAATCAGCCAGAGGAGAAAATAAAATACAGGCGAGTGCGGACAGAGGAAAACATGAACACACTAAAGAAGGATTTACAGGAGCAAAACTGGGATAAGGTATACAGTGAAAGTGATGTTGATAGTGCATATGAAACTTTTTTACAAATATTTACATCATTATATGATAAAAATTGTCCAATTAAACAAGACTACAGAAAACAAAAAATCCAAGCTCGACCATGGATGACGAAAGGGTTACGAAATGCATGTAATAAGAAAAATACACTGTATAGAGAATTCATAAAACTAAAGACTAAAGAGGCAGAAAATAGATATAAGAAATACAAAAATAGATTAACTAATATTATACGGGTATGTAGGAAGGAATATTATAGTAACATTTTATATAATAACAAAAACAATATTAAAGGAATATGGGATATATTAAATAGCATTATCAAAAATGGTAATAAAAAACAGAGTTACCCTCAGTATTTCATTGATAATAATGTCAAGAAGGAAAATAAGGATGAGGTAGTCAACAGTTTTAATAATTTTTTTGTAAATATTGGACCAAGCTTGGCAGAAAAAATTCCCGATTCCCAACCTGAGGATTGGGATAATAATCTCATAGAAAGAAATCCCTGTTCAATGTTCCTCACAGCAGTGGATGGAAATGAAATTATAGACATTGTGAATAATTGTAAATATAAAACATCTACTGATTTAAATGAAATTGATATGGTGGTGGTAAAACAGGTCATTGAATGGATTGTAGAACCATTAACATACATCTGTAACTTATCATTTCAAACCGGTAAATTTCCCAATCAAATGAAAATAGCTAAGGTTGTGCCGCTGTATAAGACTGGGGATAGACACCACTTCACAAATTATAGACCTGTTTCTTTGCTTCCACAATTTTCCAAATTATTAGAAAAGTTATTCAATAATAGATTAGACAAATTCATAAATAAACATAAATTACTTACTGATAGTCAATATGGATTCAGAGCACATAGTTCAACATCACTTGCATTAATAGAATCAGTTGAGGAGATTACAAACGCCATAGACCACAAATTACATTCAGTTGGAATATTTATAGACCTTAAAAAGGCTTTTGATACAATTAATCATGACATATTAATCAATAAACTTGAACAGTATGGGATTAGGGGGTTGGTGTTGCACTGGGTGAGAAGCTACTTAAGTAACAGAAAACAGTTTGTGAAGTTGGGGGAATATACATCATCATGCTTGGACAATGCTTGTGGCGTCCCACAGGGGTCAGTATTGGGTCCAAAACTGTTTCTAATTTATATAAATGATATTGTCAATGTTTCCAAAATATTAAAATTAGTATTATTTGCAGATGACACAAGCATTTTTGTTCAGGGGGGGATTTGCAGGAGTTACTGAGGAGGATCAGTATAGAAATGGGAAAATTGAAAATATGGTTTGACAGAAACAAATTATCATTAAACTTAAGTAAAACAAAATACATGTTATTTGGCTATTGTAATACAGACATACAGGTTCAGTTACAAGTCGAGGGGGTAGATATTGAAAGGGTACATGAAAATAAGTTTCTGGGGGTGATAATAGATGATAAGATAAACTGGAAGACTCATATAAAACATATACAAAGTAAACTGTCAAGAAGCATTTCAGTTCTAAACAAAGCGAAACATATTCTGGACCACAACTCACTCCGCATTCTTTACTGCTCACTGGTTTTACCATATTTACAGTACTGTGCAGAGGTATGGGGTAATACTTATAAAGGTACAACACAATCACTATCAGTAATGCAGAAAAGAGCTATAAGAATTATTCATAATACTGGCTATAGAGATCATACAAATCCACTATTTTTACAATCCAAATTCTTAAAATTCACAGACTTGGTTCATTTTCAAACAGTACAAATTGTGTATAAAGCAATAAACAATTTACTTCCAGCAAATATTACAAATATGTTTTTTAACAGATCAGGGGATTACAGTCTGAGGGGGAAATTTAATTTAAAGCATCAGTGGGCACGAACAACATTAAAAGGTTTCTGTATTTCTGTCTGTGGGGTGAGGATGTGGAACAGATTGGGAGTGGGGCTCAAGCAATGTCCAAGCATGAACCAGTTCAAACAGCGGTACAAAAATATGTTTTTTTCTGGGTATAGGGAGGAGGAAGGGTAATGAGGGTTAGGGTGTTTTTGTTTTTTGCTTCGGCTTGTAAATATATAGTATTTTGTATGTAAGTAGGTATGTGTAGGTGTATATTTATGTTTGTGTATATATGTGTGTATATATGTATATGTGTATATATGTGTATGTATATGTGTATGTATGTTGATGTGTGTATGTATATATGTATGTGTATATATGTATATATATATTGATATCGGTTTAGGTGTGTCGGAATCTATGTGTATATGTGGCAAAGGGTATTACTGGTTGTGGGGAAGAAGGGGTAGGGATAAATAAGCTGATGCTTCACCCTACCCCTTTTCGGACATGTTGGGTACACAGTAGGAACTTTTTTGTTGTTGTCTTTACTGATCTATCTTGTAATTGTTGTTGTATCAAATGTTTGAAATAAACAGTTTTCATTCATTCATTCATTCATTCACACCTTTCTGGGATTAGGCCATTTGTTGTTGATCACCACTGCTGTACCACTTTCTTTTTCTGTCTGCTCTGACAGAGGTCCATGTCCATCTGTACATCCTGGACACCTGGATGTCTGACATTTACAGTCCGGAATTTGTTGCTGCAGCCGTGCCTCTGAAGCCCATAATACTGCACTTACAATGCTCCCTCTGGGTTTTGGTCAGCATTCTGAATTCATCTTTTTTTTACCCAGAGAACTCTCATTTGCCATGCAGACAGATGAAAGGAAAGGTTTATGTCTTCTTGTCCTCACTTTCACTTTGGCTGTCACTGTGCCTCCCCTCTGAGTCCTTTTTAGCTAATTCAGGCAGCTATGTCGGCTGGAGATCTCAGTCAGCTGTTTGTAGAGATAAACTACACCTGTGTTCCAGTGTGAACACTGACCTGGTTCCAAATGAAAAAGACAAATACCCAGGAAACTAGTTTTAAGGCAGTGTCCATGTCAGGGTGAAAAGATAATTAATGCCCTTTCAGGTTTGGGACCAAAGACTGGCGTAGGGCACTGCTGCATTCTCAGCTTAAGCACCACAAGCACATTGGTTCCCAAATAATGACCTCCCAGGCATTTATTATGTAATGAAAGTAACCATTTATCAATGATGGCCAAAATATAAAAAACTGTACATCTGCTGATCAAAATTAGTATTAAAACATTTTCTCACTCATCTATGTGACTTTTAGAGCTTGAAAAAAGGATGACAGTGTGGTGGCAACAGTAGCAACAGTTTCAATTTTGTCTTTACATGTCAGGGGACTGTTTTGAAATCCACGTGATGATAACAGTATTGTTCTATTTTAAAGATTACCTTTTTACAAATGCTGACACCCCCCCACACACACATACACACACACCCCACACACACCATATCCTTTTTTCCCATTTCAATTGTCTGTCGTCCAAGCCCTTAGGGTCTAAATAGTCTACAAGCATGAAATTTGGCCCAGATGTAGACCGGGACATACTATTTTCATTTTTGGTGGGCGCCAAGGCTGGCACTCACTGGGGATTGCCATATTGGCCAACTCCAAGATGGCCACCAGTGGATCTGTGATTATACAGTGAGGAAAATAAGTATTTGAACACCCTGCGGTTTAGCAGGTTCTCCCACTTAGAAATCATGGAGGGGTCTGAAATTTTCATCGTAGGTGCACGTCCACTGTGAGAGACATAATCTAAAAAAAAAAAAAAAAATCCAGAAATCACAGTGTATGATTTTTTTTTTTTAATAATTTATTTGTATGTTACTGCTGCAAATAAGTATTTGAACACCTACCAACCAGCAAGAATTCAGGCTCACACAGACCTGTTAATGTTTAAGAAGCCCTCTTTACCTGTATTAATTGCACCTGTTTGAACTTGTTACCTGTATAAAAGACACCTGTTCACACACTCAATCAATCACACTCCAACCTGTCCACCATAGCCAAGACCAAAGAGCTGTCTAAGGACACCAGGGACAAAACTGTAGACCTGCACAAGGCTGGGATGGACTACAGGACAACAGGCAAGCAGCTTGGTAGAAGACAACAACTGTTATGATTATTTATTACAAAGTGGAAGAAACACAAGATGACTGTCAATCTCCCTCGGTCTGGGATTCCATGCAAGATCTCACTTTGTGGGGTAAGGATGATTATGAGAAAGATCAGAACTACACAGGAGCACCTGGTCAATGACCTGAAGAGAGCTGGGACCACAGTCACAAAGATTACATTAGTAACACATGATGCTGTCATGGTTTAAAATCCTGCAGGGCAGCAAGGTCCCCCTGCTCAAGCCAGCACATGTCCAGGCCCATTTGAAGTTCACCAGTGACCATCTGGATGATCCAGAGGAGGCATGGGAGAAGGCCATGTGGTCAGATGAGACCAGAATAGAGCTTTTTGGAATCAACTCCACTTACCATGTTTAGAGGATGAGAACAACCCCAAGAAAACCATCCCAACTGTTAAGCATGGGGGTGGAAACATCATACTCTGTGGGTGCTCTTCTGAAAAGGGGACAGGACGACTGCACCGTATTGAAGGGAGGATGGATGGGGTCATGTATTGCGAGATTTTGGCAAATAACCTCCTTCCCCCAGTAAGAGCATTGAAGATGGGTCATGGCTATGTCTTCCAGCATGACAATGACCCCAAGCACACAGCCAGGGGCTCCATAAGAGTGGCCTGGCCAGTCTCCAGACCTGAACTCAATAGAAAATCTTTGGAGGGAGCTGAAACTCCAAACCTGAAAGAGCTAGAGAAGATCTGTATGGAGGAGTGAACCAAAATCCCTGTTGCAGTGTGTGCAAACCTGGTGAAAAACTACAGGAAACGTTTGACCTCTGTAAATGCAAACAAAGGCTGCTGTACCAAATATTAACATTGATTTTCACAGGTGTTCAAATACTTATTTGCAGCAGTAACATACAAATAAATTATTTAAAAAATCATACGTACATTGTGATTTTCAGATTTTTTTTTTTAGATTATGTCTCTCACAGTGGACATGCACCTAAGATGACAATTTCAGATCCCTCCATGATTTCTATGTGGGAGAACTTGCAAAATTGCAGGGTGTTCAAATACTTATTTTCCTCACTGTATATTAACTTCATAACAGAATGTCATAGAATTATGAATGAAGGCATTTTTTTTACAGGTTTTTTTGACCTCAAGGATTCCAAATCTGACATTTGTTTACACATTCACATTCAGAATCCCCCCCCCACACACACACACCTTTAGGTGTCAAGGGTATCTATAGCACCTTTCACACCGGCGCAAACGTAAAGTTGCGCACTGTGGCGTACCTACTATGCTGAGTTATGCAGCTCTACACTGATTGTAAGCAGCTCTACGCAGCTCAGCACAGTGTTTTTGCTCCCCAATGCAGCAGTATGTGGAGCGGTATGCAAGGCGGATGCCAAAAAATTAAACATCTGCATAGAGCACTGAACACACAAAACATGCCATTTTAAGCAAGTCTGTGCTTCTGCATGTAAGTCTGCACAACACTAAGCTACTGCATGCAAATGTACACAACTGTACACTGTAGAAAATGAGTCGGTGGCTCTGAACATTGCGTGGTCGAAGCAGAGGCCGGATTGTGAGCACTGCTGTGGAGGGAGAGATGCAGCTGCTTCCTCCGCGGGCGGTGCTGGTGTGTGATGTAGAGGTTCTGCCACAGCGTGTGATGGGGCGGGTGTCGCTGCTGTCATCTCGTGGTGCTGGCTGGCCAGGAAGAACTTGTCGGCCTTCTCCGCCACTGCATGAGTCGGAGATTTCCAGCAGCAGCGGCTGAGCTGTCGAGTTTCGATGGTGGAACTGATGAGCTTTGATGCTGGAACTTTACAGCAGCAGTGGCAGAGTTTCCAGCAGTAGTGGTGTAGCTGACGAGCGCCAGAGGCACGGGCGAGTGACAGCAGTGGCTACACCATCAGGCCCGGGCTCTAGCTAGGTCTGTTTAGCCACTAGATCCAGTGACAGATTAATATCGGGACACGCCACCCAGACAGTGTAGTTACTGCCTGTAACGTAAAACTTCTTTTCCTCCAAACTGTTCAGAATGCCAAAAAAAGCCATTAGCAGTGAAGACTTGGATGAGATCAAATTCTCCTTAAATTTCACGTCAGAAGAACTCAGTGGAGTGGTGGGAAAACAAACTGAACTGCTTGGTTTATTGAAGGAGGTTTGTGATCTTAAGAGAATTTTACAGGAGAAAAACATGAAAATTTAAAATACTGGAAAACCGTGTCGACGAACTGGAGCAACACATGAGAATGGAGGAGGTATTTGTGTCTGGACTAAACATTAATCATCGAACATATGCCAGGACAGTGGTGCTGATGACACTGAGGTCACGCAGGAGGAAACTTGCTGGAGCAACAGGTTGTTCACATTTTTTTTTCTTCCTCCAAGGACATCCTCATTAATAGTACTGATATTGCAGACTGCCATTCAGTCTCAAAAAAATACAAAAAGTCGAAACAGGTTATTATCGTCTGGTTCATGAACAGGAAGTTTAAGAATGATATGTTAAGGCAATAAAAAAATTTGAGAGGAACTGACGTGTATGTAAATTAACATTTGACAAAGAAAAATACTGAGATTGCAGGACAAGCCGGATTTCTTTGACCTGGACCCAAAAAGTATGGATGAAATTAAATGGCACCCCGGAGGAAGCAAAAGCCCTAATGATACAAGATTTTTCAGACTTGGATAATTTTAAGTGACTGCTCCTCAAGGAGGAAAATGTCCTTACTGGTTCTTTATATGGGGAGTGATTCATTTTGATTTTTAATTTTGTTTTCCCTTTGTTATGAGACTTTTGAGAAAACCTATATCATGTACTGTACGCGGCGCCGCGCCTTTGGAATGAGCTTCCCTGCTCCCTTCGCTCGATAGACTCTGTCGATGTTTTTAAAAAGCAACTTAAGACTCACCTTTTTAAAATTGCATTTTAGCTTGATTTTCTTTTAAATGTTTGTATGTGTTATTTTGTATTTATTGATTTTATCATGTGAAGCACTTTGTGACCCTGGTCTGTGAAAAGTGCTATATAAATAAAGTTTACTTACTTACTTACTTACTTACTTACTGGTTTATGTCAAACAGTCAGACTTTATTTAGTCACAATTTTGTTCATGAATTACGTTTTTATGATGTCAATTGATTCTTTCCAATGTACCTCTGCACAGGAGCTTGACCTACAAATTTTTGATTACTCTGAACATAAATCTCATAACACTGAATATAATATAGATCCGTATTCTTTTTTCTCAAAAATATTACTCATCACTGTAATTACTTTACTGAGGAACAACTTAAGAACTATTCCATGATCAACGGGTCTTTCTCCATTATACATTTCAATAGTAGAAATCTTTCTACTAACTTGTTCAAAATTCAGGATTGTTTAAAAAATGTCAATAAACATTTTTCTGTTATTGCTGAGACACGGTTGAGGGGTGAGCACATGGACACTGTCCAGCTTGAGGGTTATGATTTTTTTTTGCTATAAATCAGATGAAGAAATGGGACAGTGGTGTGGCACTTTACTTTGGTTTGAGTTATCATTGTGAAATATGTCCTTTTCTCTTGCAAATGTCACGGAATCTGTTACAGAGGAAATTAAATGTGAAAAATAATAATAATAATAAAAAAACATAATTAAAAGCTACATTTATAGAGCACCTGGATGTAACAGAATTTTTGTGGATAAACTGACATATGCACAACACGTTTAAAAATAATAAGCTTTTGTTTATCTGTGGAGACTTTAATATAGATTTCCTAAATCATCATAGTCAATTACATATAGATAAATTTATAAATTCTGTGTTTTGTATGGGATTGTATCCAGTGATTAATCATCCATCTAGGATTACTAGGAATACATCAACACTTATTGGTAATATATTGACAAATATTACCATGGGAAATATAATGGGCAGACTACTCATTAGTGATATCAGTGACCATTTGCCTGTTTTTATTGCTTTCAATTCATTAGTTAATAAAACTAACCATAGTAACCTTACAAACTTCACAAGAAAAATAACAGGAAACTATGTAAAATCTTAGAATGGATTTAATACATCAAAACTGGAGTGACATTTATATTGAGGATGTAGATCAATCTTACGAATCATTAATTTCTATTATTTGCAAGTTATATGATAAACATTGCCCTTTTGTGTCAAAAGTTGGAAATAGGCAAAATTTTGATAAACCTTACATCATCAAGGGACTTCAGAATGCATGTAAAAATTTTTTAGTTTTTTTTTTTTTTGTACACGCAGTTTCTAAAATTTAGAACAAATGAAGGTGAGATAAGATAAAAGACATATAAAAACAATTTAACTATTTAACATAATGCAATTGTGTACATGGCAGTACTACAGTGATTTATTGGGAAAAAAAAATAAGACAAATATAAAGAGTACTTGGACATTTTCAAATGAAATCATAACTAAGAAAAAAAAGTTGTTAAAGAATATCCTGCTTATTTTGATACAAATACTGACAGAATTGTGAAAGAAAAGAAAGCTATAGCAGATCATTTTAATGGTTATTTTGTTAATGTGGGTAAAATTTTATCAAATTCAATTGTATCTTCTAAAACGTGCTCTTTGGATTACAGCAAAACAAAACAGTTCTGGATTCAATGTTCATTAAAGCAACAGACGAAAAAGATTAAACATAAGGGAAAAAATAAATTTGTTATATGTTTTTGGTTAAAATATTATTGATTGTATTCTTAAGCCTTTAACATATATCTGTAATTTGTCATTCATGACTGGGAAATTTCCTTTGAAAATTAAAATAGCAAAAGTGATACCATTGTTCAGATCTGTTGACAGAGATGTTTTTTTTTTCAAATTATAGGCCACTCTCCCTCTTACCACAATTTTCTAAAATTTTAAATGATTAAAAGGTTAAATGACTTCTTAGCTAAACATCATATCCTTAGCGAGCAGTAATACGGTTTTAGAAAAAAATTGCACAACTGCATTGTCTGTAATGGATTTCGTTGAACAAATTTCCAACGCAATTGAGAATAGGCAATATACTGTAGGGGTTTTTTGAAAGATAATTACCCGTTATAGTTTGAAGAATTACAATTTGTTGTGTTGGAGTTTGTGCACTGTTGCTCATTTGATTGTGTTTTGAAATTCTGGTGCACTAACTGAGTTGTATTGTTTGTGCACATTTCTTTTGTATTGTTATGAGTATGTATATTTATATATGTATACATTTTTTATTTTTTATGGTATAAGGGGAGGGTAT
Organism: Thalassophryne amazonica; assembly: GCF_902500255.1. NCBI lineage: Eukaryota > Metazoa > Chordata > Actinopteri > Batrachoidiformes > Batrachoididae > Thalassophryne > Thalassophryne amazonica. The sequence goes on from NC_047109.1 coordinate 29,167,412, forward strand.
TTACAAGCTTTGCTTCTGCTTCACCCTTCTGATCACACAGGTTCATTATACGTTGTTCTTTTTATGAGTTTTGTTTTTGTGTGTGTTGTTTTTCTGTGTGCCAAATAAATTCATTCATTCATTCATTCATTGCATAGATTACTTAACATTACATATTTAATTCTGCAAGAAATAATTGAACAAGTGGGTGAGTGTCCTGTTCACACTTTCCTTCCTATTGTATTTTTCTTGGTAATGGAGGAAAAAGGCTTTATTATTTATTTAATTTGTTTATTTACAGGGCTGTTACTTGATACTGTCAGGGAAATGTCCAAAATAACTATTAACATGGACATTGGCAGGATAATGGCAGGCTAATACCAGTTGAGCACTTTGTGTGCAATGTGTTATTTGTACCTCTTCAGTGAGATACCAACTGCAAATTTGTCGCTCATTCACATTTGCTCACTATTTTGCTTCTCCAACAGTCATTCCTAGTGAGATACTGGCCAAGCAAACAAACAGACAAAAACAAACAATACATGCAGTGATTTTCATATTTCCTTTGAGTTCTGTTTCATTGCAGACAGTATGCAATGCAGTTCAATTAATTTCTATCCTCCTGAGAACAGAGGAAAAAGCATCTTGCTGCAGTCTCCATTTTGTCTCAGCACAAAAGGAAAGTTCCCATCATCCCACCAAAACACATGACATATCATTGGAAAGGCCAGGATGTCCTCTGCTGAGCACATCAGGTCTTAGGGCCTGATCCCACTGGCGTTTAGGAAGATTTGCGTATGGATTGTGTACAAAATTGGCTCATATTCAGCAAACATCTGCAATATCTGTGAAACATGCTTGTATGAGTCGGCCGACACCCGCACACGACCGCAATTATCTGCAGAGGCACGTTTTCCGTTGCCAGGATTTTTGAGCTGCACAAAATTGTGGTTGCGGATGACATCCGCCTTACATACTCAATACATACTCAAGCTATGCACTGTATATCCACCGTTAACCGCTGAAATACGCAAGAGACCGGGATTTGTGGTATGGCAGCGGACTGGGACAGTGTGTAAAACTGATATATTCCGTGCCTATCATGTCCACATCACGGACTAAAATAAGTTGTTGCGAATGCATACAGATTGGCCATGGATAAAGTGTTTGTATTACGTCTGCTTTGCATCTGGTTTGCGGACAATCTGTGAATGCATAACAAACAGAAATCGACATACCTGCCAGTCAGTGCCAGTCCAGCTGTGGAGATGTACAGATGTAGTTTTTGATCCCCAAAGACGTAATAGCTGCTGCCGTCCAACAACATACTGTAAATCCCCAGCTGCAGTGAAGTCAGCCGTGGACCTCTGTTCTCTTTCGGGACTTTTATTTAACTCCAACAAAATGAAGAGTTGCTGTTTAGCCACAACTCACGCTGAACGCTCTCCTTTCATGCCACTCTTAAAAAAAAAAAAAAAACACGGTCTCACAACCTGGAGTGGATTCCCCCCTCCCACTCCCTAAACTCATGAACAGTTAACCCTTGCATGACACAGGCGAATGACGTCACCGACACGCGTGAAAAAACTCACGCATGCGCACGAGGGTTCAAGCATGTCTGGTGTAATCGCACATGATTCAAATCCATATAGTTTTGTTTTTTTTTCTCAGAATCATCCTTACCCTACAAGGTGAGATCTTGCAAAGAGCCCCAGACTAAGGAAGATTGACAGTCATCTTTTGTTTCTTCATTTTACAGGGGCTACAGGTCAATAGGCATGCAGTGTGGCTTCTCACCACACTGCTTGCCTATTGTCCTGTAGCCCATCCCCGCCTTGTGCAGGTCTACAGTTTTGTCCTTGCTGTCTTTAGACAGCTCTCTAGTCTTGATAATAGGTTGGAGTGTGATTGATTGAGTGTGTTTACAGGTGTCTTTTACATTTCAAACAGGTGCAATTAATACAGGTAAAAAATGCAGAAGAGAGGGCTCTTAAAGAAAAACTACTGGTCTGTGAGAGCCAAAATTCTTGTTGGTTGGTAGGTGATCAAATACTTATTTCATGCAATAAAATGCTAATTAATTATTCAAAAATCATACAATATAATTTTCTGAATGGTTGTGGTGGCATCAGCAGATCAGACATCTGTGCCACACGCTTAAGATGCTTTTTGATCCCTTCCTCCTTGGACTGCTTCCCCCTGGTGATAGGCCTTTCTGTCACCTTTATTTCCCTCACTCCCCCATTTCTTTACTTTCACCTCAGTTGGTCCTACTGCCACTCATGAAATTGGTAATAGTCTTGGTGCTCTGGTAGGGAATCATCTGTCCCCAGCTTTGACATCATCCTCAAAGAAGTAGGGCAATCTTCTCTCACCATGATGCTGGTTCCTACTAAGCATGAAGGCCATGAGTGATCATCACACTGTCTTTCTGGACTGGGTCTTTCAGACAGGAAACACCACAGAAGGTTGGCATGTCCCTCGGTATGACTCCTGACATTATCCTTTCAACCCAGACACCTGGGTCTCATGAAAAGTGGGAGCAGGCTAGGTACCTCACCCCACACTTCCCTATCCTCGGCAAAGTCCTGTAACTCTTTCTTAGGGATCCTCAGTCATTCCCAAGACATCTGGGAAATATAATTCCTCTAGCATGTCTTGGGTCTTCTACAGAGCCTCCTATCAGGTGGACCTGCCTGGAAGACCTCCATTGGGAAACAAACAGGGGGCATTGTCCCCAGATGCCCAAACTCCCTCAACTGGCTCCTTTTGATATGAACAAGCAATAGCAGCTCTACTCCGAGTCCCTCCAAGAGAGTCGAGCTTCTCACTCTGTCCAGAAGTATAAGCCCAGATACCTGATGTAGGAATCTCATTTCTTGAATCTGCAACTTTATTGTTTTGGTCATGACCCAAAGTTGATGACCATAGGTGAGGACAGGAGCATAAAATGAGATCCTCGCCTTCTGGCTAATCATCTTTTTCACTGCAACAGTCCAGTACAGCGGCCATAAAACACCAGATGCCACCCCAATCCATCTATCAGTCTCATGCCCCAACTTACCCCCACGCATGAGCAAGGCCTCGAGACATTTAAACTCGTCCTCATTGACCAATAACTCTCTCCTGACCCAGAGGAGACTATGCACCTTTGACTGACCATGGTCTCAGATTTGAAGATGCTGATTCTCATCGCAGTCACTTCACACTCAGCCTCAAACCTGCTCCGTACACATTGGAAGTGACTACCTGATGAAACCAACAGAATCACATCATCTGATAAAAGCAGAGATGCAACTGTGATGTGACCAAACTGGACACTCTCCAGTCCCTGACTGCACCTTGAAATCCCACCTATGAACATCACGAACAGGATTGGTTACAATGGGCAGCCCTGGTGGTGTTCAACACCCACTGGGAACATGTCCAATCTCATGCCAAGAATGCGGACACAGCTCCTACATACTCCCCATACTCCCACAGTGCCCCCCACAGGAAACCTCAAGAGACCCAGTTGTATGCCTTTTCCAAGTCCACAAAACACATGTAGAATGGTTGGTCATACTCTGAAGACTCTTCTAGCATCCTTGTGAGGGTAAAGAACTCGTCCACTGTTCCACTGCGAGGACAGAACCTGCATTGCTGAATCTGAGGTTCAACCAACAGTCTAAGGCTCCTCTCTAGTGGCATAGGCTGTCTCATGTATGCTGAGATGTGTGATTTCTCTATAACTGGAACATTCTCTCCAATTCCCTTTTTACCTGAGGCAAAAATATGGCTGTTGGGTATTGTGAAGACTTTGCGAACATCCGTCCATCAGTCTGTCTCAGGGCTGTGAAATGAAAATTGTGAAATCCGAGGAAAATTTGCAGGGGGTCTGGTAACAGCTCCCCAGGAGGCGGGGTCTAGGGACCTGTGGGGCCCCAGAATTAAATTTTTATCTAATGATACTTTTCAGCATCTCCTGGAAGAACAAATCTCAAAATCAGTGGATATTTAAATGATCCTCTATTCATCCTTTTATTTGACCTGTCAATGATGATGTTGAAATAACAGAATATGACGTGGAAGTAGGACCTGGAATGATTTTCCTTTTTAATTGTAAACCAAATTTTGCATTAACTCAGAACAATTAAACTACATGAAATTTATGAAGACTGAAAAGACTGTTACAGCATTTCAAAAACCACAGCTAAAGCTTGGAGAATATTTGGAAAATCATGGTAAAATATCAATAACATACCTTATAGTAAAAAGTCACTTATATTCTTATGTAAATTCATGCAGCCTAAATCCATTCAAAGCCACAATGTCTTTTTTTTACAATGAAAGAAAGTCTAGATTAGTGAAAAAAGTCACATAATCTTAAAACCCTGTTTGAACAGAAGAATGGGGAGAGAAAAGAGAAAAATTCTTACCGTGTTTTCCCGAGAAGGCACAGTTCACTTTTCCTGTTTCTTTTATCTTTCAGGTGTGTTGATGAAGCCAGTGACGATTCCACGGATTCTTGTCCTTATAAGACTTGTTCAAACAGTCTTTCTCGCCATCTTCTCTCTGTGCGATGTCGGTCCGTGACACAGACATGCTGCACAAATCTTCTTTTAAAAACCTGAAAGCTCTAAAAGTTTGGGATGTCCACATGCTACGTTTAGCTTAAGTGTCGCACAGGAGCCACACAGCATCGCTGCAGCAACCAACCAGTCCTGCTTTACGACAACTGTTGTAACAGCTACGCTTTGAGTGGCATTTTTATCCTCCGCGAAACCCCACGGATCCGAGGAAACTGATTTGTATCTGTAACACACAGATCAACGTCCGCGGACTTATAAAACTTACACGATGTTGTAAAAAAAGAGAACACTTTGAGATAAGCATTTTAAAAACTCAGTGATGTTCACGATTAAAGAGTACAACACTAACACCCCACACCCCCTCCCCATGATGAAATCCGCGGAATCCCGTGGATCGGCGGAGTTTTCACAGCCCTGCTGTCTGTCTGTCTGTCTGTATGTGCTCAGCATAACTCCATTCCTCCAGGGTCTTCAAATTCACAAGGAACATTCATGGGACACAGACCTTGTACAAAGATGGCTAATGCTGACCTGTTTCATGTGGCCAAAAGGTCACATTCTGTTTCCTATTTTTATGCTCATACAGCTGAGAGTATTTTATCACTGTATTATTTTTTTTAAAGACAGGGGCCACTACCCCAGTTTGCCAACCCAGAGGTCCCCGACTTCCATGCAACATTGGATCAGTGTGTCGACCATGACAGCTTAACAACATTCACAGAATTCAGCATCTCTTGATGAATCTCATCTGCCCTGAGTGACTTGCCACCAAGCAGTTTTTTAACTACCTCTGTGACTTACACTAGGGTGATGGTACCTACCTGAGTCTTCCATTCTTGACTCCTCAAAAGAGCAATAATAATATTTTGTCATATCCATACCTGGATAAGCAGTCGAAAATAAATGAATAATAACAAAATTCATGTTTTAATTATATTTAGTCATTTTTTTATGAATCTTCAGACAAACTATAACTAAGGTGGTCAGATAAAATATAGTGCAACAAAAAGTGCAATATTTTACTTGAAATAAATCATGGCAAACTGTTTTCATGATGTCTACTTAATAAACTGAGAACTGAATGTATATTTGCAGCCAAATACAATAACACACACACACACACACACACACATAGAAACAGAGTATGACCTGTCCTTGGATGACAGTAATTAACGTATGTCACAATAACGGAGTAGGACCACTACAAACTGTTCAGGCGGCTCTTCACAGCATGTCATTATGGCTCTGTTAGTCTATATAGGAGCATGTGTAATGTATTTGAACCACTTCATCAGCTGCATCCACTTCTTATTTAGAATTCAGCCAGCAAAAGTGGCTATGATTTAAAGCTTTGATTCCAAGCTTGAAATACTCCAGCGTGCTTCAGCTGCAGTCTTTCTTTCAAATTACGTGATAGCCTACCTTGATATCCAATGTTATTAAATGATAAGTAGGTATTGTAGCTTTGTTAGTCCACAGTTGGCTTCTTGTTTTGAATTCAGCCAGCTTCAAAATGTGCTTTAAGATTCCCAATGGTGCTTCATGTTAATCTTTGCTTTGAATTATGTGATGTGTAACAACTGTGAAAGCACACAGATGAAATAAGACAAAAGTAGCTGTCAGCTAGATTTGGAACACAAAGACTGTGAAGGTTTGCGCAACAATAATTTTTCCAGTTATTATGGCCAGAGTGACAGTGGGTGAGTGAAACTCCTTCACTGGGTTTGAGTTATTTGTCCATTTTCCAATAAAATTAGATTAAAAACATGAAAAAGAGTGCAAATTGGTCCAGGATACACAGATCTGTGTCCCTGAGGGAAAGTTTGATGCTCAAATTACAACTCAGCCTCAGGTCCCATGACTGTGAAAGGTTTACCACCTTCCATGGACTTTCATACGACCCACAACATAAACAAGAAGAGGGTTTTACTCTCACGAGCCAAAATGAAATAAAATGAAACAAAATGAAATGAAAATGTGGAGGAACAAAATTAAATGACACTGATACTGACAGGCACTTGAATGCTCTTACTCTGAACAAACTATTCTTGTAGTATAATTCCTTTTTGCAATATTTTGACAAGGCTTTGCCCTAGTGCCCCTGGATGGATTTTATAATTTTCTCTACTGATCATTGTCACAGAAGCTTAAAAGCACTGCCAAATATGTTGCACTACACTGCAATGGTGTTCACTGGATGAAAAAAAAAATTAAAATAGAGATGGAAGACATTATGTGATCTGTGTATCTGTGATGATAAGTTTGTTGAACTTACTGAGCAACAGCATAATAACCAGATGCAAAAGGCCACAAAATTGATCAGTAGTGGCACACAGTAGATCCTTTGTTTGTGTTTCCTTTCTTAGTGGTACATTTGACCTACAGGAGTGTCATTAACTTTGTGAATTCTCAGCACCAACCCTTCGCCGTGACTGTGGTTTATATATAGGCCCACTTTGTCTGAACTGCTTAAAAATGACATTAACCACTTCAACACAGAGAACGGATCAACCAGGATTTGATCCCTGAGACTTGATTTAGTTGGGCTGCACACCCAAGAAGTCGATAATATCCACATCTGAGCTCTGCGAGTATGCACTGAAAACAATAATGAATATGGTCTTTGCAGCCTATAAAAGCAAAGCAAAGCACTTGATTTGGTTAACCCTCTGGGGTACAGGGATATGCTGCATCCAGAAAGTATTCACAGCACTTCACGTTTTCCACATTTTGCTATGTTTCATCCTTATTCCAAAGTGAATTATTTTTTTCTCTGAAAGTTTTTCCACACAATACCCCATAATGACAACATGAAAACATGCTTTTGAAATGTTTGCAAATTAAAATATTAATTAAAGCTAAGAAATCACATGTATGGAAGTATTCACACCCTTTGCTCAATACTTTGTTGATGCACCACCGGCAGTAATTACAGCCTCAAGACATCTTGAATATGATGCCACAAGCTTTGCACACCTACCTTGTGGCAGTTTTGCCCATTCCTCATTGCAGCACCTCTCAACCTCCATCAGGTTGAATGGGGAGCGTCGGTGCACAGCGATTTTCAGATCTCTCCAGAGATGTTCAATTGGATTCAGGTCTGGGCTCTGGCTAGGCCACTCAAGGATATTCATGGAGTTGTCCTGAAGCCACTCCTTTTATATCTTGGCTGTGTGCTTAGGGTCATTGTCCTGCTGAAAGATGAGCCATCGTCCCGGGTCTGAGGTCAAGAGTGCTCTGGGGCAGGTTTTCATCCAGGATGTCTCTGTACATTGCTGCATTCATCTTTCCCTCAATCCTGTCTAGTCTCCCAGTTCCTGCCACTGAAAAGCATCCCCACAGCATGATGCTGCCACCACAATGCTTCACTGTAGGGATGGTACATGGTTTCCTCCAAATATGATGCCTGTAATTCACACCTGTCTCATCAAACCAGATAATTTTTTTCTTATAGTAAAGCCCCGTTTACACATAGACGGTAAATTCTCCCGGAAGCGTCCCGGCAGAGATTTTGCCCCCTCCGGACCGTTTTAGGGATCAAACGCCGTAGTTAACGCCGGCGCATGGGGGCATGGTTTGGTTCTGGCTTCACCGGGAATCGTCGAAAAAATTATTCGACATGTCGAATAATTCCGGGAGCGCTCCCGGAGAAGTGGCCTGACAACGGAGACAACGCAAACAATGGCGTTTGATACTTTTTAATAGCCATGTCATCCCGCCCCTTCCTGTAGTGCCGCAGTTTACACCGCCATAATTGGCGGCCAGCGTTGTATCCCTAACCAACGGCGTGTAAAACGGCGATAGAGCCCACATCGGCGTCCTCAAAGGCGTTTTAACCGGCAACAGAGGCAGACAAAATGGCGGCGCTAGCGGACAGTACACTGTTCTAAACGCCACCTCCCAGTTAACGGCGTTCCAAATGGCCTATAGGCGGTGGTCAGTATAAAAACGCTAGCGCGCTGCATGCAGGTCTCTCACTCGCGGCCAGCTCCAGATATTTTTGCAGAGAAGCTCCAGTATACCTCCTAAAATAAAATTGGCAGTGGCAAGGACTTACCAAGAGGTCTGGTTCAGGGGTAGCCCTGTGGTGGAAACGAGCAACACATTGAGGAGGGGAAAAAGAGAGAAAGTAAGCAAAATTTCCTGGAGTAACGCAGGATTTGCCTGGATAAATCCAGCGTGACACAGGGCATTATCGGCGGCAGCAGAACACCGCCGTTCTCACGTGCGTCTTAACCTGCGATTGTAAAGGATAGAACTGAGTATTAACCCCCGTTGCCTGACGTGTGCCGGATGCTACGGCGTCAAAACTCCGCTTTATTCTGCGGATTTAGCGGCGGCGTATCCGCGTATTTGCGGCTAGTATGGTGCTCAAAAAGCCGGCGAAATGCTCCGCCCCTTTCCACCGTGAAAACAGCCGGAACTACCGCGAACTTCGGTCTACGTACTACCCGCGGACAAAACCGTCTATGTGTAACCTGGGCTTAAGTGTCCTTTTGGCAAACTCCAGGTGGGCTGCCTTGTGCCTTTGACTAAGGAGTGGCTTCCATCTGGACACTCTACCATAGAGGCCTGATTGGTGGATTGTGACAGAGATGATTGTCCTTCTGGAAAGTTCTCCTCTCTCCATAGACGAATGCTGTGGGAATGAGTGACCATCGGGGTCTTGGTCATCTCCCCGGCTAAGGCCCTTTTTCCTTGATCACTCAGTTTAGATGGGCAGCCAGGTCTAAGAAAACTGCTGGTGGATCCAAACTGTTTACATTTACAGATGATGGAGGCCACTGTGCTCACTGGGACCTTCAAAGCAGCAGAAATGTTTCTGTACCCTTCCCCAGATCTGCACCTCAAGACAAACCTGTCTCTGAGGTCTACAGACAATTCCTTTGACTTCATGCTTGGTTTGTGCTCTGATGTGCACTGTCAACTGTGGGACCCTATATGTAGACAGGTGTGTGCCTTTCTAAATTACTAATTATTACTCTATGTAAAAGCAGGTTTAACATGTAAGCAGTTGGAATTTCCAGCAGCTTTTGAATTTGATGGTGTTGGTATTAAAATCAAGCTGTCCAATGAAATATCTTTTGTTTGTATTTGTGTGTATCTCCCCCTAAGGCTGTGTTTTATGATGAGATAAAAACAATATTAAAGTAATTTAACCCAAACAAAGAAATAATTATCCTTGGTGATTTTAACGTCAACTGGGATAGCAAACAAGAAAGGAAATAACTTAAAAAAACAACAGAAAATTTTAGCCTCAAACAGTTAATAGACAAACCAACCAGACTGACTACTAAATCACAAACAAGAATAGACCTTTTGTTTACAAATAAGCCTGATAGAATTGCGAAGACATATTTTCTTACTGGCATTTCAGATCACAATTGCATATTTTTTGTCTTGGAAGCTCACCAATTCAAGATTTTAAAGATTACTTAAAACATCATCTCCCTCCTATGTTAATGTAATACCAATAAATAAATAAAATAAAATAAAATAAAATAAAATTTAGTGAAGCAATAAACAGAATTAATTGGGAGGAAACTCCCACATCATGTACCATAAACATGAGCGGAAGAAAGTTTGGCAGACACTAAATAAATTACTTGGTAAAAATAGCAAATGTGACAATAACACCGTTGAGTTAGATGTTGATAATGTTCTGGAGAAGAATCCTAAAAAAATAGAAAATACTTTGAATGACTACTTTTTAAATAGTGTGCTCAATATAACAAATCAGTTTTCCCCCACCTCTGTTGCACCTTGTTTTCTAAGCTGTAACCAACCCATTTTTCAACTGGACAAAATAACTGAAGACAGAGTATTAAACATTATTAAAGGACTTAAATGTTCCAAAGCCAAAGATGTATATGGTATGGATACCAGCTTTATAAAAACACATGCTAATGCATTAATTAGTACAACCTATCACTCACTTGGTTAATTTGTCAATTCATCATAAAACAGTCCCAACAGCCTGGAAAGTTGCTTCAGTGACTCCCATTTTTAAATCGGGCTGTACAACTCAAGAGGCCAATTACAGGCCAATTATCTCCAAGGTAGCTAAAAAATGGGTTGGAAATCAGCTGATCAAACACCTTGATAAAGGCTTCACATCACCACATCAAATGCAGTTTCGGTTTCGGTCACACCACTCAACTGAAACAGGTAACTGCATGTTAACTAAAAAGGTTAAGTGTCTATTGGATAAGTATTCCTATGTAGGTGCAGTGTTTCTTGACTTCAGGAAGGCATTTGACACCATCAATTACAAAGTTTTGCCTAATAAACTCTAATACTTTAATTTCTCACCTGGTGCAGTTCAATGGTTTGAGTCGTATCTTTCAAATAGTACTCAGTGTGTTACAGTTGACGGAGTCAAATCTTCTTTTCGTAGATGTCCTGTAGGTGTCCCACAGGGGTCAGTCATGTGGCCCTTATTATTTTCATTATACATAAATGACCTTCCAGAAGTATGCTGTGATCGCAATACTCAAATGTATGCAGACAATGCAGTCATTTACACCTGTGGTTCTACACTGATATAATATCTTTCAAACTTACCGATATTTGAAACAAGGTACAAGACTTTCTTAATGTTAATTGCCTTATGCTTAACACAACTAAAACAGTTTGTATGACATTTCCAAAAAGACCAGTAGAGCAGAACAGTCTCAAAGTGTCAATAGCTGGAGAGGTACTTGAAACAGTATCCCATTTCAGGTACCTTGGAATCATCTTGGACTCTAATCTTTCATTCAGAAAACATGTAAATGTAAAAGTAAAACTTAACCTTCAAAACTTTAAACAATTCAGGCTTTGTATTTCAACTGATGCTGCTAGATCATACCTTCTTTGTATGATCCTGTCTCATATTGAATATTGCTGCACAATATGGTCATTTGCTGTTATGACAGTACTAAAACCTTTCGAGCAGCTTTATGAAAAAGCCATCAAAGTATTTTCCAAAAAGCCATATTCCACTCATTACTGTGAAATTCTAGAGAAATACCATCTTCTAAGTTTTAACAATTTTGTAATTTTTAAGTGTGCTTGTCTCATTTACAAAACTCTACATGGCCTAGCCCCTCCTCCTCTGGAGGAATTTATTAGACATAGAGATTGTAACCTCAGGACGAGGTCTGTTTTTAGAGGGGACTGTGAGGTGCCCTTTAGACAAACTGCCACAGGACAAACTGGTTGTACAAACTGGAACAGCCTTCCAACAACTATACGCGACAGTCCCACCCTGATTGCTTTTAAAAATGAGCTTAAAAATGGCTCAAAAACAATCAAATCTGTCTACACAGGTGAAATGTATTGTATATAATTTAATGTGTGTATTTATTGTAATTATTGTTTGTTGTTGTGTGTCTGAGGACTACAGATGGAAAGTAGCTTTTAGCTAAATCTGGCATGAAAATGAACAAAGTGTTCATTAATGTGCATTGTCCTCATCAAACAAAAAAATCATGTCCAATCAACTGAATTTACCCCAGGTGGACTCCAGACTGCAGAAACATGTCAAGGATGATCAGTGGGTCAATCCATGTATTCAATCCAATGTATTTCTAGTGCTGGAATGACAATTTCATTTTAATTGTGTGCACACATTGCATTCATATGATTCATGGCACACCCCAGAATGCTTGCACATAGATCTGCCAGGGGGATTCCCCAAGGTTTCCACGGTTACTAGGTTTATATCCACCTGCATGATGAGTGTGATGTTGTGAGATGTGCCTGTTCTGCAAAGCAGAAGTTCTCTTGTTGCATCATCTAAGACTGTGATGGCCTTGACCCCTTGTTTCCTACAAGAAACCATGAAATTGAAGTGTTATTCCAAATCATTATATGACTCTGACAAGACTGATCAATGCCAACAGGCTGTTCACAAAAACAAACAAACAGGGCTGAAACATAACCTCCGCCCAGGTTTTTTGGCAGAGGTAAAAATGTTCTGAAATCACTTTTTTGACGAGATGTTGACAACTATGATGGCTGTGGAGTGGGGCGAAAGAAAAGAAAAACAAAACATCAATACACATGTAATTGCAGACACTGACAAGAATACCTCCCATCAAATTAGAAATACATTGCAGGTTGTCAACAAGGAAACTCTTGAGACATACAATCAGCCTTAAAAGAAAACAGCTCTCATGTTATTGAAGGAAGTGCATAAATCTGTCTACTATTACAGTTTTCCCATTCAGGCCATCACCAGCTGACAGTGAGCGTCTTCCTGCCCCATATCCTGCTGTTTTTAATGCCACTTGCAAATGTTCAACTCAAAAAATTCATTTCTCACTTCACACCCTGATTCACAGACCATTTGTTTTTTGTTTTTTTTTCCCCAGGATTCCTAAGTTGTGTGCATTGATCTCCTGCTGCCTGCTGTCATGGTCAGGATCAATGGGGATCTTGAGAAGAGGGAAGGCTGGTAATGGAGTTGTCTCCTCCTTATTATACCCAATATCCAAGGCAGACATCAGTCTAATTTGACCTTTATCTCATCCCAAACAACAGGCACACCTCTTTATTGGCCAAGTGCATGCTACTCTATATGCAATTATGTGGGTTCATATCCGGCAAGGAACATCAGTACCTTGTTTTCCTCATTTCTCTAAACCTGTCAATATCGAATGAAGAGAAAATACCAGGAGAATCAAATGAAAAAAAGGGTAGAAGGAGCACAGTTTTAAGTCAGTAAAAGGAGAGGCAAAATAAGAGTTAGAGAAAATTCATGCACGACTGGCATTTGACACTCAGGTCAAAGTGGGCACTCCTCCCACCTGTCCCAAACACTCCTGATGGCTGCCAGTTTGTCATTTCACCAGTGGACAGGTTGTGCATGGGGGGGGGGGCACAAAAGCACAGGAAAGATATGGGCT